>NC_090847.1:6402500-6728000 GCF_024217435.2 Syngnathus scovelli | reverse complement strand
GGTCTCTGGCTTTGTGCACTTGTGTTTCCGTTTCAACGTATTATTATTATTATTATTATTATTATTATTATTATTATTGGGGGGGGGGGGGTTACGGCTTTCACCTACTTACATCAAGTGTAACGCAGTGCAATGTAGGTAACTCATACTACCTTGCAAAACTATTGAAAAAGAAAGGCATATTCTTTTTATTTTGCTTTAGACTAAAAATCTTTGGGTTTGACTCCTGATGTCATTTTTGTATGTTTGATCATAAAGTCCTCTGCAAATGGTTGATTGTAACAGCTTCATTCCTGCCCTCTGAAGGTTGTTACTGATGTCACTGACAATTGTTTTGGGTCTTCTTTACAGCTCGCTCAATGTTCCCCTAATCAAGTGCTGTTTTTTCCGTTACCTACCCCTGCAACATCTTTTACTACAAGTAGCTTCTTTCTTCTTGAGTGAATTGCAAATTATTATATTGGCTCTGATCTGTTTGGACAATGGCTATGTTTGAGTTCCCCTCTCTCAGCTTCACATTTACTTGTTTTGCCATAATGCATAGCTTTGTGGTTACTTGTTGGTGGCACTCGTATTTAGCATGAAAGTAAATGCAAAACCTAAATCCAAATTTGTAACTCAGCAGAGACACTCAGCCTAATTTGACGTCACTGATGTATGAAGCAGCCGCGTACCTTCGAGCCACTGGCACAGACAACTAGAGATAGTAATTGTCATTGTAATTTGTAGTTTAGCTGGGTTTTGCATTTAATTGCTTAATAATTGATTGTTGTAATATATTAATGAATTTGAAATAGTTTGCATTGTGATACTTCTAAAATGTATTATTTCGTCCTCCCCAAATAGATTTTACTGGTGTACTAAAAGGTAATGTGTCACCTCTTAATGAGATGGGAAGCAGCAGAAGACACTTTGTTGTACTAGCAAAATGGTTCTGGAACAAAAAGAGGCCTCAAATTAGCTCCAAATAACACATTTAACACAGATTTGACATTGTTCATGGCCCAAAAGCATTTCCCTTGACTAACAGGTTTTGCCTGCCAACGACCAGTGTCTGCTTAGCAAAAATTCTTTTGGACATCGCCTGCTCTACATCTAACTACAAAGCAGATGTCACACAGTATGTCGGCATTTGCTGCTGGCCAAAATGTATCATATATTTATTAGTAAAGTTAGACATTTTACACATGACAACAACAACAAAAGTGTGACTGGTATGTCCTGCTCAGTTAAAATCAGGAGTGTAATAAGATATGCACAGGCACTGAGAAGCTATTTTTGATTGTTTTTCAGTTTTGAGATTTAAAAAATGCATCACATACTCTTTCTGTGATGCAGCAAGATGTGATGCTGCAAGACAAACATGACAGCAACAGAAGGAAAGCCTTTACACGATCCTAAACTGAACCGCTGCAGTTTTCCTTTCCACAAGATATGAAATTGTATACATTGATAAATTTGATGTTCACTTCTAAAAAAAAATCCGTGACGTACCTCTTGACTAATTACCGTATTTTCTGGACTATACATTTCTGTTTTTTCATAGTATGGCCGGGTGTGCGACTTGTACTCAGGAGCGACTTATGTGTGAAATTATTAACACATTATATAGTTTTACGTTATTTTCAAACTAAACCGCAAGTGGGTGCTATAGGCCTGTGGAACAGTTGGAACTGCAACTGATGATGAGTCTGATCTAAGCCATGTAGAAGAGGAAGCGCTGTGTCGTCTACTTCCGGAGTTAGCAGAGTTGTTTATAAGTGACACAGAGGATGAAGATTTCGTTAGATTTAATGATTTGGAGTGACCCGGATGGTTCGCTAAACTTATTAGCATGTTATTGATGCTATAGTTATTTGAATATCTCTTAATATGTTTCAATAGGTGCGTTCTCAGTTTCTCGTTTGTGTTTATGTAATGTTAGCATATCGTACCGTTCAGCCTGTTGTTGCCTATTTATGTCTGTTCTTGGTGTTGGATTTTGTCAAATAAATTTCCCCCAAAAATGTGATTCATACTCCGGTGCGACTTATATGTCTTTTTCTTCTTTATTATGTATTTTATGGCTGGTGCGATTTATACTCCACAGCGACTTATAGTCCGGACAATACGGTAATCAACCAATCAGTCACTTAGTTAGACCCCACAACCAAACCAAATACCATACCAAAACATGATGGACATTAGAAAAAGCCTTAGGAATTTGTGAATTTGATGACATGCACCACATACTGTATGTCCGCGCAGCTCAGAATTGGTCTACCTGAGCCTTGATCAAATCCACGGAAATCGCGATAACCAGTTTAGAGTTACATTTAGCTGGTCTAAAATCGAGGCTGCTCTTGGTCACCAAATTGCTAAATACGTCACAGGCATGCAATAGTAGTGCTATTGAGGCCTAGCACTGTCTACCAAACTCACAAGCACGCTAAACTCGACTTGCCCCGGAAACATAAAAAAATATATAGACGGGCCAGATTTTTCGACCAGTGCGCATGAAATTAGGGCCTCATGTCTCAGGCAAAAGTGACATCTGACCGTTTGCTTTTAAGGATCTCTTTATAATCCTTGTTATTGTGGTTCTGATTTGTTCCTCTAAATCCAGTCTGAAAATGCCAACAAGTGACAGTAAATCCATTATTAAAAAGATGCACATGAACGCGTTCCTTTCCTCTGTCAATTCACCAACGTCTTATCCTACCAAGCAATCGTTAAGCCCCCTTTCTATCTCATTCATTTACTTAACACGGAGTAAGTATTGTGTGGATCTGGCAGGACACAGAGGCCAGAGCCCGTCTAATTCATGGGATAAATTGGTTGAGATAAGGCCTGAGTCAGTACCTCTATCCTTCCATAGATCCCCTGGGGCTGGCTCTTAAGAAGCTTAGTAAAAGCCCGTCCTATGAAGACATGACATGGAGCTGGCTAAATGGACCATGTTGGAGTGTCTTCCATCAACCTAATAGTCATATATGGGTCAACCTTGCTGACTGTTATCCTGTCCCCTTATTTATTCTTTGCCGTGATTTCAGAGTTTGAAGAACTCTTGGACATGTGCAAAGGATGGAGGGTATATGACTGAGGCTTTATTACAGCATCATCTGAAAAAACAACCCGCTCATAAGAGCACGCTGTGGAAGACCATGAGTCTGTGCTACCCAATCAATAATGACTGCTGGTTTACTCGTTTTAAGTGAACGGGGAAGAGCTCCCCTTGAGTTACTGGGTCACCCACACTTGGGAAACAATTAGCAGATTCCTCTCTGGCCGCATTGTCGCACTTCTTTGCTTCCTTTTGCTTTCCAGTTGCACGCTTTCCCCCTTAATTTTTCTCTGGGGTCCAGCAGCGTGTCGGCTCCACTGTTGAGAAATTACAGAAATGGGCAGAAGTGGCATATCCAGCCAGAGCTACAAAAGGCGACGTCAAGTTCCGGTGATGTATGTGTGAAGCGTGGTGGCAGATAGGACACCAGTCTTGCGGGTGTCTGTTAACCTCATAATGCTGACAGATTATATTTATATTTTAAATCTCATTGAGCACATGGTGCTGGTGATGAGGAGTGGGGAAATGACTACAGTAATGCCAGAGATTAATAGAGATCTTTCCACACTCCCACACTCCCTCTTCATCACCATTGGTGGACCAGCATTAAAAAAAAAATAATGTTATACAATCTTGCATTGAATGACATGCACTTTGTGTAGTCCCTTCTTGTAAATGCGTATTTTTACTGCCGGGTTTCCTCTGCAGTTGTGACTTTTATGTAGTTTTGTCAACAATTTTGCAGCAGCAGCAAACATATTTTTCTTTGTAAGTCATTTCTATTTCTTTCATTTGTGCAAGTTAAACATAAAAGTTGAAAATTCCGTTCTTACAGTCCGTTACTTTTATCAAACACTTAAGGTGATCAAATGTAATCTTAGTCATGACAGAATCAATATTTAAACCTAGTACAGTGCTAGCAAAATTGTTATTTTACATAAGAACATATAGCTGTGAATTGTGTTTAGTTGGGCTCACTGGACATTTGTATCCACTGCCACTCAACATCATTTTAGCATGTATATGCTATGTTTTGCTTTACTTTACTAAAATTGGACAGCATATCAATATTTAATAGTGTGTGAGAAAAATTGCTTTCAAAGTCAAATCAAGTCAAAGTCTGCTTTATTGTCAATTTCTTCACATGCCAAGACACACAAAGAGATCGAAATTACGTTCCCACTATCCCACGGTGACAAGACATAGTTCACAATGTTCATACAAGTAAACAACACAAGAAAAGAAAACAAGAAGGCACAAACAATAAATAAATAGGAGTGATGAATAAATAATAAATAAACAAATAACACAACAAATAAGTACAGGACGCTACGCAGAAGGGGGAAGTGGAAGCTTTGCTGGTTACTCTGAAAGATTCAAGCACCAATCTTACTTTTTGTATGAAATAATACAAAAAAAAAAATAGCAATGTGGTCCAATAACATGCATCCAAGACAAAACTCTATTCCTTTAGTTGTTTTTCAAGGTGTGTGTTTCATCAGACAGCAGCGTGTACCGTCTGTCAATATACATTATTAGATAAAGTATGCCCTCCGTAACTTCCTTATCAGTATTTACACTTGATAATATAAATACGTCTTGGCAAAAATATGAACTTGTAAGTAGCACTTAACAGAAGTGCTACACTTTAGGACTTTCGTTGCGAAGTCAAGTCAAATTTATCGATACTATAGCACTTAATCAGAGAAACCAATCAAAGGGCTTCACATGCCCACAGTTGACAAATATTAATGTTCTTGTTGTTTTTTGTTGTTCTTTGCCCACTGGGGGAACCTGCTGAACCAATAAAAAATATAGTGTGCTATAAAACCACGCGAGTGTGAAAGCTCAATCATTGTTGCCTCATATAAACGGACCTGCAGTTTACACAGCACAAAGTCATTCACAGGTTTGTTTAACCTTAAATGTTCACTGCTTTCTGGCAGACTGATCTCAATGAAGTGGAATGTCAGCGTAGAACCATGTATAAATTTTACTGGCCATATTCACTCACGTAATACCGAGAACCCATATAAGGGGTTTGACATATCTTCTTTATTTCTCACATTTGCTCTCCCGTGCAACATATACTGGAACCATTTTCACATGAAAAAAACATCCCAATTTAGATTTTTGTGATTGTACTTGTGAGATCTAGAATGCTGTTGTTGTTTTTGGGTCAAAGGAACCCAAAGAGCAACGCTCGTGAAACCAGTCACTAATGGCACCATGATTTCCAATGTGGAGGCTTCATAAATGTCCCCCAATGACACTGTTAACCACAGGTCTCAAACATAAAGCCAGAGGCCGGATCCGGCCCGCCACGTCATTTTCTGTGGCAGGCAAAAGCAGATGTCAACATTCATGATCCTTGCTAAAATCTATACCAACATTTAAGATTTGCCTATATAACAAATAACGTTGAGATGTCTTTCAATTATTTGAGCAATACTACAAATTATTTTTTCTGATTAGCAATCCATACAGCAATACTACAAATTATTATGTCTGATTAGCAATCCATATTCCCTTGGTAATAAGACCTTTTAAACATGTATTGGGTGTTACCATTTAAGCTGTTAACTACTACCATTACTACTAATTTAACTACAAAGTGGCTCATGATAATATTGAGTTTGAATACGTATTGGGTTTGGGTTAAAGTTTGAACTTTAAACATGAATTGGTTGTCATCATTTAAGATGTAACTACAAAGTGGCCCATGGTAAAATTGAGTGTGACACCCATGCTGTAAACTCTGAACCTTAACAGTATACCTGCTTTGGGATCGGTTCATTCCAGTGCTTACAATGTAGACCTCCTCCTCCTCACAGCATTCTATTTATATCCCTGCAGTCTTGATGATAGCTTTCTGATAGATTCTGTGAATCGTTACATTCCTCTATCAAGCCTAGAGCCAATCTGTCTACTTCCACCTCCTGCTTCACAATTATAAGTTTACTATACTCTGCTACACACCATGTAATAAGGGTTCTAGAAAAATTACTTATTCTTTGAATTATAAAAGAGTTACATCCTCAATGGATTGCTAAATCATCGATTCTCAATTGCATTTTCTTTGGCTTGTGGTTTTAACTATTCTGCCACAAAGCAAATTAAGTGCAAAAATCCTCACGGAATAGAGTTTATTTGACCTAATATGTTCTCTTGGCTGCGGCTCATTACATTGATACAGATCCCAATTCACCTGGAAATCTGGGTCATTACAGAAATAGCCTGGTAGCTTACTCCCCCCTAGATGGCAGCTCTGATGAATTGGTGGCTGTAGGTCACAATGACAATGGTTTGAGTAAAAGTACAGCCTGGCAGTTGGCAGCTTGGGAAAGTTCACTTTTTGGAGAGTTTGGGCAAGGTGGGCGAACTTGTAAGACTGAAGGGATCCTCAAACCACTGAATTGATCTCTTGGCCAGATTTAAGTGGTTTTGCAAACACTGGCCACAAGATGTGCTGCAAAATCTGTAATCGTATCATATATGCAGAAGGCCATCAGTGTGTATGAACGTGGTCTAAAACACGTGACCTTGAGCCTTGCCAAACCTGTTGTGTCTCTTGAGGGATTACAACCTGAAGGTGAATTTGGCAAGATC
Source organism: Syngnathus scovelli (assembly GCF_024217435.2). NCBI lineage: Eukaryota > Metazoa > Chordata > Actinopteri > Syngnathiformes > Syngnathidae > Syngnathus > Syngnathus scovelli. The sequence continues at coordinate 6,721,348 of NC_090847.1, read as the reverse complement.
AACTCGAGGGGTTTAGGTCTTTCAGGGGCTTTTGGGCCCTCTATGAGTTTGAGCTGCTCCCATAAATACAGGTGTTGAATGACATAATGGTGGTAGACAGCTCAGTCCTGAATTTGAAGAGCAAAATGATACGGTTGGGATAGAAATGGTTCTGCGAGAGTGGCAGGAATGGAGAGCGGATCAGAGAGTATCGAGAGTGAGTACAAAAAGAGATCAGTTTGAAACAAAACAAGAGGAAAGTGATTAGGTTGGAAAAAGCTTTGCCTTCCTGACAAGTCAGCTCTTCACTGGGGTAAAAAGACAAACCAAACAAAATATTGCCAGTTTGTTTTATTCATTCTAAGGACAGGCTTTGCTGTATAGTGAGCAAGCAGCAGATACAACCGGAACACTATGCCCGAGTTTTCTTCTTGTGGGGATTTTGATTGAGCCCGATCTCGTCGCCATATTGGAACACACTAAATGATTCAACATTTTCTGACAGTCCTGAATTTGCAGGCATTCTAATGTTTTATTCTCTTTAATCACTCCAGTCTAAACCTACCGCACACACACATTTCAAACTCTATCCAACTCTCAACTCTAAAGCAAACAGTGACAATTACTGTTGGAGCATCTCGGTTGCCTGGCGCCCAGCAATATGTAAACTAACGGGATGTTTATTAAGATGATATTAAGCTTACATGCTTAATACGACTATCTCAGACATATTCAATGAAAGAACATCCATTTCACCGTATTCTTCTTTGAGACCAAAGCAGCCAAACACGACTACTTTCTTAAAAACACCGGAAGCCAAGTCATTAACATTAAATTGCATTCACACTCTTCATTCACCTCCGGGTTGATTCTAATGATACCCATGTGATTTACCAGGCAGATCCCTGATCAGTGTGTAAAAGCAATCCAGAAGTGACCTAATAAGGCATATCGTCGTCTTTGTTCCACAGTATGTTTTGAAAGGCGCTGCTCGGAGACTCGTCTAAGGGAACCTTACCACAAAAGGCGCTGGAAATGTGACATATTTCCACAGGGATAATTGTGTTTTGTGCCTCTGCGGCCCACTCTTCCTTCACATTGATGCTTTGCTGCACACCCATGATAAAAAGCTGCATCATATTTAAAAGTCTCTAGTCAAATTGAAACATCCTGAACAGACAACTTCAACTCAATGTTGTGCACCGTGTGAACTCGTCAAATGGGGTTGATTCTGGATCCTCAGTTTCCCTTTTAATCCAAGACACACACCCATACCCACGCCAATCTAAATCCCGCTAGAGATAAAAAGCAAACAAAAGAGTAGAGCATGCACAGTGGTGAATGTTTGAATGGAGGATATTCGTGTAATCTTGGGGCGACAGGGCTGACTCCAACCCAATCCAGAGCCGCTGTTGCAGAGAGACAACCAAGGACAGTAATGTTCTAAATCCCTAGTAGAAGAGAAAAGTAAAGACAAACAGTGTCGCAATGAAACAACGGCCAACCCATTTATCTGAGCATCCCACACAACCCTTGGCCCAGATTTATAGCTGTGCGCATCCACAGCTACCAAATCTTCTGGCAGCCTCTGACAGAGTTATTGATAAGAAAAGCAAGAATCCCACCAAGGAATTCCAAGCTCATCCTAAAACATGAGCAGCCCCGCAATAGCTCATACTTGTCCACCACAGGGCTTATGATATATAACATAATGCGCCATGAGCACGCTTTAAATTGGGAGACATTGTTCCTCATTGATTTTGCTCTATCTCTGAAGTAATCCAGCACGTATTTCATGGTAAGTGGCGGTACTAGTTTATAGATCGGTGGACAAAGCCCGGTCTTTTGATGAGCATGCGTTGCCTCCGGAGACGCAAGCTATTCGTTATTCTATCAAGAGTAAAATGCCTTTTTGAAAACAAATAAAAACAGGCCCCCGCTAATCATTAGACCTGAAGAACTTAATCCAGCACAGAGGGGGTGGCTCTACTCTACTAGAAATCTTTAGAATCTTTGCATCTGTAAAATAGGAGGTTCTTTTGTAGAGCATGTTTGCATACTAAGGGGCCAGACATCGTAATTTGCTGTCGCAACCGCACTCTGGAGTATGGTGATTACAGTCATAACAATTACTTTAATAAAAGAGCATTGACTATAATTGTAAATATGTTTCTTCTCCTTTAAGTGACAATCTATAACATTATGAAACTACTCTGAATAAAAAAGATTAATTGTATACCTGTGGAGGGATCCTAATCTTTAAGTACGTGCTCACCGACGTCAAGTGATGAAGCAAGAACATGTTCATGAGGCAACCTCTTAAAAGACTTGCACACGCCATGATTTGGTTTTAAACAGCCTGACTCTCTGTTTACCTCAGAAATAAGTATTTATAATAAGGAACATGATTCTGGCTCTAAGGGCTTTGTGTTTAGTGTCAATGAAAATTAAGGGGATGCCTTGTAGCCACATTATATTTTACAGCCAACATGTAGGCACTTTTATTGTTGTGGTTGCTGCTTTGCACAAGCTCTGGGGATCTTTAGTAACAAAACGACAATGGCCTCGTTGTTTCATCTCTTCTGCATTCATGCCTGGTAAAAAGTCCCCTCTTCCCTCTGCAAGCGCCAAACTCGCTGTTGTATCTGTATATGCACAGCTTGGGTTCCGAAACATACCTAGTTTTCAAAGTGCCGGCGTTTAGGGCACAGTTTCGATGTCAACATATGAATGAATACATAATATGCCCTGAAGTTGGAATGTTGAAACTGGATGTGATCTGATGTGACTTTTCGTTCAAACTGGTTAACTCACAGATGTTGGAGGAAAACATTTTTTTTTTCTTCATTTTTTATGAAAAACGCTCTACCTAAAACATACCCAGTAGTCCTCCAAAAATCCCTTTGAATGAGTCATTTTCCTCAACACACATTTTCCGCCTTGATTCATTTAATTTCTCATATTTGAAAGTTGCAGATGTGAGGGTTTGGTAGCTTTAATCTGGTTCTCAATATTACAGTAAATGTCAGTTAATAATTTTCATTTATACACAAAATCAGTTGAGTGTCTTGTAAAACAAAACAAAACAAAAAAACCTACAGAATTAAGTGGTTATAAAAGTATTGTACTTCATTCCCCTCTTTTCAGTGTGGCCTATGTGCAAAAAACACGCACACGGTCAAAGCATCTGTGCACCAACAGAACATATTGCCCTGTATATGGTACAGTATGTTCTGGGTTGAAGATTCGGGGGAGGAATACAATCCTAGATCTGCGTGTGCAGTTTTTGAGGAAGTGCACACAACCTGAGGCTAGATTTGCCTGGAGTGTTTTGGGCATGGCCTACTTTTCAGCATTCAGTCATTAGCGTTGTCTTATACTGGCTTTAAAGTAGAGCGATGGGATTTTAATTCATCCTTAAAGCTCCGTATGCAGGATGTTTGTGCTGCATTCAATTCCTCAGTGAAAGGAGGTCAGCCACCATCAGAGCTGCCGATGAAAATTGCCTCTTTACATTAGACGGCAACAGCTCATGGATTTTAGAAAGTGGTGAGTGTTCGCACGAATGAGCATATGACCTTGAGATCTCTCAGGCCAGTAAAAGGATGCGTGCTTACTCGCCCAGTGGCCTACTCTTGTCTCATGGATTTTGTCGAGGGTGCGCTTGAATAATGTTCTGCTGGAGACACTCTAAGTGCAGCGTCTAGGACTCTGGCATCAGCAGTAATGTTAGGGCAACCTCTCCTCTTTGTGCAATGGCATAGGGAATATTATGGCCTGATAACAGAGTAATTACGATGCCATTGTCAGGGAACATCGAAGTATTTAGTACCCCCGTGTGTGAATGCTGTCAGTCAAGAGAATAAAACGAGGAATAGGCCATGTGAAATTTGGTTTAAGCAACGCTCTATTGAATTAGGATCCCAAATTTATCACATACTGTTCTGAGCTGAAGCCCGCACCACTTTTTGGGATGAAGGTAGGTACGATTGCTGTTGTAAATGAACGAGAGTGTTTCGTCAAATAGAGGGAGAGAAAACACCAAGCTGCACGGTAACAAAGGATGCATTACCTAATAGATTTGGCAACAAGACAGAGTTCAGGGCGCTCTGATAAAGCTAGGTTATAGTACTTTAATCAATCACAAAGAACACAAGCCAATTTAGGAAGAAGCCTGACATTCAAGATAGGCTTTCAGATAGGATTAGAAATAGTAAATTGAGAGTAGACATATTTGGCAATGAAAGCCGGAAGGACTGTTGTGATGCGACAGTGGTCCGTCCTCCATAGGGATATTATGGCATGTCTGTGACTACCCTACTTTATTTAATATATTAGCAAGAAAGCTCTAGTGGCGTCTGTTTGCTCCCTGCCTTCTGCAAAAGGGCAGTGTCATTTAAGATATCCACAAGCGCTCATCTGGATTCTCTGGCATGACTAATAATAATATCCACAATCTGATTGTGAAGTGGTATAAACCTACAGCCTTTTGTATATGGCTGCTTTTGAAAATAAACCCACCCCCCTTTCCCCTCCATACACAAACAAAATGGATTCGCATGCTAGTGTACGTCAAAGCAACAGGATATATATGTATATATATATATATATATATATATATATATATATATATATATATATATATATATATATATATATATATGTATATATGTATATTGAAGTAGGGTAAAACTAACCTGTCTCACGACGGTCTAAACCCAGCTCACGTTCCCTAAGCGGTGCTTATAAAGTGCCGACCCGCTCGGCCGGAGCAATTTCGTGCTCGAGCCTGTGTCGGGCGTCAAGCTGACCGCAAACATGGCTGAGGCGCTGGAGCACAACAGCACGGTGGTCCTGACCTACAACGCTAAAGGCTCTTTCCTCAACTTCACCTGGCTCTCTCTCTTTTTGTCACAGTACAGACACAGACCACTGACTAAAAAGTGACTTCAGACAAATGATATATATATATATATATATATATATATATATATATATATATATATATATATATATATATATATAGAGAGAGAGAGAGAGAGAGAGAGAGAGAGAGAGAGAGAGAGAGAGAGAGAGAAAATTATTTGAACAACGTAATAAATGTGACTAGAAAGTGTAACAATTCAGGGTGGCCACTTTGGGAACCGTCACAACGGAAATGATTGAACTGATCTGAACAATAGCACCGGATGGAAGTAAAGCTTTCGGGCAACAGGCACAAAAAGCCATAGAGTGGACATCTTTTTAACCAATCAAAAGCCTATTTGTGGAAAACAATAGCACTTTGGTGGGAAGCAGTGAGGTAGTTATTGCTAAATAACTTAGAATAAAGCATATGGTATATCATTACTTGCTGGTAAATGTCACATCATTATTTTTCCAGTCACATTTCCTAGAAACACAAACTGTAGATCATGGATGTCAAACTCAAGGCCCAGGGGCCAGATGCGGCCCGCCATCTCGTTTTATGTGGCCCGCAAAGACAGTTTTCCATCGACTTTGTCTCATTACTAATATTACAAATTGTGTTCACTTTAAAAAAAAAAAGAGCTAATACTTACAATTTGTATTTTTAAAATATTTGAAAGTTTTTACTAGTCATTAATTTCAAAATTAGTTTTTCATCACTTTGTTTTGTAGCCTATTTATAACACATTGACAATCATAACGGCCCTCCAAGGGAAACTATGACTACGGTGCGGCCCGTGACAAAAATGAGTTCGACACCCCTGCTGTAGATAGTAGATTAGCATGAGACACAGATGTACATTTTCACAAGCTCTGCTCAGTTGCTCATGAACACAGTATTTGAAACGTTAAAATAAAATTGTTCAAAGGCCATATGTATAAAAAATTACAGGAGCATGCTTTCATAAGCTTCCTTATCACCTCGCTTCCGATTCAGCGCGGTTTTATGAATGGCATTCAGAGAAGTACTGTGATTGTGCTGGGTAAGAGAGGCGAGTCAACTATGGTGACTGATATCACCTCACTAATCCCTCTGCGTCTCCTCCAAAGCCACCTGGATGCTGCTTTGAGTTTGTTCCTAAGAGGGGGTGTTGAGATTCAAATCACAAATCAAATCTCAGACACAGCTGCCGGCGTTAAGGGAAACAGTGTATGGCATATATTTTCTTCTATTCAGCTCCTAAGTACCTCTTCAATGGCTGATAGAGGTCATATGGTGCAGCAAGTGTTTGTGTGGCCATTGTTTCTCGCCAGTGTTGACGGTCCCCTTCACAGAGCGACAGGCTCTGTTTTTGTGTCGCGGTCCACGTAGTCATCAAGTGTAGCTTGAATTGCTGCTGACCTTTAGTTAAAAGCACATCATTGTTGGTTCAGAACTTCATTACGCTCCCATCAAAGTCCAGACATCATGTGCAGTGGGCAGACCTCATTTAATCTGTTGTCATTAGGCCACATCAACCCTCCTGTGTAAATAGGCCTGCTGCACTGTTCATAATTAAGCCACTTTACCCGTTTTTGTGTAACAGAAATATGGTTGCTGTAGGTTTGTTTTCCTGCATGAATTGCACTCATGTATGTATTTGAAGCCCCGAATTAAGAAATCCAGCTTGTCACACAACAATACACTTTGGCAGCCCTCACTTCTGTGCAACTAGCAACCCTTTTGCATGACAAAAGCGCTTTCCTGTTCCAGTGCTGTTTGGCATCTGTGGCTGCTTCGCTTGGGAGCCAATTGTTTGCGGTATTTGAAAGGAAACATGAAAAGCTGCTGTGCTTTAATGTTTTCATCGACCCATCACTTAATATGTTAACTGTTACTCTGCATGGGTTAGTTATAACGGGTGAAACGGTGCCGAGTGCATTGAAAAGAAAGGCAAAAATGTACAGAATCCATCTGATTAATTATTGTAATTAATTCCTTTGCAGAAAGTCAAGATCAATGTTTCAGAAACTTATTCTGAAATATTGAGGAAATCCATCCATCCATCCATTTTCCGTATCGCTTAGTCCCCACGGGGGTCGCGGGCGTGCTGGGGCCTATCCCAGCCGTCATCGGGCAGTAGGCGGGGGACACCCTGAATCGGTTGCCAGCCAATCGCAGGGCACACAGAGACAAACAACCATTCGCACTCGCACTCACACCTAGGGACAATTTGGAGTGATCAATCTGCCTACGAAGCATGTTTTGGGGATGCGGGAGGAAACCGGAGTGCCCGAAGAAAACCCACGCGGGCCCGGGGATAACATGCAAACTCCACACAGGGAGGGCCGGAGGTGGAATCGAACCCGCACCCTCCTAACTGTGAGGCGGACGTGCTACCCGTGCACCGAGGCGCCTTGAGGAAATCCATCCATCCATCCATCCATTTTCTGAACCGCTTAGTCCCCACGGGGGTCGCGGGCGTGCTGGAGCCTATCCCAGCCGTCATCGGGCAGTAGGCGGGGGCCACCCTGAACTGGTTGCCAGCCAATCGCAGGGCACACAGAGACAGACAACCAATCTCACTCACACTCACACCTAGGGACAATTTGGAGTCTTCAATCGGCCTACCAAGCATGTTTTTTTTGGAATGTGGGAGGAAACCGGAGTGCCCGGAGAAAACCCACGCGGGCCCGGGGAGAACATGCAAACTCCACACAGGGAGGGCCGGAGGTGGAATCGAACCCGCACCCTCCTAACTGTGAGGCGGACGTGCTACCCGTGCACCGAGGCGCCTTGAGGAAATCCTTCTTTCCAAATATACTGTGTGTGTGTGGTAATTATCATGACACTGACCTGAAATACAAAGAAAAACAGGTGCATAATGGTGAGTTTAGTATTTTGTAAAACGAGTCCTGGAACTTTTCTGACTCACTTTGTATTAACCATAGTTAACTAACCTATGTAAACCAGTTTTGAAATTTGACATCTAACAATTAATATTTACTGTACTCATTTTTTAAGTACAAAATCAAATCGCAAATCCAACAATAGTCACTTGCTTTGAATCAAATGACAGCAGTATGACCTGGAAAAAATTTATGCTATATCAGCTTTAATTTTTCTTACAAGTACATTCCCAACGTCTGATGGTTGGGCTACATACCACGGGTTGTTGCATGTTTTTTCCAGGCCGAGACAATGAGGCGCTCTAAAGTGGCTATAGTTTGCCACTGTATGCACACTGGCTGTCATGTCTGACTTCTGTAAAACATTCCCCCTTCTTCACTATTTTGCCTTTCCCTGCCTGACTCATCTGCACTCAGGCGACTCGCCGACAATCAGGCGCTCTAAAGCAGCCCACAGACTATCCAAAAGGGAGATTTATTGCTAGCTATCTACACGCATGTCGCAATCGTGCCGGATGACCACTGATGTGGATGAAGGTGCTCAGGTTATTGTATAGTTGGGGATGTGTTCACCTAAATGTTGAACAGAGGCTGTGATTTACCGAAGTCAAATTCCTTGTTTGGCATGCTCAAACATGGCGAATAAAAAACTCTTGAATCTTGAATCTTGAAATGTCATGAGTCACTGAGTTGGTTTTACGGCTGACTCATACGAGGACTTTAAGTCAAGAAAAGTCTGGAAAACTGACAAACAGTACAGTTCGTCTCTCCAGAAGCGAGTACTACAACGTTGTAAGTCTTGGCATGTTTTCTGCAATTATCTTTTATGCAACTATGTATTATGTATGACCATTTACAAACAGATCTCTGAATTCATTTAGCAGGGTGTTCAAGAACCACAAGCTTCTGACCTAGAACAAACTACTGTATTTGGCATATTTTGGCACCATACATTACCTCGCTTCAGAGTCATTTAGGAGGGTATTACATTTCCTAGCATAGCCCGACAGATTTTCTTTCACATTCTGGTGGAAAACTCATCTCAATTTTAACCCCAACATAAAAAAAAAAAAAAAAAAACATGATTCAAAATGCATTGGGGAAAAAGCAGTGAATTGCACGCACTCAGTGTGGCGCTTCAGTGGATTTTTGAAATGACGCACAGTAAGTGTTCAGGATGATCAGCTCTTCAAAGGTTTCTATTGTTTATTACCATAATGTGTTTGTGTTCTGGGCTCTGAAAATAATGTTTTTGTATGTGAGGGCATTGTACTATGTGTAATATACACCCTTCCTTGTAGGGAGCCTGCCCTTATTGATCGACATTACTGCAGAGAACATGATTCATATGATTCTATTTAAATTTACTCTGCTATTTTTTTTACCACTGTTTTCACATTAAATGACCATCACTGACGAATGATATTAACTCTGTAGATGTTCACTGAGGCGAAGGACAACTGAGCGGTCTTTAACACATACTTCAATTGCAGCCACACTTGGGCTGATGTCATATAATGCATTGCCAATGAACATGAGACTGTCATTAGGCGTGATCAACTTCTGACCTCAATTAACTTGCAGCAAACCTCCCAGTGCAGCTCCATGTGTTTGTGAAGTGTTAATACAGAAGCCGCTTCAAGAAAAATGGCATCCCACCAATAACGCAGTTGATGCCCGGCGATATCCAATCAATGCTCTGTGCTCCACATAGTGCTAAGCATTACTTAGAGTGAAAGGTTTAAACTTTATACCAGATGATAACCTCATTAATCTTGCTCGATAATCGATCAATGTGATTTTAAGTGAGGTCTCTTTTGCAGACTGCAACTATCAGGACAAATGGGTTTGCGAGCAAAGAGTGCAGCATAGGTAATACACAGCAAGTGGCTGTCATAATTATTGATTTGCTCTTCATATGTAGAGATGTGCCGTTACTACTCCGTACACTTGCAGGAATTTTTATTAGCTATGAATCCCAGAAGAAAAAATTAAAATCCATGCTCATTCTGCTGTTTGCAAGAAATTGATGTCAAGCTTCCATGTTACTGTCCTCACAGCAGTGAAGAGTAGCATGACATATCTACACAATTCTCTTTTGCTTCATTTAATCTCGCCCCATGACTGCTATGACCCCTTTTCATAATATAGGATGATTGGATGAATGACTGTAAAAAGCAGAAAATTGGGAGAAGCATTTATTGACAATTTGAATTAGCCAACACTTGCGTGATTATAAAAGCATTGGAGATGTAGCTCATTTGAAAACACAATAAATAAACACACTCAATTTCAAACTGCTTTACGCTATTAAGTGCATATTTTATACACTGTAGGCCTGGAACAGGACTTGGTTCTTTTGGTATGCTCTGTACAGTACATTATGCCTCTATCCACTGCGTTTTTGCAGTTTGGCACTTGGGATAAAAGCAGAATCATGACTCGCCCTTGAAAAGGATAAAACGTGAAAATATTGTGTCAATGTATTTTGTGTAGCTTCATGTTAATACATCACCATATGTTGACATAAAATGGGGTTGTAAAAATATATATTTTTATGTCCCAATTAAATGGTCAGATCTTTAAGAGCTACATATATATATATATATATATATATATATATATATATATATATATATATATATATATATATATACATATATATATACATATATATATACATATATATATACATATATGTATATATATATACATACATATATATATATATATATATATATACACATACATACATACATATATATATATATATATATATATATACATATATATATATATATATATATACATACATATATATATATATATACATATATATATATATATATATATATATATATATATATATATATATTCATATATATATATATATATATATACATTTTGGGTGCCTTTTATGAACAAACGATTTCACTGCATTTAGTGACATTGAATAGCTATTTGTTTTGAGCATTTGTTAAAGATAACTTTATTTGTCAAATGAAACGCATGATGGAGCTAATAATGTCCCCTCACTTGCAGCCAGCATCCAACCTACTTTCACCCTCAGACTGCTACACTGATGTGCCAAATGTCAGCCCGCCTCAGTCTTTCACTTTCAACCTCACTTTCCAAGACATAATTGATTTCCATAACAGTCTACTGAACAGAAAACTGTGACCACCAAACAGAGATATGAACCTAAGTCCCAGTCCCATTACATAGTACAACCAAATTTAGGTCAAATGATCAACTTGGAGCTGACCCAGACACTTCGGCAGTCTATGAGTTCCCTAAGAAGTGCTCACACACAATGCATAAAAAACACTATGGTTAAAAAAACAAAGACTATTTGACTCGAGGTTAAACTGGTGGCCAGAAAGTGTCCATTTCTCGAGTTGCCATGGTAAACAATGTGTGACTGATTGTAAGAATCGCTGAGCCATGGAATGTCACGATTTGCTTCAGTACATTACCACAATATTATACTGTACTTGTCACGAACGGGTGGAGCATGGAGCAGGACGACCAAGTGCAGCTTGGACCAGGGTTTATTGAGGGACTCAAAAAGGCAAACTAACAGACTCGGTAAACTGACATGACTTAACAAAACAAAATGACTTCCCAACCAAAACATACTTGAAACCGACAGGAACCAAAAGGACATGAAGACGACACGACAGCAACCAACACGACAGCAACCAACACGACAGCAACCAATGATCCGACAGGGAGTGAGGGGCAGACAGGACTTATATACATGACAGGTAACGAGAGGCAGGTGGGAATAATCACACTGATCATGGACACACAGGAGGGGAGGGGCGAGCACACAGACAGAAACCAAGACAACAGACACATAGTGGAGCAGTTGGGGACGAGACGTGACAGAACCCCCCCCACAAGGGACGGCTCCCGACGTCCCAAAAAAAAAAAAAAAAACTAGGGGAACCGAACCGCACTCGGGCGGCGACTTGGGGGACAGAACCGCACTCTGGCGGCGACTTGGGGAACAGAACCGCACTCTGGCGGCGACTTGGGGAACCGAACCGCACCGCACTCTGGCGGCGACTTGGGGAACCGAACCGCACTCGGGCGGCGACTTGGGGAACCGAACCGCACTCGGGCGGCGACTTGGGGAACCGAACCGCACTCGGGCGGCGACTTGGGGGACAGAACCGCACTCGGGCGGCGACTTGGGGGACAGAACCGCACTCGGCAGGTGGGAATAATCACACTGATCATGGACACACAGGAGGGGAGGGGCGAGCACACAGACAGAAACCAAGACAACAGACACATAGTGGCGCAGTTGGGGACGAGACGTGACAGTACTGCAAAATTTCCGTGCACCATATTCATCTGAAATTTGCTTTCTGTATTTGTTTTTAGTAGATATAATATTCAGACTGCACAACAAACTAGTTACTTAACACTCGCGCACGCTGATGGGAAAACTATTTGTTTTGCATCTACCAGTCATAAAGCAAATTATTAGGGAAATTAAAATTTTGACCTCATGTTGGTTCTGGATTAAATAGACAGGAGATCCCTTAAGTCATTAGGACTAATGCTCTGGAGACCAGGGCATAATTGCACTGTAACAACTTATCTTGTGCAGATATTACACTAAATCAAAGTGAACCAATGCTGAAACAGTATTCTGTCTAAATTTTGGGCCTCACTGATTTTTGATTGACATTTATCAACTTGTGTTTTGAGTCTTTCAATTGTACAATATTTAGCCAAATGGCCTGTGGGTGTCACATAACACCCCCGCCATAATGTGACCTTTACACCTTCATGCCGACTACCACAACTGTGCAGCCACCATAGTGTTAATACTCTAGCTGTGCATTTGTTATTGTCATTGAATGGGTCATTTTTGACTAAACTACTCATCACATGGTCATTCTTTAACTGCAGCTGTGTTAGCAGCAGGTTAGAAATAGCACTGTAAACAATTCATCAGGAGAATGGTTCCCATCCTGCAAATGGCATCTTTGGGAGCTTCGATAATGACTATGCAACGTGTTAAGCCTTAATATGTTTACATAGGGCTCGATTATAGACACACCTAATACTTAATCCTGTGGTTGCTCTAAGAATCCCTGTGGGCTGCTTGAATGATAATCTACTTTTCAGTTTTTTCCCCCCATCAATGTTGTACTCTGCAATGGATCAATAGGAGTTGCAATAATGAACTGTTGGAAATGTATTTGTCTTTTTTAAACACCTCGGTTGTTTTTCTTCTAATTGAGTCTTGTAGCTTTGGTAAATACTAATTCTCTGTCAGTATGCCTTATAGCATAATACTTCATAAATTGTGTCTGGCACACACACACACCTACACACACACACACACACACACACACACACACACACACACACACACAGATGGAGACGGTCACTCAAGAGAAATATAGATGTTATACAGCATAGAGTCTACTTGAAATTTCTTGATCACATCTGTCCAAATCTTTGAGTCCAGGGGAGCTAACAGTTGTTTCAAGCACCGTCAGCACCTAGCAGTATGGCCATTATTTATTCGCTGAGCAGCCATGGTGTCTCAGTGCCTCGTATCTGTCTTTATTTGGATCAGTAAAATCCATCCGTGTAGCTGTTCATCCATCCAACCAACTGTCAACTTCCAATACAGCTCAACCTGATCAGGGTTTGGCTCTCGTACACTTAGGGCACTCTGGACAGCTCAACCTGATCAGGGTATATGTGCCCAGGCCATCAAGCCCTAATGAAGCGCTTGGCTCCCACAACCTGATCACGTCCTTTCTGGTTCTTCTTCACAACCGAGCCAGCTTAACTGTGATGATTAGCAGTCAGAATGTGCCGCATCTCCGTCCTTGATTTTGTGCCAAATCTTTTTAGATATAATGACTGCCAAGTTTCCATGTCTCGAGAAGAAAAATAGTGAAGGCGAGGATTCGTGTGCACCCACCCCTGCTGGTGTAGCGTCCCTGCTGCCCAGCGGGAGCTCACTGAAGCCACGTTTGGTTTTGACACTCTGATGTTATTCCGCTACATGACTGTCTGTGTCCTTGATTTGAAACGGTGTGTTGTTGTTAATCAGTCCAGTGTGCCAGTAGGACGAATGCTTTAGTGCATGCGTACTAACAATATTGATTTTGCTGTTTTAACATTCATGTCGGCTTATTTGAATGAATCACGTGTTAGCAAATAATTTATAGATATGTATTCTCTTTAATATCGACATAGGGAGGCCAGAGAGCAATCCCTTCATGATTGAAGCAGCTCTCAAAGTGGTGCCCCGGCTCTCAGGCTTTCTCTCAGCGGCGCACATTGCAAGGCGAGATGCTAAATTAAGTTTTTGCTGTTGCCTCTCACATTTTAATGAGTTCAGCAGAGGTAGCATTCTGATTCCTCTGGTTCCTGTCCTTCTGTCTCTTGTCATTTGTGTAATGGCACATCCAGCCTCAGTTCTTACTAGAAGCGTTTGTAATCAGTGATTACACACTCTCAGGTCACATTGGTTCACTTCATTTCAAGTTAGATGTTCCCCAGGACTAATGTGGGGGTCTTTATTTGAAACTAGCTTTTATAAGAACAGAGTTGGGAGACTTTCAAACTGTATTCACCTACAACTCCTTTTGTCCTGTGTCTATTGTAGCTTTTATCCAAGGGTTGTGGAGGCATAGGTGTACTTTCACTTTGCTGCAATTTACAGAAGTCTTTGTTGAACCTCAATTTTAGAAAAAACATTGTATTTGTGATGGTTCTGCCCCATAAAGTAAAAGGGGAGAACCACAGCTTTGTAAACCAGGAGCTTGGTGTCAGCCCGGTCTCTGTCTTCAAAGACTCTTTTCCGGAGTCTGGCATACGCTCCACTGGCACAGCTCAGGTGATGGTTGACCTCAGAATCAACGTCCGCTTTGGAGGAGAGAAGGCAGCCGAGGTAGGGGAAGTGGGGAACATATTCAAGTGCAGTGTTGTCCACATTTATGATGGGCGGAGTAGATGGCTGGTTGGGTGGGGGTTGATGTAGCACCTGGGTCTTCTTGATGTTCACGGTCAGACCCAGGGCTCTGTATGCCTTAGCGAAGGAGTTCAGGATGCCCTGGAGGTCTTCTGCAGAGTGTGCTGCAATGGCATTATTGTCTGCATACTGGAGCTCCACAACCGTGGTGGTTCTGATCTTGGTTTTGGCTTTGAACCTGTTAAGGTTGAAGAGCCTGCCATCAGTTTTGTACCAAATTGGGATTCCGTGTGGTAGTTCTTCGTTGATGAGGTGGAGTATGGCGGCAATGAAAACAGAGAACAGGGTGGGTGCAATGATGCATCCCTGTTTGATCCCTGTCTCTACAGTGAAAGGCTCAGTCAAGGAGCTGTTGTTGAGCACTGTGGCTGTCATTCCGTCATGTAATAAACACAGTATTCTGATGTATTTATCCGGGCAACCATACCTCAGAAGGATGCTCCATAGGGCCTGGCGATCCACCGAGTCAAAGGCCTTTGTCAGGTCTATGAAAGCCATGAACAAAGGCTGCTTATGCTCACGGCATTTCTTCTGGAGTTGGCGTGCTGTAAAAATCACGTCTGCAGTGCCTCTAGCTGGGCGAAAACCGCAATGGGAATGGAGGTGGTGCTGGAGCTCTTGTCTACCTTCCTTTAGGACCTCAGCTGGGATCCCATCTGGCCCAGAGGCCTTGTTGTTCTTCAGGCTCCTGATGGCATCTTGGACCTCTGCTAAAGTGGGAGGTTCACCCATGTCTTCCCTGATGGGACTCTGAGGGATGTGACTGAGGAAATCTGACTGAGTTGTGCTGTCACGGTTGAGGAGTTCCTGAAAGTGCTCTCTTCACCGGTTGTTTATGGACTCATTTTCCTTCAACAGCTCCTGCCCGTCTTTAGAGCGCAGGGGGTTTTGGCCGCGATGGCTTGGGCCGTAGACAGCCTTGGTAGCACTGAAAAAGCCTCTGGTGTCACCAGAGTCTGCCAAACTCTGAATTTCCAGTGCCATTTCTGTCCACCAGGAGTTTTTAGTCTGTCTCACCCAGCTCTGGACGTCAGCCTTGGCTCTGAAGTGAGCCTGTCTCTTTGCTGTGCAGGTGATGTCGTTTTGCCAGACACGAAAAGTTTCCCTTTTCTTGGAGATGAGCTGTTCTATCTCTGTGTCGTTCTCATCAAACCAGTCCTGATGCTTTCTGGCCTTGTACCCGAGAGTGGCACTGCACGTGTCGAGGATGGAAGACTTGAGCAGGCTCCAGTGTTCTTCAATGTCCTCAGGGTATTCCTGATTGAGGCTTTCTCCAAGAGAGGCCTGAAACAGCTGCAGGGCGGCAGTTTTATTCAGGGTCTCAAGGTTTAGTCTTTGCCGGCTCAGCTTCTTTTGCAGTCTCCTCTTCCTCTTGAGTCTGATGGACATCGTGGATCGTATCAGGGGGTGATCTGTCCAGCAGGCCTCTGAAACCATCATGGCTTTTGTGATGCTCACGTCGCGCTGATCCCTGGCTCGGACTATGACATAGTCAATAAGATGCCATTGTTTAGAGCGAGGGTGTCTCCATGAGCCCTTGAGTTTGTTCTTCTGGCGAAAGATGGTATTGGTGATGATAAGGTCGTACTGAGCACATTTGCTAAGAAGCAAAACCCCGTTGGAGTTGATGTTTCCAATGCCTTCCTTTCCATTGGTGCCCTTCCAGAGGTGGTGGTCACGGCCCACTCTGGCATTGAAATCTCCCAATATAATAATCTTGTCCTCCTTGGGGATTTTTGACAATACCTCATCCAGACAGGCATAGAAGGCCTCTTTTTTGTCCTCATCGGAAATGAGGGTAGGTGCATAAGCACTAAGAATTGTTGCCGTCTGGTTGTTGGCCAGCACCAGACGGAGTGTCATCAGGCGCTCATTGAGTCCCACAGGGAGTTCAGAGAGCTGACTGATCAATTGGTTCTTGATGGCAAAACCAACCCCATAGATCCTAGGCTCATCTGTAACCTTTCCTTTCCAGAAGAAAGTGTATCCACCCTTTTCCTCCTTCAGATGACCTTCCTCTGCCCGTCGGGTTTCTGAAAGAGCAGCTATGTCAATCTGGCATCTTCTCAGTTCCCTGGCAATGATGGCGGTTCTCCTCTCCGGCCTGTCACTGGTTACACTGTCCATTAGTGTGCGCACATTCCATGCTCCAAAATTCATGTTTCTGTGTTTTCGACCGCATATTGGTGAGCCCTCTGAACGCGGTAATCCAGTCGGGAGGTTTGAGGCAGGCTATGTTTAGGGCACTTTTTCTAGCCCCTTCCCCCACAGGGGTGAGCAGAGTGGATCCTAAAAAGGGCTGCTCAGTCGTGGATGCAGCTACCGAAGAGCTCTTCTGCCTCGGTCCAAGAGCCCAACGATCATCTAACATCCACCGCCTGATGTGCCAACTTGTGACTAGGGGCTTCCAGACTTCACAATCCTGCCCCCGTTGCCACTTACCAGTCGCCACAGGGTATAGGTGCTATATCTTGCATTTTTGCACACACTTCCGGCTTCCGGGTTGTTCTGACAGATCGTCGCTCTTCGGACACAAAGTATGGCAGCGGACCAAGAGGTATGTACGGCTTCGTGCACCAACTGCACCCTTCTCTTAGAGAGGTTGTCTCTGCTAGAGGGACGTGTCCGCCAGTTAGAGCAGAATAGTGCGATAACAGTAGTTGCGGCGGACACAGACGCGGGCTGTAGTCAGCCCGCTAGCCCGGTTAGCATTAGCCCCAAGCGGCTTGCTAATCGCGATGAGCCAGGTAAGACGCATAGCCGTCCAAAGTCATCTCGGTCTGCTGGCCCTCGCACTTTGGTCATAGGCGACTCCATTACCCGCAACATTACGCTTAAAAATCCAGCCACGGTAATGTGTATTCCTGGGGGCAGAGCACCCGACATAGAAGCTAATCTTAGGGAGCTGACTCGCAATAGGCCTAGTCAACAGCGTAGTTCCAACAACACTAGCTACTCGGACATAGTGATACACGTCGGCTCCAATGATGTTAGGATGAGACAGTCAGAGATCACAAAGAAAAACATAGCGAGGACTTGTGATCTTGCCAGAAAGATGAGTCGGCATCGAGTATTTGTCTCTGGCCCCCTGCCTGGGAGAGGCACTGATGAGAGGTTTAGTAGATTAGTCTCCCTTAATCGATGGATGGCTGGGTTCTGTAAAAAGCAGGGACTGTATTTTATAGATAACTGGTCCTCCTTCTGGGGCCGCCCCGACCTGCTGAGGAAGGACGGCCTTCACCCTAACCGTGAAGGCGCCTTCACTCTTTCTAGGAATATAGATTACTGTTTGAGCCACTCATGACAGGTCACTTTAGAGCAGGTCAGGGCACAGGTGATTAGACCACCTGTGAGGATGGGTTTGGAGTCTGTTAAGTTAAAGTTAACTAGCGCTAGGCTAGACTTTCAGCATACACATAGCTCCTCGTGTAGACTAGAGCGCGACAGTTTAAATAGTGCTGCAGTACACATAAACACACTTTCTACTGGGGTAGTAGACAAATCCAATCACTCCGTCCCGACCGGTCTTGCTGATGAAACGGTGCCTGTTTTAGATAACTTCACATGTGTAACAAATACTCATCATCAAATTCCCACGGTCGTTTCATTCCACCGCCCTAATAAACTTTTGAGAGGTGATATTAGGCCTAGAGAACACAATTTTACTCGCATCCCGTTTAAAAATCCTTCGATAGATACGCACCCTGATCAACCAATTACACTTAAATTCGGTTTTATGAATATTAGATCACTTCATACGAAAGCAGTTCTCGTTAATGACCTTATCACGGAACATAATCTAAACGTTTTTGGTCTTTGCGAGACCTGGTTAAAACCTAATGAACTGCTGCCACTTAACGAGGCCTCGCCTCCAAATTTTGTGAGCTCGCATGTGGCTCGTCCTCGAAAAAAGGGTGGGGGTGTCGCCCTCATCTCAAATTCTGAGCTTAGATTTAGGCCTCGCTCAATTCACGTATTTAAAACATTTGAAGTTCTCATTGTGCGATCCACTGCGTTACCGTCATTCTATCTTGTTGTTATTTACCGCCCACCCGGGGCTTACTCTGGCTTCCTGGATGAATTTTCAGAAGTTGTGGCTGATCTAGTGACAAATGCAGATAATATAGTTATCATGGGTGATTTCAACATCCACATGAATTCACCGTCGGAACCACTGACTTCGGCATTTCAAACTTTAATCGATACGTTTGGTTTTACGCAAGCTGTACAGGCAGCAACGCATAAGAATGGAAATACCTTAGATCTGGTATTATCCCGAGGACTAGCAACCTCAAATATAACAGTACTGCCATACACTACTGTTCTGTCTGATCATTTTTTAATAAAATTTGAAATTTTAGTTCCTTGTCAAAGACAAGAGAGCAATCAGAATTATAGCAGCCGTAATTTTAACTCCATGACTGCAACTGCGCTATCTGAGTTACTGTCGCCGGCAACCGCCATGTTTCCCGCGTACAGTGGCTCTATCGATAATCTTACAAATGAATTCAATGCGACATTATTAAAAGCCATCGACTCTGTGGCACCGCTACGTCTGAAAACTCGCCGTAGATGGCCAACTCCGTGGTTCACAGATGAAACACGTACGTTTAAACAATTATGTAGAACGCATGAGCGCAGATGGCGTTTAACCAAACTTGAGGTTTTCCATCAGGCATGGAAGGACAGCCTCCTGAAATATAAAGATGCGCTTATTTTAGCAAAAACTCGTTATTTTTCGCAAGTCATTAATCTTAATAAAAATAATCCTAAATACTTATTTGATACAGTGGCAAAGCTAACTCTGCGCCAGCCGACCCCCGATAGCTCCTTCCACTCAGCTGACGAGTTTATGAAATTTTTTGCTCAAAAGATTGAGTCCATTAGGGACGAGATCAAGAATACCATGCCAATCGCTCCGCCGGTTACTAGCGCTGGGGATCATGCAATAACCCTCTCAAATTTTAAAAGCGTGTCCCTTGAAATGCTTACAAAATTGGTTAGTACGGCTAAACAAACAACATGTTTACTCGACCCGCTTCCAGCCAAACTACTTAAAGAATTATTTCCAATTTTAGGACCGTCCATCTTAAATATAATCAATCTGTCTGTTTCCTCTGGGATAGTGCCAATGGCCTTTAAAACCGCTATTATTAAACCACTACTTAAGCGAGCAAATCTTGACCCGGACTGTCTCAGTAATTATAGGCCAGTTTCAAACCTCCCATTCATAGCAAAACTTCTCGAAAAAGTAGTAGCACAGCAGCTTATTGATTACATGGTCGATAATAATCGATATGACTCTTTTCAGTCTGGTTTTAGAGCCAATCATTCTACAGAGACAGCACTTGCTAAAGTGACTAATGATCTCCTCATAGCTATGGATTCAAATACGTCGTCTGTATTGTTACTACTTGATCTTAGTGCTGCCTTTGACACTGTAGACTTCAATATTTTATTAGGGCGTCTTAAAAGTTGTGTTGGTATCTCAGGGTCAGCACTAAGCTGGTTCAATTCCTATCTATCAGGCAGGACGCACCGAGTGGTCCATGGTAATACGTCCTCTGAGCTTTATAATGTTACTTGTGGTGTCCCACAGGGATCGGTACTCGGACCGATTTTATTTAATATTTATATGATTCCGCTTGGGGGCATAATACGTAAATATAATATTAGTTTTCAATGCTACGCGGATGACACCCAATTATATATGCCGTTATCGATGACAGATCCACAGGACTACTGTAATCTCGAGGCGTGCCTTGCGGAGATTAAGCAATGGATGTCTCTCAATTTCCTTCGTCTTAACCCGGATAAAACTGAGATGTTGATAATTGGTCCTACTCGTTATCAACATTTATTTAAGCAAACCACTATAACTATAGATAACCGTACTATCACTCAGAGTGATACGGTAACTAATCTCGGGGTAATATTTGACCAAACGCTCTCCTTTCAAAAACACATTAAGAATATAACCAGGATTGCGTTTTTTCACCTTCGTAATATTGCTAAGATTCGTCCTATCCTCTCGACTGGGGATGCGGAAACTATTATACATGCGTTCGTCACGTCGCGCCTGGACTACTGTAATGTATTATTCTCTGGTCTTCCTAAATCCAGTATTAAAAGTCTACAGTTAGTCCAAAATGCCGCTGCGAGGCTGCTCTCACGGTCAAGAAAATTTGATCACATTACCCCAATATTAGCCGAATTACATTGGCTCCCGGTCCATTTAAGATGTGACTTCAAGGTTCTTCTACTAACCTATAAAGCACTGCATGGCTTAGCGCCTTCATATCTCGTCAACCTAGTCGTTCCTTATGTTCCGTCTCGTAACCTTCGTTCGCAAAACGCTAGTCTTTTAGTTATACCGAGGGCCAAGAAAATGTCTGCAGGGTCTAGAGCATTCTCTATTCGGGCTCCAGAGCTTTGGAATGCCCTACCAATGGATATTAGAACTACTACCTCAGTAGAAACATTTAAGACACGTTTAAAGACACATTTCTATGAGATGGCCTTTAACTAACTTGTGATGGCCGATTTGGCCGGAGTTTGTTCTGTTCTCTCTGCCCACCTCCTCCCCGGCTGGGGAGGGGGTTAGGTGGCTCGAAAGCGGATAGCGGCTGGCTGGATTCTCGGGGACCAGTTCGGGATGGGGGAGCTGCGGCTCGGCCCCCTTGAGGACACTGCCAGGACAATCGAGGACACCTCCGACATCCATTTTTTTTTTCATTAATTTTCATATTATGTATTACTTGTGTACTCTCTGCATCCATTATAACCTGGTGATCCTGAAAGGGGGATCCTTCCATCTGTGGTCCCTTCTCAAGGTTTCTCATTTTCCCCTGGTAGGGGTTTTTTGAGTTTTTCCTTGCCCTTTTGGGAGCTTATGATCAGGGGATGCTTTGAGAATAATTGTCAATTTTGGCTATGTGAAGCCCTTTGAGACTGTTTGTGATTTAGGGCTATACAAATAAACTTGACTTGACTTGACTTGACTTGACTATATCTGAACTGGGCACTTCCAGCTGCACTGTAAATCAGCAGTAAATTTTTACTGTCAATTTTATTTTATAACATCTTACTTTTCCCCCTTTACATTCTTTCATCAAGAATTTGGCCCTTGACTGAAAGGCCTTAGGTTTAGTTGCCTTGACTGACATTGGTATAAGAGTTCAGCTGAGGTGCCCTTGACCACAGCTGATAACTCCTCCAATTACTCCCATGTCACCAGTCCAATGTCTCTTCTAATGTGCCAAATGGCGACCAGAAAGGTCTTCTGAATAAGCAGGAATTGGACCGGCAGAATGTGGAGTTGAGAATTTGGGAGAGGGGTGCTTAATGGGGTGTACTCACTTGAGTGCCGTGTTGCATTAGAGGCTAATAACCTCCCTTAGATTCAACACAACACCCCGTCTCCCTTCCCAGCCCGCATCAACCGCCCTACTCGCATTTATTACGGTCGGCAAGGCCATGGTGATGAGACGATCAATATTTCTGGGATGATGAGTGAGAACCTGTGCGGTCTTTGTTTTTCCCTGTGTTTCTCCCTTGGCACTGCTTCAGCAGGTAGAGATCAAAGCACAGAGGACTTCTGAGATGGTGTTGGGGATGGGAGGGGATGGGCGCGACTGATGAAGTCCGTGCTACTGTGTGTCCTCTAAACACACACACACGCACACACTCAATCAGACTGTCCTATGTCCTTGCTATGTCCTGATTAAAAAGTTTGACCCAATGCTTTTTATCTCAACCAGAGGGTTTTTTTCTCCATCCTGTTGCAGTTGAAATTGAAACTGAAAATCAGGTTTTCTATAAGACACGATGACACGCAGCGAGGCTCCATAATGAAAAGTGTCAGGTACGCTTTGCTACTGTAACTGAAGCAATGCAAAAAAAAAAAATCTTTGACATATTAGCACAGAAAATATCATCTTCATAGTCTTTGAGGTGTCCCAAGATGGCTGCGCAGGTGGATTCAGGGATTTTTCTTTTCTCTCTCTCTAAAAGCACCACCCAAAGTAGAGACTATTGAAATACAAGCATTTTGCAGCTCTTACTTTTTTAGCTCTGTTCTCTTTTAACAGTGGTCTCCAGTGCCAAGCATTTTTTTAGTGATTGTGTAGATGTGAAATATTATTTGGGCTGCACTGTTATAAGGGAGTTCAAAACCTAAAGGGAATTCATTTTTCATACAGTTAAAAAGTAGGTTTCTTTTTTGCCGCCCACAATCTCACATTTTGAGTAGTCACAGTTGCTTAGACAACAAAATGGAATCCACCCGAAATGCATTTGGAAGGTATACCGTATAGAGCTAGAAACCCAAACTCAATGCGGTATGATAAATTTACAGTACTTGTATAGTCAGAAATCAAAGTATGGTAAAAAGTAAATCAAGTTAAAAAGTTGTTTCACCGCTGCGTTTATCGCTATACTATTTTTACTGCTGTTTCAGGTTTTTGCTGCTATATTGTTAGAGTAGCTGTATCAAGGAACTTCATGCAGTAATAGTATCGTATTCAAATTTTTTGTATCACAACACCACGTGAATAAATACAGTACATCCATCCATCCATCCATCCATCCATCCATCCATCCATCCATCCATCCATCCATCCATCCATCCATCCATCCATCCATCCATCCATCCATCCATTTTCTGTACCGCTTAGTCCCCACAGGGGTCGCGGGTGTGCCGGAGCCTATCCCAGCAATCATTGGGCAGTAGGCAGGGGACACCCTGAACTGGTTGCCAGCCAATTGCAGGGCACATAGAAACGAACAACCATTCGCACTCACACTCACACCTATGGTCAATTTGGTGTGCTCAATCGGCCTACCAGGCATGTTTTTGGGATGTGGGAGGAAACCTGAGTGCCCATAGAAAACCCATGCCGGCATAGGGAGAACATGCAAACTCCACACAGGGGAGGGCCAGAGGTGGAATCAAACCCAGACTCTCCGAACTGTGAGGTGGACGTGCTAACCAGTGCTAACCATACCACCCCAATAAATACAGTCCATATTGTAAATATGACCAATAATGTAAGTGAATAAAATATAAATATATGTTGTGAATGTTACTGTTCATTTATGTAAGCCTTAAAATTGACCAATGTTTGATAAAGTGTTTGATAGGCTCTTACTTTGATACTTCTTCTGCTATTGAATTGTATTAGATTAGAATGGTGTACTTAACAAAATATACATGAAAAATACAGCATCAATATACCCATATGCACATTGGTATGTGTCCTAACTATATAGACATAAATATAAAACTCATAGTTTAGAGTTATAGCCTGACATCTGTCTTATGAAGCAGCAGCAGCACACTTGCCTCTGATCAGTGTGCCGCTCGTGTTTCTGCACCACAAAATGGAATTGCACTGCTCTCCTTTGCTTTCTCTGGTATGGCCTTGGGCTTCCATAGTTAGCCACAGACATTGGGGAAGCTCTAGCATCCATTTTCCTTCACTTCAATCGTTAAACCCCTCCTCCGGGATCCTCCTTCCATGACTGAAGCCTTACTAGCAAAACCACTTCAATCATGTTGACCCGACCTAGCCACAGAATTTCATCACAGACACCACCATCAGTGGTGCTGATCCCTCATCCCAGCTGAGCAAAAAAAAAAAAAAAAAAAAAAAAAAAAACACAGCACCCCCAAGAAGCCTTCTATCTTCAGCCAGGCTGCTTGTGCCTCCACTGTGGGTGTTGCAGCTGCTTCCACGCAGACAGCAGAGCAGGTGCAACTGGTCACTTGCTCATACTTCCGCTAGTTCACACTTTGGTGGAAATAATCATATAATCTCTGGGAGAGATAGCGACTTTGACGCCTGAACAAGCACAGCTTCTGGAAAAGGAAACTATCCTTCTGCAGTGAGCAAAGTGCATGGAACGCCCCAAAACAGTCTTATGATTCTGGCTCTGAATTCCCTATATGTAATGAAGCTTATCCCATGAAGCTTACCGTAATGTGCACTTTTATTATTATCCATCCATCCATTTTCTGAACCGCTTAGTCCCCACGGGGGTCGCGGGCGTGCTGGAGCTTATCCCAGCCGTCATCGGGCAGTAGGCGGGGGACACCCTGAACCGGTTGCCAGCCAATCGCAGGGCACACAGAGACAAACAACCATTCGCACTCGCACTCACACCTAGGGACAATTTGGAGTGATCAATCGGCCTACCAAGCATATTTTTGGGATGTGGGAGGAATTTATTATTATTGTTACTATTATTATTATTAGTGTGAAGGTGAAGACCTTCACACTATTGTTATTGCTGTCCTTTATTATTATTATTAGTGTGAAGGTGAAGACCTTCACACTATTGTTATTGCTGTCCTTTATTATTATTATTATTATTAGTGTGAAGGTGAAGACCTTCACACTATTGTTATTGCTGTCCTTTATTATTATTATTAGTGTGAAGGTGAAGACCTTCACACTATTGTTATTGCTGTCCTTTATTATTAGTGTGAAGGTGAAGACCTTCACACTATTGTTATTGCTGTCCTTTATTATTATTAGTGTGAAGGTGAAGACCTTCACACTATTGTTATTGCTGTCCTTTATTATTATTATTATTATTATTAGTGTGAAGGTGAAGACCTTCACACTATTGTTATTGCTGTCCTTTATTATTATTAGTGTGAAGGTGAAGACCTTCACACTATTGTTATTGCTGTCCTTTATTATTATTATTATTATTATTAGTGTGAAGGTGAAGACCTTCACACTATTGTTATTGCTGTCCTTTATTAGTGTGAAGGTGAAGACCTTCACACTATTGTTATTGCTGTCCTTTATTATTATTAGTGTGAAGGTGAAGACCTTCACACTATTGTTATTGCTGTCCTTTATTAGTGTGAAGGTGAAGACCTTCACACTATTGTTATTGCTGTCCTTTATTAGTGTGAAGGTGAAGACCTTCACACTATTGTTATTGCTGTCCTTTATTATTATTAGTGTGAAGGTGAAGACCTTCACACTATTGTTATTGCTGTCCTTTATTATTATTATTAGTGTGAAGGTGAAGACCTTCACACTATTGTTATTGCTGTCCTTTATTATTATTAGTGTGAAGGTGAAGACCTTCACACTATTGTTATTGCTGTCCTTTATTATTATTATTATTCTACTTATTCCGCTCACTTTTTTGACGCTTAACTCCTTCCACATACTTCAACCGATTCACTCCGTTCCACTTTTCACTTATTCCAAATATTCATGACACGGCTGCTTACATTTTTTTTGTTCGAAAAATTTTCCGTTTTCACAAAATTCACGATTTTGTGGCATTTTTTTCCCCATTCATTCTTAATGGCAGATTCAACATTTCACATTTTTGTTGTTCCAGTTTGAAATTCACTTATTTCAACACATTCAAATCACATTGGGGACATTCCCAAACTTGCCAAATTCAAAAATTTCACGTTTTCACTTTTAAAATTTGCACAAAATTTTGCAAAATTTCACAAAATTTAGTTTTTCACTTCTAGTTTCTACATTTTTCCACCGATTCAACTCGTTCCAACTTTCAACTGTTCATCTTTTGCCTACCTATTCCACACCTTCCCACTTAGCAAAATTTCCAAATTTTCAATTTTGAAATTCACACCAAATTTTCCCAAAATTTAGTTTTTCCCTTCTAATTTCTACATTTTTCAACCGATTCAACCCATTCCAACTTTATTCACTTTGTTCACCTTATGCTTACCATATTCACCCCCTTCACCCCCACTTCCACAATTCAACCCTTGACCCCCACTTCCAGAGTGGCGGCCATCTTGGATTGACCCTGAAGTGCCCCAATGAACCCGGAATGAACTGGAAGTGCCCCAAATCAAACCGGAATTGACCCCAAATGAACCGGAAGTGACCTCAGGTAAACCGGAAGTGACCCCAAATCAAACCGGAAGTGACCCCAAATCAAACCGGAAGTGACCTTTTTAAACCGGAAGTGACCCCAAATAAACCGGAAGTGACCTCAGCTAGACCGGAAGTGCCTCTAATCAAACCGGAAGTGACCCAAATAGACCGGAAGTGACCCAAATCAAACCGGAAGTGACCATATTTCAACATTAAGTGCCCTAAATACCTACATTTGCGCTAACTTTTGCAAATTTTGCCCGATTAAACCCATTTCAACATTTTAACCCCAAAAGTGAACCTCCTAAAGCTGTTTTTTTCCTTTTGTTCCAAATTTCAAAAAATTTTGGTGCAATTTTTTTTCTTTTAATTCCCATTCATTCTCTATTAGGATTCAAGATTTGCTCTAACTTCTACATTTTTTAACCGATTCAACTTGTTCCAACTTTGAACTGTTCTTCTTTTGCCTTCCTATTCCACAACTACCCACTTACCAAAAATTCTCTACAATTTTGTTTTTCTAATCTAATTTCTACATTTTTCAACTTATTCAACCCATTCGACCTTTCAACTGTTCATCATTTTCCTACCTATTCCACAACTTCCCACTTACCCAAAATTCCAAATTTTCAATTTTGTAACTCACACCCAATTTTCCCAAATTTCCTTTTTCCCTTGTAATTTCTACATTTTTCAACCGATTCAACTCTTTTCAACATCATTCTGCAACATTCCCCAAGTATTTATTCAACCTCTTCACCTTCACACGCAATTTCTTCAGGAATTGCAAATTCTAGTTATTATTATTATTCTACTTATTCCGCTCACTTTTTTGACGCTTAACTCCTTCCACATACTTCAACCGATTCACTCCGTTCCACTTTTCACTTATTCCAAATATTCATGACACGGCTGCTTACATTTTTTTTGTTCGAAAAATTTTCCGTTTTCACAAAATTCACGATTTTGTGGCATTTTTTTCCCCATTCATTCTTAATGGCAGATTCAACATTTCACATTTTTGTTGTTCCAGTTTGAAATTCACTTATTTCAACACATTCAAATCACATTGGGGACATTCCCAAACTTGCCAAATTCAAAAATTTCACGTTTTCACTTTTAAAATTTGCACAAAATTTTGCAAAATTTCACAAAATTTAGTTTTTCACTTCTAGTTTCTACATTTTTCCACCGATTCAACTCGTTCCAACTTTCAACTGTTCATCTTTTGCCTACCTATTCCACACTTTCCCACTTAGCAAAATTTCCAAATTTTCAATTTTGAAATTCACACCAAATTTTCCCAAAATTTAGTTTTTCCCTTCTAATTTCTACATTTTTCAACCGATTCAACCCATTCCAACTTTATTCACTTTGTTCACCTTATGCTTACCATATTCACCCCCTTCACCCCCACTTCCACAATTCAACCCTTGACCCCCACTTCCAGAGTGGCGGCCATCTTGGATTGACCCTGAAGTGCCCCAATGAACCCGGAATGAACTGGAAGTGCCCCAAATCAAACCGGAATTGACCCCAAATGAACCGGAAGTGACCTCAGGTAAACCGGAAGTGACCCCAAATCAAACCGGAAGTGACCCCAAATCAAACCGGAAGTGACCTTTTTAAACCGGAAGTGACCCCAAATAAACCGGAAGTGACCTCAGCTAGACCGGAAGTGCCTCTAATCAAACCGGAAGTGACTTAAATAGACCGGAAGTGCCTCTAATCAAACCGGAAGTGACCTAAATAGACCGGAAGTGACCCAAATCAAACCGGAAGTGACCCCAAATGAACCGGAAGTGACCTCAGGTGAACCGGAAGTGACCCCAAATCAAACCGGAAGTGACCTTTTTAAACCGGAAGTGACCTTTTTAAACCGGAAGTGACCACAAATAAACCGGAAGTGACCTCAGCTAGACCGGAAGTGCCTCTATTCAAACCGGAAGTGACTCAAATAGACCGGAAGTGACCCAAATCAAACCGGAAGTGACCATATTTCAACATTAAGTGCCCAAAATACCTACATTTGCGCTAACTTTTGCAAATTTTGACCGATTAAACCCGTTTCTACATTTTAACCCCAAAAGTGAACCTCCTGAAGCCGTTTTTTTCCTTTTGTTCCAAATTTCAAAAGATTTTGGCGCAATTTTTTTTTCTTTTAATTCCCATTCATTCTTTATTAGGATTCAAGATTTGCTCTAACTTCTACATTTTTTAACCGATTCAACTCGTTCCAACTTTCAACTGTTCAATTTTGGTTTTCTACTCTAATTTCTACTTTTTTCAACTTATTCAACCCATTCAACTTATTCAACCCATTCCACCTTTCAACTGTTCATCATTTTCCTACCTATTCCACAACTTCCCACTTACCCAAAATTCCAAATTTTCAGTTTTGAAATTCACACCCAATTTTCCCAAATTTCCTTTTCCCTTGTAATTTCTACATTTTTCAACCGATTCAACTCTTTTCAACATCATTCTGCAGCATTCCCCAAGTATTTATTCAACCTCTTCACCTTCACACGCAATTTCTTCAGGAATTGCAAATTCTAGTTATTATTATTCTACTTATTCCGCTCACTTTTTTGACGCTTAACTCCTTCCACATACTTCAACCGATTCACTCCGTTCCACTTTTCACTTATTCCAAATATTCATGACACGGCTGCTTACATTT
The DNA here is from genome assembly GCF_024217435.2 of Syngnathus scovelli. Taxonomy (NCBI): domain Eukaryota; kingdom Metazoa; phylum Chordata; class Actinopteri; order Syngnathiformes; family Syngnathidae; genus Syngnathus; species Syngnathus scovelli. The sequence continues at coordinate 6,691,998 of NC_090847.1, read as the reverse complement.
TTTTTGTTCGAAAAATTTTCCGTTTTCACAAAATTCACGATTTTGTGGCATTTTTTTCCCCATTCATTCTTAATGGCAGATTCAACATTTCACATTTTTGTTGTTCCAGTTTGAAATTCACTTATTTCAACACATTCAAATCACATTGGGGACATTCCCAAACTTGCCAAATTCAAAAATTTCACGTTTTCACTTTTAAAATTTGCACAAAATTTTGCAAAATTTCACAAAATTTAGTTTTTCACTTCTAGTTTCTACATTTTTCCACCGATTCAACTCGTTCCAACTTTCAACTGTTCATCTTTTGCCTACCTATTCCACACCTTCCCACTTAGCAAAATTTCCAAATTTTCAATTTTGAAATTCACACCAAATTTTCCCAAAATTTAGTTTTTCCCTTCTAATTTCTACATTTTTCAACCGATTCAACCCATTCCAACTTTATTCACTTTGTTCACCTTATGCTTACCATATTCACCCCCTTCACCCCCACTTCCACAATTCAACCCTTGACCCCCACTTCCAGAGTGGCGGCCATCTTGGATTGACCCTGAAGTGCCCCAATGAACCCGGAATGAACTGGAAGTGCCCCAAATCAAACCAGAATTGACCCCAAATGAACCGGAAGTGACCTCAGGTAAACCGGAAGTGACCCCAAATCAAACCGGAAGTGACCCCAAATCAAACCGGAAGTGACCTTTTTAAACCGGAAGTGACCCCAAATAAACCGGAAGTGACCTCAGCTAGACCGGAAGTGCCTCTAATCAAACCGGAAGTGACCTAAATAGACCGAAAGTGCCTCTAATCAAACCGGAAGTGACCCAAATCAAACCGGAAATGACCATATTTCAACATTAAGTGCCCTAAATACCTACATTTGCGCTAACTTTTGCAAATTTTGCCCGATTAAACCCATTTCAACATTTTAACCCCAAAAGTGAACCTCCTGAAGCCGTTTTTTTCCGTTTGTTCCAAATTTCAGAAACTTTTGGTGCAATTTTTTTTTCTTTTAATTCCCATTCATTCTCTATTAGGATTCAAGATTTGCTCTAACTTCTACATTTTTTAACCGATTCAACTCGTTCCAACTTTCAACTGTTCCTCTTTTGCCTTCCTATTCCACAACTTCCCACTTACCAAAAATTCTCTACAATTTTGTTTTTCTACTCTAATTTCTACATTTTCAACTTATTCAACCCATTCCACCTTTCAACTGTTCATCATTTTCCTACCTATTCCACAACTTCCCACTTACCCAAAATTCCAAATTTTCAATTTTGAAATTCACACCCAATTTTCCCAAATTTCCTTTTTCCCTTGTAATTTCTACATTTTTCAACCGATTCAACTCTTTTCAACATCATTCTGCAACATTCCCCAAGTATTTATTCAACCTCTTCACCTTCACACGCAATTTCTTCAGGAATTGCAAATTCTAGTTGTGTGAAGGCGATGGCCTTCACACATATGTTATTCTACACCATTCTCTATTATTATTATTATTATTGTGTGAAGGCGATGGCCTTCACACATATGTTATTCTACACCATTCTCTATTATTATTGTGTGAAGGCGATGGCCTTCACACATATGTTATTCTACACCATTTTCTATTATTATTATTATTATTATTATTATTATATTTTATTCTCCACACTTTTTTGTCCCGCTTCTTCTTCCACATAATTCATCCGATTCACTCCGTTCCACTTTTGACGTATTCCAAATATTCACGAGATGAGCGCTTCCATTTTTCTCGTTCCGAAAATTTTCCGATTTCGCAAAATTCGCGAATTTACGACAAATTTTTCCCCATTCATTCTCAATGGCAGATTCTACATTTCACATTTACGTCATTCCCCTTTTAAATTCACCTCATTCAGCACATTCAAACCACATTCGGAATGATTCTCGACATTCCCAAAATTCCCAAATTCAAAAATTTCACGTTTTCACGTTAAAAATTCCGACAAAATTTCACGAAATTTCGTTTTTCACCTCTAGTTTCTACATTTTTCAACCGATTCAACCCATTCCAATTTTCAACTGTTCATCTTTTGCCTGCCTATTCCACAACTTCTCACCTACCAAAAATTCCAAAATTTCAAATTTGAAATTCAACCAAATTCTCCAAAATTTCGTTTTTCTACTCTAACTTCTACGTTTTTCAACCGATTCAACCCATTCCAACTTTCAACTGTTCATCTTTTGCCTACCTATTCCACACCTTCCCACTTACCAAAATTTCCAAATTTTCAATTTTGAAATTCAACCAAATTCTACAAAATTTGGTTTTTCTACTCTAATTTCTACATTTTTCAACCGATTCAACCCATTCCAACTTTATTCACTTTGGTCACCTCATCCTTACCATATTCACCCCCTTCACCCCCACTTCCACTATGCTTACACAATTCAACCCTTGACCCCCACTTCCAGTGTGGCGGCCATCTTGGATTGACCCTGAAGTGCTCCCAATGACCCTAGAATGAACCGGAAGTGCCCCAAATGGAACCGGAAGTGACCTTAGGTAAACAGGAAGTGACCTTAGGTAAACCGGAAGTGACCCCAAATCAAACCGGAAGTGACCTTTTTAAACCGGAAGTGACCTTTTTAAACCGGAAGTGACCCCAAATAAACCGGAAGTGACCTCAGCTAGACCGGAAGTGCCTCTAATCAAACCGGAAGTGACCCAAATCACCCCGGAAGTGACCTTATTTCAACATTAACTGCCCTAAATAGCTACATTAGTCGCTAACTTTTGCATTTTTTGTCTGATTAAACCCATTTCAACATTTTAACCCCAAAAGGGAACCTCCTGAAGCCGTTTTTTGTCCGTTTGTTCCAAATTTCAAAATATTTTGGTGCAATTCTTTTTTCTTTTAATTCACATTCATTCTCTATGGAGATTCAACATTTGCTCTCACATCTACATTTTTTAACCGATTCAACCCGTTCCAACTTTCAACTGTTCATCTTTTGCCTGCCTATTCCACGACCTCCCACTTACCAAAAATTCCAAACTTCAAATTTGAAATTCAACCAAATTCTCCAAAATTTTGTATTACACTTCTATTTTCCACATTTCTCAAGAAATTCAACTCATTTCAACATCATTCGGCATCATTCCCCAAGAAGTGATTCAAAGTCTTCGCCTTCACACGCAATTTCTCCAGAAATTGCATTTTCTAGTTATTATTATTATTCTTCTATTTTATTCTCCACACTTTTTTGTCCCGCTTCTTCTTCCACATAGTTCATCCGATTCACTCCGTTCCACTTTTGATGTATTCCAAATATTCACGAGATGAGCGCTTCCATTTTTCTCGTTCCGAAAATTTTCCGATTTCGCAAAATTCGCGAATTTACGACAAATTTTTCCCCATTCATTCTCAATGGCAGATTCGACATTTCACATTTACGTCATTCCCCTTTTAAATTCACCTCATTCAGCACATTCAAACCACATTCGGAATGATTCTCGACATTCCCAAAATTCCCAAATTCAAAAATTTCACGTTTTCACGTTAAAAATTCCGACAAAATTTCACGAAATTTCGTTTTTCACCTCTAATTTCTACATTTTTCGACAGATTCAACCCGTTCCAACTTCCAACTGTTCATCTTTTGCCTACCTATTCCACAACTTCCCACTTACAAAAAAATTCCAAATTTTCAAATTTGAAATTCAACCAAATTCTTCGTAATTTCGTTTTTCTACTCTAATTTCTACATTTTTCAACCGATTCAACCCATTCCAACTTTCAACTGTTCATCTTTTGCCTGCCTATTCCACAACTTCTCACCTATCAAAAATTCCAAAATTTCAAATTTGAAATTCAACCAAATTCTCCAAAATGTCGTTTTTCTACTCTAACTTCTACGTTTTTCAACCGATTCAACCCATTCCAACTTTCAACTGTTCATCTTTTGCCTACCTATTCCACACCTTCCCACTTACCAAAATTTCCAAATTTTCAATTTTGAAATTCAACCAAATTCTACAAAATTTGGTTTTTCTACTCTAATTTCTACATTTTTCAACCGATTCAACCCATTCCAACTTTATTCACTTTGGTCACCTCATCCTTACCATATTCACCCCCTTCACCCCCACTTCCACTATGCTTACAAAATTCAACCCTTGACCCCCACTTCCAGTGTGGCGGCCATCTTGGATTGACCCTGAAGTGCTCCCAATGAACCTAGAATGAACCGGAAGTGGCCCAAATCGAACCGGAAGTGACCTTAGGTAAACAGGAAGTGACCTCAGGTAAACCGGAAGTGACCCCAAATCAAACCGGAAGTGACCTTTTTAAACCGGAAGTGACCTTTTTAAACCGGAAGTGACCCCAAATAAACCGGAAGTGACCTCAGCTGGACCGGAAGTGCCTCTAATCAGACCGGAAGTGACCCAAATGGACCGGAAGTGACCCAAATCAACCCGGAAGTGAACTTATTTCAACATTAACTGCCATAAATAGCTACATTAGGCGCTAACTTTTGCATTTTTTGTCCGATTGAACCCGTTTCAACATTTTAACCCCAAAAGTGAACCTCCTGAAGCTGTTTTTTTACGTTTTGTTCCAAATTTCAAAATATTTTGGCGCAATTGCTTTTTCTTTTAATTCCCATTCATTCTCTATGGAGATTCAACATTTGCTCTCACGTCTACATTTTTTAACCGATTCAACCCGTTCCAACATTCAACTGTTCATCTTTTGCCTACCTATTCCACAACCTCCCACTTACCACAAATTCCAAACTTCAAATTTGAAATTCAACCAAATTCTCCAAAATTTAGTATTACACTTCTATTTTCCACATTTCTCAAGAAATTCAACTCATTTCAACATCATTCGCCATCATTCCCCAAGAAGTGATTCAAAGTCTTCGCCTTCACACGCAATTTCTCCAGAAATTGCATTTTCTAGTTATTATTATTATTATTATTATATTTTATTCTCCACACTTTTTTGTCCCGCTTCTTCTTCCACATAGTTCATCCGATTCACTCCGTTCCACTTTTGACGTGTTCCAAATATTCACGAGATGAGCGCTTCCATTTTTCTCGTTCCGAAAATTTTCCGATTTCGCAAAATTCGCGAACTTACGACAAATTTTTCCCCATTCATTCTTAATGGCAGATTCGACATTTCACATTTACATCATTCCACTTTTTTCTACATTGTTCAACCGATTCAACTCATTCCAACTTTCAACTGTTCATCTTTTGACTACCTATTCCACAACTTCCCACTTACCAAAAATTCCAAATTTGAAATTCAACCAAATTCTCCAAAATTTCGTTTTTCCACTCTAACTTTTACGTTTTTCAACCGATTCAACCCATTCCAACTTTCAACTGTTCATCTTTTTCTAACTATTCCACAACTTCCAACTTATGAAAAATTCCAAATTTTCAAATTTGGAATTCAACCAAATTCTCAAAAATTTTGTTTTTCTACTCTAATTTCTACATTTTTCAACCGATTCAACTCATTCCAACTTTCAACTGTTCATGTTTTGCCTACCTATTCCACAACTTCCCACTTACCAAAAATTCCATATTTGAAATTCAACCAAATTCTCCAAAATTTCGTTTTTCTAATCTAATTTCTACATTGTTCAACCGATTCAACCCATTCCAACTTTCAACTCTTCATCTTTTGCCTACCTATTCCACAACTTCCCACTTACCAAAAATTCCAAATTTGAAATTCAACCAAATTCTCCAACATTTTGTTTTTCTACTCTAATTTCTACATTGTTCAACCGATTCAACCCATTCCAACTTTCAACTCTTCATCTTTTGCCTACCTATTCCACAACTTCCGACTTACCAAAAATTCCAAATTTGAAATTCAACCAAAATCTCAAAAATTTAGTTTTTCTACTCTAATTTCTACATTGTTCAACCGATTCAACCCATTCCAACTTTCAACTCTTCATCTTTTGCCTACCTATTCCACAACTTCCGACTTACCAAAAATTCCAAATTTGGAATTCAACCAAATTCTCAAAAATTTTGTTTTTCTACTCTAATTTCTACATTTTTTAACCGATTCAACTCATTCCAACTTTCAACTGTTCATGTTTTGCCTACCTATTCCACAACTTCCCGTTTACCAAAAATTCCAAATTTGAAATTCAACCAAATTCTCCAAAATTTCGTTTTTCTAATCTAATTTCTACATTGTTCAACCGATTCAACCCATTCCAACTTTCAACTCTTCATCTTTTGCCTACCTATTCCACAACTTCCCACTTACCAAAAATTCCATATTTGAAATTCAACCAAATTCTCCAACATTTTGTTTTTCTACTCTAATTTCTACATTGTTCAACCGATTCAACCCATTCCAACTTTCAACTCTTCATCTTTGGCCTACCTATTCCACAACTTCCGACTTACCAAAAATTCCAAATTTGAAATTCAACCAAAATCTCCAAAATTTCGTTTTTCTACTGTAATTTCTACATTGTTCAACCGATTCAACCCATTCCAACTTTCAACTCTTCATCTTTTGCCTACCTATTCCACAACTTCCCACTTACCAAAATTAAAAATTAAAAATTTGAAATTCAACCAAATTCTCAAACATTTTGTTTTTCTACTCTAATCTTTACATTGTGCAACCGATTCAATCCATTCCAACTTTCAACTTTTAATCTTTTGCTTACCTATTTCACAACTTCCCACTTACCAAAAATTCCAAATTTGAAATTCAACCAAATTCTGCAAAATTTCGTTTTTCGACTCTAATTTGTACATTTTTCAACCGATTCAACCCATTCAAACTTGTAACTCTTCATCTTTTGCCTACATATTACACAACTTCCCACTTACCAAAAATCCCAAATTTGAAATTCAACCAAATTCTCCAAAATTTCGTTTTTCTACTCTCATTTCTACATTTCTCTACCGATTCAACCCATTCCAACTTTCAACTCTTCATCTTTTGCTTACCTATTCCACAACTTCCCCTTACAACAAATTCCAAATTTTGAAATTTGAAATTCAACCAAATTCTCCAAAAATGTGTTTTTCTACTCTAATTTTCACATTGTTCAACCGATTCAACTCATTCCAACTTTCAACTCTTCATCTTTTAACTTCCTATTCCCCAAATTTCCACTTGCCATAAATTCCAAATTTTAAGATTTTAAACTCAACCAAATTCTCCAAAATTCTGAAATTCCACCAAATTCTCCAAAATTCAGTTTTTCACCTCTATTTTCTACATTTCTCAAGTAATTCAACTCGTTTCAGCATAATTCGCCAGCATTCCCCAAGAAGTGATTCAAAGTCTTCGCCTTCACACGCAATTTCTCCAGAAATTGCATTTTCTAGTTATTATTATTATTCTTCTATTTTATTCCCGCCACTTTTTTGTCCCGCTTCTTCTTCCACATAGTTCATCCGATTCACTCCGTTCCACTTTTCACGCGTTCCAAATATTCACGAGATGAGCGCTTCCATTTTTCTCGTTCCGAAAATTTTCCGATTTCGCAAAATTCGCGAACTTACGACAAATTTTTCCCCATTCATTCTTAATGGCAGATTCGACATTTCACATTTACATCATTCCACTTTTTTCTACATTGTTCAACCGATTCAACTCATTCCAACTTTCAACTGTTCATCTTTTGCCTACCTATTCCACAACTTCCCACTTACCAAAAATTCCAAATTTGAAATTCAACCAAATTCTCCAAAATTTCGTTTTTCCACTCTAACTTTTACGTTTTTCAACCGATTCAACCCATTCCAACTTTCAACTGTTCATCTTTTTCTAACTATTCCACAACTTCCAACTTATGAAAAATTCCAAATTTTCAAATTTGGAATTCAACCAAATTCTCAAAAATTTTGTTTTTCTACTCTAATTTCTACATTTTTCAACCGATTCAACTCATTCCAACTTTCAACTGTTCATGTTTTGCCTACCTATTCCACAACTTCCCGTTTACCAAAAATTCCAAATTTGAAATTCAACCAAATCTTTCTAAATTTCGTTTTTCTACTCTAATTTCTACATTGTTCAACCGATTCAACTCGTTCCAACTTTCAACTGTTCATCTTTTGCCTATCTATTCCACAACTTCCCACTTACCAAAAATTCCATATTTGAAATTCAACCAAATTCTCCAACATTTTGTTTTTCTACTCTAATTTCTACATTGTTCAACCGATTCAACCCATTCCAACTTTCAACTCTTCATCTTTTGCCTACCTATTCCACAACTTCCGACTTACCAAAAATTCCAAATTTGAAATTCAACCAAAATCTCCAAAATTTCGTTTTTCTACTCTAATTTCTACATTGTTCAACCGATTCAACCCGTTCCAACTTTCAACTCTTCATCTTTTGCCTACCTATTCCACAACTTCCCACTTACCAAAAATTCCAAATTTGAAATTCAACCAAATTCTCCAAAATTTCGTTTTTCCACTCTAACTTTTACGTTTTTCAACCGATTCAACCCATTCCAACTTTCAACTGTTCATCTTTTTCTAACTATTCCACAACTTCCAACTTATGAAAAATTCCAAATTTTCAAATTTGGAATTCAACCAAATTCTCAAAATTTTGTTTTTCTACTCTAATTTCTACATTTTTCAACCAATTCAACTCATTCCAACTTTCAACTGTTCATGTTTTGCCTACCTATTCCACAACTTCCCGTTTACCAAAAATTCCAAATTTGAAATTCAACCAAATCTTTCTAAATTTCGTTTTTCTACTCTAATTTCTACATTGTTCAACCGATTCAACTCATTCCAACTTTCAACTGTTCATCTTTTGCCTATCTATTCCACAACTTCCCACTTACCAAAAATTCCATATTTGAAATTCAACCAAATTCTCCAACATTTTGTTTTTCTACTCTAATTTCTACATTGTTCAACCGATTCAACCCATTCCAACTTTCAACTCTTCATCTTTTGCCTACCTATTCCACAACTTCCGACTTACCAAAAATTCCAAATTTGAAATTCAACCAAAATTTCCAAAATTTCGTTTTTCTACTCTAATTTCTACATTGTTCAACCGATTCAACCCATTCCAACTTTCAACTCTTCATCTCTTGCCTACCTATTCCACAACTTCCGACTTACCAAAAATTCCAAATTTGAAATTCAACCAAAATCTCCAAAATTTCCTTTTTCTACTCTAATTTCTACATTGTTCAACCGATTCAACCCGTTCCAACTTTCAACTCTTCATCTTTTGCCTACCTATTCCACAACTTCCCACTTACCAAAAATTCAAAATTTGAAATTCAACCAAATTCTCAAACATTTTGTTTTTCTTCTCTAATCTTTACATTGTGAAACCGATTCAATCCATTCCAACTTTCAACTTTTCATCTTTTGCTTACCTATTTCACAACTTCCCACTTACAAAAAATTCCAAATTTGGAATTCAACCAAATTCTCAAAAATTTTGTTTTTCTACTCTAATTTCGACATTTTTTAACCGATTTAACTCATTCCAACTTTCAACTGTTCATGTTTTGCCTACTTATTCCACAACTTCCCGTTTACCAAAAATTCCAAATTTGAAATTCAACCAAATTCTCAAAAATTTGTTTTTTCTAATCTAATTTCTACATTGTTCAACCGATTCAACCCATTCCAACTTTCAACTCTTCATCTTTTGCCTACCTATTCCACAACTTCCCACTTACCAAAAATTCCATATTTGAAATTCAACCAAATTCTCCAACATTTTGTTTTTCTACTCTAATTTCTACATTGTTCAACCGATTCAACCCATTCCAACTTTCAACTCTTCATCTTTTGCCTACCTATTCCACAACTTCCGACTTACCAAAAATTCTAAATTTGAAATTCAACCAAAATCTCCAAAATTTCGTTTTTCTACTGTAATTTCTACATTGTTCAACCGATTCAACCCATTCCAACTTTCAACTCTTCATCTTTTGCCTACCTATTCCACAACTTCCCACTTACCAAAAATTAAAAATTAAAAATTTGAAATTCAACCAAATTCTCAAACATTTTGTTTTTCTACTCTAATCTTTACATTGTGCAACCGATTCAATCCATTCCAACTTTCAACTTTTCATCTTTTGCTTACCTATTTCACAACTTCCCACTTACCAAAAATTCCAAATTTGAAATTCAACCAAATTCTGCAAAATTTCGTTTTTCGACTCTAATTTGTACATTTTTCAACCGATTCAACCCATTCCAACTTTCAACTCTTCATCTTTTTCCTACCTATTCCCCAAATTTCCACTTGCCATAAATTCCACATTTTAAGATTTTAAACTCAACCAAATTCTCCAAAATTCTGAAATTCCACCAAATTCTCCAAAATTCCGTTTTTCACCTCTATTTTCTACATTTCTCAAGTAATTCAACTCGTTTCAGCATAATTCGCCAGCATTCGCCAAGAAGTGATTCAAAGTCTTCGCCTTCACACGCAATTTCTCCAGAAATTGCATTTTCTAGTTATTATTATTATTATTATATTTTATTCTCCACACTTTTTTGTCCCGCTTCTTCTTCCACATAATTCATCCGATTCACTCCGTTCCACTTTTGACGTATTCCAAATATTCACGAGATGAGCGCTTCCATTTTTCTCGTTCCGAAAATTTTCCGATTTCGCAAAATTCGCGAATTTACGACAAATTTTTCCCCATTCATTCTCAATGGCAGATTCTACATTTCACATTTACGTCATTCCCCTTTTAAATTCACCTCATTCAGCACATTCAAACCACATTCGGAATGATTCTCGACATTCCCAAAATTCCCAAATTCAAAAATTTCACGTTTTCACGTTAAAAATTCCGACAAAATTTCACGAAATTTCGTTTTTCACCTCTAGTTTCTACATTTTTCAACCGATTCAACCCATTCCAATTTTCAACTGTTCATCTTTTGCCTGCCTATTCCACAACTTCTCACCTACCAAAAATTCCAAAATTTCAAATTTGAAATTCAACCAAATTCTCCAAAATTTCGTTTTTCTACTCTAACTTCTACGTTTTTCAACCGATTCAACCCATTCCAACTTTCAACTGTTCATCTTTTGCCTACCTATTCCACACCTTCCCACTTACCAAAATTTCCAAATTTTCAATTTTGAAATTCAACCAAATTCTACAAAATTTGGTTTTTCTACTCTAATTTCTACATTTTTCAACCGATTCAACCCATTCCAACTTTATTCACTTTGGTCACCTCATCCTTACCATATTCACCCCCTTCACCCCCACTTCCACTATGCTTACACAATTCAACCCTTGACCCCCACTTCCAGTGTGGCGGCCATCTTGGATTGACCCTGAAGTGCTCCCAATGACCCTAGAATGAACCGGAAGTGCCCCAAATCGAACCGGAAGTGACCTTAGGTAAACAGGAAGTGACCTTAGGTAAACCGGAAGTGACCCCAAATCAAACCGGAAGTGACCTTTTTAAACCGGAAGTGACCTTTTTAAACCGGAAGTGACCCCAAATAAACCGGAAGTGACCTCAGCTAGACCGGAAGTGCCTCTATTCAAACCGGAAGTGACCCAAATAGACCGGAAGTGACCCAAATCAAACCGGAAGTGACCCCAAATGAACCGGAAGTGACCTCAAGTAAACCGGAAGTGACCCCAAATCAAACCGGAAGTGACCTTTTTAAACCGGAAGTGACCTTTTTAAACCGGAAGTGACCCCAAATAAACCGGAAGTGACCTCTGCTAGACCGGAAGTGCCTCTAATGAAACCGGAAGTGACCCAAATAGACCGGAAGTGACCCAAATCACCCCGGAATCGACCTTATTTCAACATTAACTGCCCTAAATAGCTACATTAGTCGCTAACTTTTGCATTTTTTGTCCGATTGAACCCATTTCAACATTTTAACCCCAAAAGTGAACCTCCTGAAGCCGTTTTCTTCCTTTTGTTCCAAATTTCAAAAAATTTTGGCGCAATTGCTTTTTCTTTCCCATTCATTCTCTATGGGGATTCAAGATTTGCTCTAACTTCTACATTTTTTAACCGTTTCAACCTGTTCCAACTTTCAACTGTTCATCTTTTGCCTACCTATTCCACAACCTCCCACTTACCAAAAATCCCAAACTTTCAAATTTGAGATTCAACCAAATTCTCCAAAATTTAGTATTACACTTCTATTTTCCACATTTCTCAAGAAATTCAACTCATTTCAACATTCGCCATCATTCCCCAAGAAGTGATTCAAAGTCTTCGCCTTCACACGCAATTTCTCCAGAAATTGCATTTTCTAGTTATTATTATTATTATTCTACTTATTCCGCTCACTTTTTTGATGCTTAACTCCTTCCACATACTTCAACCGATTCACTCCGTTCCACTTTTCACTTATTCCAAATATTCATGACACGGCTGCTTACATTTTTTTTGTTCGAAAAATTTTCCGTTTTCACAAAATTCACGATTTTGTGGCATTTTTTTCCCCATTCATTCTTAATGGCAGATTCAACATTTCACATTTTTGTTGTTCCAGTTTGAAATTCACTTATTTCAACACATTCAAATCACATTGGGGACATTCCCAAACTTGCCAAATTAAAAAATTTCACGTTTTCACTTTTAAAATTTGCACAAAATTTTGCAAAATTTCACAAAATTTAGTTTTTCACTTCTAGTTTCTACATTTTTCCACCGATTCAACTCGTTCCAACTTTCAACTGTTCATCTTTTGCCTACCTATTCCACACCTTCCCACTTAGCAAAATTTCCAAATTTTCAATTTTGAAATTCACACCAAATTTTCCCAAAATTTAGTTTTTCCCTTCTAATTTCTACATTTTTCAACCGATTCAACCCATTCCAACTTTATTCACTTTGTTCACCTTATGCTTACCATATTCACCCCCTTCACCCCCACTTCCACAATTCAACCCTTGACCCCCACTTCCAGAGTGGCGGCCATCTTGGATTGACCCTGAAGTGCCCCAATGAACCCGGAATGAACTGGAAGTGCCCCAAATCAAACCGGAATTGACCCCAAATGAACCGGAAATGACCTCAGGTAAACCGGAAGTGACCCCAAATCAAACCGGAAGTGACCCCAAATCAAACCGGAAGTGACCTTTTTAAACCGGAAGTGACCCCAAATAAACCGGAAGTGACCTCAGCTAGACCGGAAGTGCCTCTAATCAAACCGGAAGTGACCCAAATAGACCGGAAGTGACCCAAATCAAACCGGAAGTGACCATATTTCAACATTAAATGCCCTAAATACCTACATTTGCGCTAACTTTTGCAAATTTTGCCCGATTAAACCCATTTCAACATTTTAACCCCAAAAGTGAACCTCCTAAAGCTGTTTTTTTCCTTTTGTTCCAAATTTCAAAAAATGTTGGTGCAATTTTTTTTCTTTTAATTCCCATTCATTCTCTATTAGGATTCAAGATTTGCTCTAACTTCTACATTTTTTAACCGATTCAACTTGTTCCAACTTTGAACTGTTCTTCTTTTGCCTTCCTATTCCACAACTACCCACTTACCAAAAATTCTCTACAATTTTGTTTTTCTAATCTAATTTCTACATTTTTCAACTTATTCAACCCATTCGACCTTTCAACTGTTCATCATTTTCCTACCTATTCCACAACTTCCCACTTACCCAAAATTCCAAATTTTCAATTTTGTAACTCACACCCAATTTTCCCAAATTTCCTTTTTCCCTTGTAATTTCTACATTTTTCAACCGATTCAACTCTTTTCAACATCATTCTGCAACATTCCCCAAGTATTTATTCAACCTCTTCACCTTCACACGCAATTTCTTCAGGAATTGCAAATTCTAGTTATTATTATTCTACTTATTCCGCTCACTTTTTTGACGCTTAACTCCTTCCACATACTTCAACCGATTCACTCCGTTCCACTTTTCACTTATTCCAAATATTCATGACACGGCTGCTTACATTTTTTTTGTTCGAAAAATTTTCCGTTTTCACAAAATTCACGATTTTGTGGCATTTTTTTCCCCATTCATTCTTAATGGCAGATTCAACATTTCACATTTTTGTTGTTCCAGTTTGAAATTCACTTATTTCAACACATTCAAATCACATTGGGGACATTCCCAAACTTGCCAAATTCAAAAATTTCACGTTTTCACTTTTAAAATTTGCACAAAATTTTGCAAAATTTCACAAAATTTAGTTTTTCACTTCTAGTTTCTACATTTTTCCACCGATTCAACTCGTTCCAACTTTCAACTGTTCATCTTTTGCCTACCTATTCCACACCTTCCCACTTAGCAAAATTTCCAAATTTTCAATTTTGAAATTCACACCAAATTTTCCCAAAATTTAGTTTTTCCCTTCTAATTTCTACATTTTTCAACCGATTCAACCCATTCCAACTTTATTCACTTTGTTCACCTTATGCTTACCATATTCACCCCCTTCACCCCCACTTCCACAATTCAACCCTTGACCCCCACTTCCAGAGTGGCGGCCATCTTGGATTGACCCTGAAGTGCCCCAATGAACCCGGAATGAACTGGAAGTGCCCCAAATCAAACCGGAATTGACCCCAAATGAACCGGAAGTGACCTCAGGTAAACCGGAAGTGACCCCAAATCAAACCGGAAGTGACCCCAAATCAATCCGGAAGTGACCTTTTTAAACCGGAAGTGACCCCAAATAAACCGGAAGTGACCTCAGCTAGACCGGAAGTGCCTCTAATCAAACCGGAAGTGACCTAAATAGACCGGAAGTGCCTCTAATCAAACCGGAAGTGACCTAAATAGACCGGAAGTGACCCAAATCAAACCGGAAGTGACCCCAAATCAAACCGGAAGTGACCTTTTTAAACCGGAAGTGACCTTTTTAAACCGGAAGTGACCACAAATAAACCGGAAGTGACCTCAGCTAGACCGGAAGTGCCTCTATTCAAACCGGAAGTGACTCAAATAGACCGGAAGTGACCCAAATCAAACCGGAAGTGACCATATTTCAACATTAAGTGCCCAAAATACCTACATTTGCGCTAACTTTTGCAAATTTTGACCGATTAAACCCGTTTCTACATTTTAACCCCAAAAGTGAACCTCCTGAAGCCGTTTTTTTCCTTTTGTTCCAAATTTCAAAAGATTTTGGCGCAATTTTTTTTTCTTTTAATTCCCATTCATTCTTTATTAGGATTCAAGATTTGCTCTAACTTCTACATTTTTTAACCGATTCAACTCGTTCCAACTTTCAACTGTTCAATTTTGGTTTTCTACTCTAATTTCTACTTTTTTCAACTTATTCAACCCATTCAACTTATTCAACCCATTCCACCTTTCAACTGTTCATCATTTTCCTACCTATTCCACAACTTCCCACTTACCCAAAATTCCAAATTTTCAGTTTTGAAATTCACACCCAATTTTCCCAAATTTCCTTTTCCCTTGTAATTTCTACATTTTTCAACCGATTCAACTCTTTTCAACATCATTCTGCAGCATTCCCCAAGTATTTATTCAACCTCTTCACCTTCACACGCAATTTCTTCAGGAATTGCAAATTCTAGTTATTATTATTATTATTCTACTTATTCCGCTCACTTTTTTGACGCTTAACTCCTTCCACATACTTCAACCGATTCACTCCGTTCCACTTTTCACTTATTCCAAATATTCATGACACGGCTGCTTACATTTTTTTTGTTCGAAAAATTTTCCGTTTTCACAAAATTCACGATTTTGTGGCATTTTTTTCCCCATTCATTCTTAATGGCAGATTCAACATTTCACATTTTTGTTGTTCCAGTTTGAAATTCACTTATTTCAACACATTCAAATCACATTGGGGACATTCCCAAACTTGCCAAATTCAAAAATTTCACGTTTTCACTTTTAAAATTTGCACAAAATTTTGCAAAATTTCACAAAATTTAGTTTTTCACTTCTAGTTTCTACATTTTTCCACCGATTCAACTCGTTCCAACTTTCAACTGTTCATCTTTTGCCTACCTATTCCACACCTTCCCACTTAGCAAAATTTCCAAATTTTCAATTTTGAAATTCACACCAAATTTTCCCAAAATTTAGTTTTTCCCTTCTAATTTCTACATTTTTCAACCGATTCAACCCATTCCAACTTTATTCACTTTGTTCACCTTATGCTTACCATATTCACCCCCTTCACCCCCACTTCCACAATTCAACCCTTGACCCCCACTTCCAGAGTGGCGGCCATCTTGGATTGACCCTGAAGTGCCCCAATGAACCCGGAATGAACTGGAAGTGCCCCAAATCAAACCGGAATTGACCCCAAATGAACCGGAAGTGACCTCAGGTAAACCGGAAGTGACCCCAAATCAAACCGGAAGTGACCCCAAATCAATCCGGAAGTGACCTTTTTAAACCGGAAGTGACCCCAAATAAACCGGAAGTGACCTCAGCTAGACCGGAAGTGCCTCTAATCAAACCGGAAGTGACCTAAATAGACCGGAAGTGCCTCTAATCAAACCGGAAGTGACCTAAATAGACCGGAAGTGACCCAAATCAAACCGGAAGTGACCCCAAATCAAACCGGAAGTGACCTTTTTAAACCGGAAGTGACCTTTTTAAACCGGAAGTGACCACAAATAAACCGGAAGTGACCTCAGCTAGACCGGAAGTGCCTCTATTCAAACCGGAAGTGACTCAAATAGACCGGAAGTGACCCAAATCAAACCGGAAGTGACCATATTTCAACATTAAGTGCCCAAAATACCTACATTTGCGCTAACTTTTGCAAATTTTGACCGATTAAACCCGTTTCTACATTTTAACCCCAAAAGTGAACCTCCTGAAGCCGTTTTTTTCCTTTTGTTCCAAATTTCAAAAGATTTTGGCGCAATTTTTTTTTCTTTTAATTCCCATTCATTCTTTATTAGGATTCAAGATTTGCTCTAACTTCTACATTTTTTAACCGATTCAACTCGTTCCAACTTTCAACTGTTCAATTTTGGTTTTCTACTCTAATTTCTACTTTTTTCAACTTATTCAACCCATTCAACTTATTCAACCCATTCCACCTTTCAACTGTTCATCATTTTCCTACCTATTCCACAACTTCCCACTTACCCAAAATTCCAAATTTTCAGTTTTGAAATTCACACCCAATTTTCCCAAATTTCCTTTTCCCTTGTAATTTCTACATTTTTCAACCGATTCAACTCTTTTCAACATCATTCTGCAGCATTCCCCAAGTATTTATTCAACCTCTTCACCTTCACACGCAATTTCTTCAGGAATTGCAAATTCTAGTTATTATTATTAGTGTGAAGGTGAAGACCTTCACACTATTGTTATTGCTGTCCTTTATTATTAGTGTGAAGGTGAAGACCTTCACACTATTGTTATTGCTGTCCTTTATTATTATTATTATTATTATTATTATTATTATTATTCTACTTATTCCGCTCACTTTTTTGACGCTTAACTCCTTCCACATACTTCAACCGATTCACTCCGTTCCACTTTTCACTTATTCCAAATATTCATGACACGGCTGCTTACATTTTTTTTGTTCGAAAAATTTTCCGTTTTCACAAAATTCACGATTTTGTGGCATTTTTTTCCCCATTCATTCTTAATGGCAGATTCAACATTTCACATTTTTGTTGTTCCAGTTTGAAATTCACTTATTTCAACACATTCAAATCACATTGGGGACATTCCCAAACTTGCCAAATTCAAAAATTTCACGTTTTCACTTTTAAAATTTGCACAAAATTTTGCAAAATTTCACAAAATTTAGTTTTTCACTTCTAGTTTCTACATTTTTCCACCGATTCAACTCGTTCCAACTTTCAACTGTTCATCTTTTGCCTACCTATTCCACACCTTCCCACTTAGCAAAATTTCCAAATTTTCAATTTTGAAATTCACACCAAATTTTCCCAAAATTTAGTTTTTCCCTTCTAATTTCTACATTTTTCAACCGATTCAACCCATTCCAACTTTATTCACTTTGTTCACCTTATGCTTACCATATTCACCCCCTTCACCCCCACTTCCACAATTCAACCCTTGACCCCCACTTCCAGAGTGGCGGCCATCTTGGATTGACCCTGAAGTGCCCCAATGAACCCGGAATGAACTGGAAGTGCCCCAAATCAAACCGGAATTGACCCCAAATGAACCGGAAGTGACCTCAGGTAAACCGGAAGTGACCCCAAATCAAACCGGAAGTGACCCCAAATCAAACCGGAAGTGACCTTTTTAAACCGGAAGTGACCTTTTTCAACCGGAAGTGACCCCAAATAAACCGGAAGTGACCTCAGCTGGACCGGAAGTGCCTCTAATCAAACCGGAAGTGACCCAAATCAAACCGGAAATGACCATATTTCAACATTAAGTGCCCTAAATACCTACATTTGCGCTAACTTTTGCAAATTTTGCCCGATTAAACCCATTTCAACATTTTAACCCCAAAAGTGAACCTCCTGAAGCCGTTTCTTTCCTTTTGTTCCAAATTTCAGAAACTTTTGGTGCAATTTTTTTTTCTTTTAATTCCCATTCATTCTCTATTAGGATTCAAGATTTGCTCTAACTTCTACATTTTTTAACCGATTCAACTCGTTCCAACTTTCAACTGTTCCTCTTTTGCCTTCCTATTCCACAACTTCCCACTTACCAAAAATTCTCTACAATTTTGTTTTTCTACTCTAATTTCTACATTTTCAACTTATTCAACCCATTCCACCTTTCAACTGTTCATCATTTTCCTACCTATTCCACAACTTCCCACTTACCCAAAATTCCAAATTTTCAATTTTGAAATTCACACCCAATTTTCCCAAATTTCCTTTTTCCCTTGTAATTTCTACATTTTTCAACCGATTCAACTCTTTTCAACATCATTCTGCAGCATTCCCCAAGTATTTATTCAACCTCTTCACCTTCACACGCAATTTCTTCAGGAATTGCAAATTCTAGTTATTATTATTATTCTACTTATTCCGCTCACTTTTTTGACGCTTAACTCCTTCCACATACTTCAACCGATTCACTCCGTTCCACTTTTCACTTATTCCAAATATTCATGACACGGCTGCTTACATTTTTTTTGTTCGAAAAATTTTCCGTTTTCACAAAATTCACGATTTTGTGGCATTTTTTTCCCCATTCATTCTTAATGGCAGATTCAACATTTCACATTTTTGTTGTTCCAGTTTGAAATTCACTTATTTCAACACATTCAAATCACATTGGGGACATTCCCAAACTTGCCAAATTCAAAAATTTCACGTTTTCACTTTTAAAATTTGCACAAAATTTTGCAAAATTTCACAAAATTTAGTTTTTCACTTCTAGTTTCTACATTTTTCCACCGATTCAACTCGTTCCAACTTTCAACTGTTCATCTTTTGCCTACCTATTCCACACCTTCCCACTTAGCAAAATTTCCAAATTTTCAATTTTGAAATTCACACCAAATTTTCCCAAAATTTAGTTTTTCCCTTCTAATTTCTACATTTTTCAACCGATTCAACCCATTCCAACTTTATTCACTTTGTTCACCTTATGCTTACCATATTCACCCCCTTCACCCCCACTTCCACAATTCAACCCTTGACCCCCACTTCCAGAGTGGCGGCCATCTTGGATTGACCCTGAAGTGCCCCAATGAACCCGGAATGAACTGGAAGTGCCCCAAATCAAACCGGAATTGACCCCAAATGAACCGGAAGTGACCTCAGGTAAACCGGAAGTGACCCCAAATCAAACCGGAAGTGACCCCAAATCAAACCGGAAGTGACCTTTTTAAACCGGAAGTGACCCCAAATAAACCGGAAGTGACCTCAGCTAGACCGGAAGTGCCTCTAATCAAACCGGAAGTGACCCAAATCAAACCGGAAATGACCATATTTCAACATTAAGTGCCCTAAATACCTACATTTGCGCTAACTTTTGCAAATTTTGCCCGATTAAACCCATTTCAACATTTTAACCCCAAAAGTGAACCTCCTGAAGCCGTTTTTTTCCGTTTGTTCCAAATTTCAGAAACTTTTGGTGCAATTTTTTTTTCTTTTAATTCCCATTCATTCTCCATTAGGATTCAAGATTTGCTCTAACTTCTACATTTTTTAACCGATTCAACTCGTTCCAACTTTCAACTGTTCCTCTTTTGCCTTCCTATTCCACAACTTCCCACTTACCAAAAATTCTCTACAATTTTGTTTTTCTACTCTAATTTCTACATTTTCAACTTATTCAACCCATTCCACCTTTCAACTGTTCATCATTTTCCTACCTATTCCACAACTTCCCACTTACCCAAAATTCCAAATTTTCAATTTTGAAATTCACACCCAATTTTCCCAAATTTCCTTTTTCCCTTGTAATTTCTACATTTTTCAACCGATTCAACTCTTTTCAACATCATTCTGCAACATTCCCCAAGTATTTATTCAACCTCTTCACCTTCACACGCAATTTCTTCAGGAATTGCAAATTCTAGTTATTAGTGTGAAGGTGAAGACCTTCACACTATTGTTATTGCTGTCCTTTATTATTAGTGTGAAGGTGAAGACCTTCACACTATTGTTATTGCTGTCCTTTATTATTATTATTAGTGTGAAGGTGAAGACCTTCACACTATTGTTATTGCTGTCCTTTATTATTATTATTATTATTATTATTATTCTACTTATTCCGCTCACTTTTTTGTCCGTTAACTACTTCCACATACTTCAACCGATTCACTCCATTCCACTTTTCACTGATTCCAAATATTCATGACACGGGTGCTTACATTTTTTTCGTTCAAAAAATTTTCCGTTTTCGCAAAATTCACAAAATTCCGGCAAATTCTTCCCCATTCATTCTTAATGGCAGATTCAACATTTCACATTTTTGTTGTTCCAGTTTGAAATTCACTTATTTCAACACATTCAAATCACATTTGGGACATTCCCAAACTTGCCAAATTCACAAATTTCACGTTTTCACTTTTAAAATTTGCACAAAATTTTGCAAAATTTCACTAAATTTAGTTTTTCACTTCTAATTTCTACATTTTTCCACCGATTCAACTCGTTCCAACTTTCAACTGTTCATCTTTTGCCTACCTATTCCACACCTTCCCACTTAGCAAAATTTCCAAATTTTCAATTTTGAAATTCACACCAAATTTTCCAAAAATTTAGTTTTTCCCTTCTAATTTCTATATTTTTCGACCGATTCAACCCATTCCAACTTTATTCACTTTGTTCACCTTATGCTTACCATATTCACCCCCTTCACCCCCACTTCCACAATTCAACCCTTGACCCCCACTTCCAGAGTGGCGGCCATCTTGGATTGACCCTGAAGTGCCCCAATGTACGCGGAATGAACTGGAAGTGCCCCAAATCAAACCGGGATTGACCCCAAATGAACCGGAAGTGACCTCAGGTAAACCGGAAGTGACCCCAAATCAAACCGGAAGTGACATTTTTCAACCGGAAGTGACCTTTTTAAACCGGAAGTGACCCCAAATAAACCGGAAGTGACCTGAGCTAGACCGGAAGTGCCTCTAATCAAACCGGAAGTGACCCAAATCAAACCGGAAATGACCATATTTCAACATTAAGTGCCCTAATTACCTACATTTGCGCTAACTTTTGCAAATTTTGCCCGATTAAACCCATTTCAACATTTTAACCCCAAAAGTGAACCTCCTGAAGCCGTTTTTTTCCTTTTGTTCCAAATTTCAGAAACTTTTGGTGCATTTTTTTTTTCTTTTAATTCCCATTCATTCTCTATTAGGATTCAAGATTTGCTCTAACTTCTACATTTTTTAACTGATTCAACTCGTTCCAACTTTCAACTGTTCCTCTTTTGCCTTCCTATTCCACAACTTCCCACTTACCAAAAATTCTCTACAATTTTGTTTTTCTACTCTAATTTCTACATTTTCAACTTATTCAACCCATTCCACCTTTCAACTGTTCATCATTTTCCTACCTATTTCACAACTTCCCACTTACCCAAAATTCCAAATTTTCAATTTTGAAATTCACACCCAATTTTCCCAAATTTCCTTTTTCCCTTGTAATTTCTACATTTTTCAACCGATTCAACTCTTTTCAACATCATTCTGCAGCATTCCCCAAGTATTTATTCAACCTCTTCACCTTCACACGCAATTTCTTCAGGAATTGCAAATTCTAGTTAGTGTGAAGGTGAAGACCTTCACACTATTGTTATTGCTGTCCTTTATTATTATTATTATTCTACTTATTCCGCTCACTTTTTTGTCCGTTAACTACTTCCACATACTTCAACCGATTGACTCCGTTCCACTTTTCACTTATTCCAAATATTCATGACATAGGTGCTTACATTTTTTTCGTTCAAAAAATTTTCCGTTTTCACAAAATTCACGATTTTATGGCAATTTTTTCCCCATTCATTCTTAATGGCAGATTCAACATTTCACATTTTTGTTGTTCCAGTTTGAAATTCACTTATTTCAACACATTCAAATCACATTGGGGACATTCCCAAACTTGCCAAATTCAAA
Source organism: Syngnathus scovelli (assembly GCF_024217435.2). Taxonomy (NCBI): domain Eukaryota; kingdom Metazoa; phylum Chordata; class Actinopteri; order Syngnathiformes; family Syngnathidae; genus Syngnathus; species Syngnathus scovelli. Next base: position 6,669,489 of record NC_090847.1, on the reverse strand, counting down.
AATTTCACGTTTTCACTTTTAAAATTTGCACAAAATTTTGCAAAATTTCGCTAAATTCAGTTTTTCACTTCTAATTTCTACATTTTTCCGCCGATTCAACTCGTTCCAACTTTCAACTGTTCATCTTTTGCCTACCTATTCCACACCTTCCCACTTAGCAAAATTTCCAAATTTTCAATTTTGAAATTGACACCAAATTTTCCAAAAATTTAGTTTTTCCCTTCTAATTTCTACATTTTTCAACCGATTCAACCAATTCCAACTTTATTCACTTTGTTCACCTTATGCTTACCATATTCACCCCCTTCACCCCCACTTCCACAATTCAACCCTTGACCCCCACTTCCAGAGTGGCGGCCATCTTGGATTGACCCTGAAGTGCCCCAATGAACTCGGAATGAACCGGAAGTGCCCCAAATCAAACCGGAATTGACCCCAAATGAACCGGAAGTGACCTCAGGTAAACCGGAAATTACCCCAAATCAAACCGGAAGTGACCCCAAATCAAACCGGAAGTGACCTTTTAAAACCGAAAGTGACCCCAAATAAACCGGAAGTGACCTCAGCTAGACCGGAAGTGCCTCTAATCAAACCGGAAGTGACCCAAATCAAACCGGAAATGACCATATTTCAACATTAAGTGCCCTAAATACCTACATTTGCGCTAACTTTTGCAAATTGTGCCCGATTAAACCCATTTCAACATTTTAACCCCAAAAGTGAACCTCCTGAAGCCGTTTTTTTCCTTTTGTTCCAAATTTCTGAAACTTTTGGTGCAATTTTTTTTTCTTTTAATTGCCATTCATTCTCTATTAGGATTCAAGATTTGCTCTAACTTCTACATTTTTTAACCGATTCAACTCGTTCCAACTTTCAACTGTTCCTCTTTTGCCTTCCTATTCCACAACTTCCCACTTACCAAAAAATCTCTACAATTTTGTTTTTCTACTCTAATTTCTACATTTTCAACTTATTCAACTCATTCTACCTTTCAACTGTTCATCATTTTCCTACCTATTCCACAACTTCCCACTTACCCAAAATTCCAAATTTTCAATTTTGAAATTCACACCCAATTTTCCCAAATTTCCTTTTTCCCTTGTAATTTCTACATTTTTCAACCGATTCAACTCTTTTCAACATCATTCTGCAACATTCCCCAAGTAGTTATTCAAACTCTTCACCTTCACACGCAATTTCTTCAGGAATTGCAAATTCTAGTTATTATTATTATTCTACTTATTCCGCTCACTTTTTTGTCCGTTAACTACTTCCACATACTTCAACCGATTGACTCCGTTCCACTTTTCACTTATTCCAAATATTCATGACATAGGTGCTTACATTTTTTTCGTTCAAAAAATTTTCCGTTTTCACAAAATTCACGATTTTATGGCAATTTTTTCCCCATTCATTCTTAATGGCAGATTCAACATTTCACATTTTTGTTGTTCCAGTTTGAAATTCACTTATTTCAACACATTCAAATCACATTGGGGACATTCCCAAACTTGCCAAATTCAAAAATTTCACGTTTTCACTTTTAAAATTTGCACAAAATTTTGCAAAATTTCGCTAAATTCAGTTTTTCACTTCTAATTTCTACATTTTTCCGCCGATTCAACTCGTTCCAACTTTCAACTGTTTATCTTTTGCCTACCTATTCCACACCTTCCCACTTAGCAAAATTTCCAAATTTTCAATTTTGAAATTGACACCAAATTTTCCAAAAATTTAGTTTTTCCCTTCTAATTTCTACATTTTTCAACCGATTCAACCCATTCCAACTTTATTCACTTTGTTCACCTTATGCTTACCATATTCACCCCCTTCACCCCCACTTCCACAATTCAACCCTTGACCCCCACTTCCAGAGTGGCGGCCATCTTGGATTGACCCTGAAGTGCCCCAATGTACGCGGAATGAACTGGAAGTGCCCCAAATCAAACCGGGATTGACCCCGAATGAACCAGAAGTGACCTCAGGTAAACCGGAAGTGACCCCAAATCAAACCGGAAGTGACCCCAAATCAAACCGGAAGTGACCTTTTTAAACCGGAAGTGACCTTTTTAAACCGGAAGTGACCTCAAATAAACCGGAAGTGACCTCAGCTAGACCGGAAGTGCCTCTAATCAAACCGGAAGTGACCCAAATCAAACCGGAAATGACCATATTTCAACATTAAGTGCCCTAAATACCTACATTTGCGCTAACTTTTGCAAATTTTGCCCGATTAAACCCATTTCAACATTTTAACCCCAAAAGTGAACCTCCTGAAGCCGTTTTTTTCCTTTTGTTTCAAATTTCAGAAACTTTTGATGCATTTTTTTTTTTCTTTTAATTCCCATTCATTCTCTATTAGGATTCAAGATTTGACCTAACTTCTACATTTTTTAACCGATTCAACTCGTTCCAACTTTCAACTGTTCCTCTTTTGCCTTCCTATTCCACAACTTCCCACTTACCAAAAATTCTCTACAATTTTGTTTTTCTACTCTAATTTCTACATTTTCAACTTATTCAACCCATTCCACCTTTCAACTGTTCATCATTTTCCTACCTATTCCACAACTTCCCACTTACCCAAAATTCCAAATTTTCAATTTTGAAATTCACACCCAATTTTCCCAAATTTCCTTTTTCCCTTGTAATTTCTACATTTTTCAACCGATTCAACTCTTTTCAACATCATTCTGCAACATTCCCCAAGTATTTATTCAACCTCTTCACCTTCACACGCAATTTCTTCAGGAATTGCAAATTCTAGTTATTGTGTGAAGGCGATGGCCTTCACACATATGTTATTCTACACCATTCTCTATTATTATTATTATTATTATTGTGTGAAGGCGATGGCCTTCACACATATGTTATTCTACACCATTCTCTATTATTATTATTATTATTATTATTATTATTATATTTTATTCTCCACACTTTTTTGTCCCGCTTCTTCTTCCACATAGTTCATCCGATTCACTCCGTTCCACTTTTGACGTGTTCCAAATATTCACGAGATGAGCGCTTCCATTTTTCTCGTTCCGAAAATTTTCCGATTTCGCAAAATTCGCGAACTTACGACAAATTTTTCCCCATTCATTCTTAATGGCAGATTCGACATTTCACATTTACATCATTCCACTTTTTTCTACATTGTTCAACCGATTCAACTCATTCCAACTTTCAACTGTTCATCTTTTGCCTACCTATTCCACAACTTCCCACTTACCAAAAATTCCAAATTTGAAATTCAACCAAATTCTCCAAAATTTCGTTTTTCCACTCTAACTTTTACGTTTTTAGACCGATTCAACCCATTCCAACTTTCAACTGTTCATCTTTTTCTAACTATTCCACAACTTCCAACTTATAAAAAATTCCAAATTTTCAAATTTGGAATTCAACCAAATTCTCAAAAATTTTGTTTTTCTACTCTAATTTCTACATTTTTTAACCGATTCAACTCATTCCAACTTTCAACTGTTCATGTTTTGCCTACCTATTCCACAACTTCCCGTTTACCAAAAATTCCAAATTTGAAATTCAACCAAATCTTTCTAAATTTCGTTTTTCTACTCTAATTTCTACATTGTTCAACCGATTCAACTCAATCCAACTATCAACTATTCATCTTTTGCTTATCTATTCCACAACTTCCCACTTACCAAAAATTCCATATTTGAAATTCAACCAAATTCTCCAACATTTTGTTTATCTACTCTAATTTCTACATTGTTCAACCGATTCAACCCATTCCAACTTTCAACTCTTCATCTTTTGCCTACCTATTCCACAACTTCCGACTTACCAAAAATTCCAAATTTGAAATTCAACCAAAATCTCCAAAATTTCGTTTTTCTACTCTAATTTCTACATTGTTCAACCGATTCAACCCGTTCCAACTTTCAACTCTTCATCTTTTGCCTACCTATTCCACAACTTCCCACTTACCAAAAATTCAAAATTTGAAATTCAACCAAATTCTCAAACATTTTGTTTTTCTTCTCTAATCTTTACATTGTGAAACCGATTCAATCCATTCCAAATTCTCCAACATTTTGTTTTTCTACTCTAATTTCTACATTGTTCAACCGATTCAACCCATTCCAACTTTCAACTCTTCATCTTTTGCCTACCTATTCCACAACTTCCGACTTACCAAAAATTCCAAATTTGAAATTCAACCAAAATCTCCAAAATTTCGTTTTTCTACTCTAATTTCTACATTGTTCAACCGATTCAACCCGTTCCAACTTTCAACTCTTCATCTTTTGCCTACCTATTCCACAACTTCCCACTTACCAAAAATTCAAAATTTGAAATTCAACCAAATTCTCAAACATTTTGTTTTTCTTCTCTAATCTTTACATTGTGAAACCGATTCAATCCATTCCAACTTTCAACTTTTCATCTTTTGCTTACCTATTTCACAACTTCCCACTTACCAAAAATTCCAAATTTGGAATTCAACCAAATTTTAGAAAAATTTGTTTTTCTACTCTAATTTCTACATTGTTCAACCGATTCAACTCATTCCAACTTTCAACTGTTCATCTTTTGCCTATCTATTCCACAACTTCCCACTTACCAAAAATTCCATATTTGAAATTCAACCAAATTCTCCAACATTTTGTTTTTCTACTCTAATTTCTACATTGTTCAACCGATTCAACCCATTCCAACTTTCAACTCTTCATCTTTTGCCTACCTATTCCACAACTTCCGACTTACCAAAAATTCCAAATTTGAAATTCAACCTAAATCTCCAAAATTTCGTTTTTCTACTCTAATTTCTACATTGTTCAACCGATTCAACCCGTTCCAACTTTCAACTCTTCATCTTTTGCCTACCTATTCCACAACTTCCCACTTACCAAAAATTCAAAATTTGAAATTCAACCAAATTCTCAAACATTTTGTTTTTCTTCTCTAATCTTTACATTGTGAAAGCGATTCAATCCATTCCAACTTTCAACTTTTCATCTTTTGCTTACCTATTTCACAACTTCCCACTTACCAAAAATTCCAAATTTGGAATTCAACCAAATTTTAAAAAAAATTAGTTTTTCTACTCTAATTTCTACATTTTTTAACCGATTCAACTCATTCCAACTTTCAACTGTTCATGTTTTGCCTACCTATTCCACAACTTCCCGTTTACCAAAAATTCCAAATTTGAAATTCAACCAAATTCTCCAAAATTTCGTTTTTCTAATCTAATTTCTACATTGTTCAACCGATTCAACCCATTCCAACTTTCAACTCTTCATCTTTTGCCTACCTATTCCGCAACTTCCGACTTATCAAAAATTCCAAATTTGAAATTCAACCAAAATCTCCAAAATTTCGTTTTTCTACTCTAATTTCCACATTGTTCAACCGATTCAACCCGTTCCAACTTTCAACTCTTCATCTTTTGCCTACCTATTCCACAACTTCCCACTTACCAAAAATTCAAAATTTGAAATTCAACCAAATTCTCAAACATTTTGTTTTTCTTCTCTAATCTTTACATTGTGCAACCGATTCAATCCATTCCAACTTTCAACTTTTCATCTTTTGCTTACCTTTCACAACTTCCCACTTACCAAAAATTCCAAATTTGAAATTCAACCAAATTCTGCGAAATTTCGTTTTTCGACTCTAATTTGTACATTTTTCAACCGATTCAACCCATTCCAACTTTCAACTCTTCATCTTTTGCCTACGTATTACACAACTTCCCACTTACCAAAAATCCCAAATTTGAAATTCAACCAAATTCTCCAAAATTTCGTTTTTCTACTCTCATTTCTACATTTCTCTACCGATTCAACCCATTCCAACTTTCAACTCTTCATCTTTTGCTTACCTATTCCACAACTTCCCCTTACAAAAAATTCCAAATTTTGAAATTTGAAATTCAACCAAATTCTCCAATAATGTGTTTTTCTACTCTAATTTTCACATTGTTCAACCGATTCAACCCATTCCAACTTTCAACTCTTCATCTTTTTCCTACCTATTCCCCAAATTTCCACTTGCCATAAATTCCACATTTTAAGATTTTAAACTCAACCAAATTCTCCAAAATTCTGAAATTCCACCAAATTCTCCAAAATTCCATTTTTCACCTCTATTTTCTACATTTCTCAAGTAATTCAACTCGTTTCAGCATAATTCGCCAGCATTCCCCAAGAAGTGATTCAAAGTCTTCGCCTTCACACGCAATTTCTCCAGAAATTGCATTTTCTAGTTGTGTGAAGGCGATGGCCTTCACACATATGTTATTCTACACCATTCTCTATTATTATTATTATTATTATTATTCTTCTATTTTATTCTCCACACTTTTTTGTCCCGCTTCTTCTTCCACATAGTTCATCCGATTCACTCCGTTCCACTTTTGATGTATTCCAAATATTCACGAGATGAGCGCTTCCATTTTTCTCGTTCCGAAAATTTTCCGATTTCGCAAAATTCGCGAATTTACGACAAATTTTTCCCCATTCATTCTCAATGGCAGATTCGACATTTCACATTTACGTCATTCCCCTTTTAAATTCACCTCATTCAGCACATTCAAACCACATTCGGAATGATTCTCGACATTCCCAAAATTCCCAAATTCAAAAATTTCACGTTTTCACGTTAAAAATTCCGACAAAATTTCACGAAATTTCGTTTTTCACCTCTAATTTCTACATTTTTCGACCGATTCAACCCGTTCCAACTTCCAACTGTTCATCTTTTGCCTACCTATTCCACAACTTCCCACTTACAAAAAAATTCCAAATTTTCAAATTTGAAATTCAACCAAATTCTTCGTAATTTCGTTTTTCTACTCTAATTTCTACATTTTTCAACCGATTCAACCCATTCCAACTTTCAACTGTTCATCTTTTGCCTGCCTATTACACAACTTCTCACCTATCAAAAATTCCAAAATTTCAAATTTGAAATTCAACCGAATTCTCCAAAATTTCGTTTTTCTACTCTAACTTCTACGTTTTTCAACCGATTCAACCCATTCCAACTTTCAACTGTTCATCTTTTGCCTACCTATTCCACACCTTCCCACTTACCAAAATTTCCAAATTTTCAATTTTGAAATTCAACCAAATTCTACAAAATTTGGTTTTTCTACTCTAATTTCTACATTTTTCAACCGATTCAACCCATTCCAACTTTATTCACTTTGGTCACCTCATCCTTACCATATTCACCCCCTTCACCCCCACTTCCACTATGCTTACAAAATTCAACCCTTGACCCCCACTTCCAGTGTGGCGGCCATCTTGGATTGACCCTGAAGTGCTCCCAATGAACCTAGAATGAACCGGAAGTGGCCCAAATCAAACCGGAAGTGACCTTAGGTAAACAGGAAGTGACCTCAGGTAAACCGGAAGTGACCTTTTTAAACCGGAAGTGACCCCAAATTAACCGGAAGTGACCTCAGCTGGACCGGAAGTGCCTCTAATCAGACCGGAAGTGACCCAAATAGACCGGAAGTGACCCAAATCAACCCGGAAGTGAACTTATTTCAACATTAACTGCCATAAATAGCTACATTAGGCGCTAACTTTTGCATTTTTTGTCCGATTGAACCCGTTTCAACATTTTAACCCCAAAAGTGAACCTCCTGAAGCTGTTTTTTTACGTTTTGTTCCAAATTTCAAAATATTTTGGCGCAATTGCTTTTTCTTTTAATTCCCATTCATTCTCTATGGGGATTCAACATTTGCTCTCACTTCTACATTTTTTAACCGATTCAACCCGTTCCAACATTCAACTGTTCATCCTTTGCCTGCCTATTCCACAACTTTCCACTTACCAAAAATTCCAAAAATCAAATTTGAAATTCAACCATATTCTCAAAAATTTAGTATTACACTTCTATTTTCCACATTTCTCAAGAAATTCAACTCATTTCAACATCATTCGGCATCATTCCCCAAGAAGTGATTCAAAGTCTTCGCCTTCACACGCAATTTCTCCAGAAATTGCATTTTCTAGTTATTATTATTCTTCTATTTTATTCTCCACACTTTTTTGTCCCGCTTCTTCTTCCACATAGTTCATCCGATTCACTCCGTTCCACTTTTGACGCGTTCCAAATATTCACGAGATGAGCGCTTCCATTTTTCTCGTTCCGAAAATTTTCCGATTTCGCAAAATTCGCGAACTTACGACAAATTTTTCCCCATTCATTCTTAATGGCAGATTCGACATTTCACATTTACATCATTCCACTTTTTTCTACATTGTTCAACCCATTCAACTCATTCCAACTTTCAACTGTTCATCTTTTGCCTACCTATTCCACAACTTCCCACTTACCAAAAATTCCAAATTTGAAATTCAACCAAATTCTCCAAAATTTCGTTTTTCCACTCTAACTTTTACGTTTTTCAACCGATTCAACCCATTCCAACTTTCAACTGTTCATCTTTTTCTAACTATTCCACAACTTCCAACTTATGAAAAATTCCAAATTTTCAAATTTGGAATTCAACCAAATTCTCAAAAATTTTGTTTTTCTAATCTAATTTCTACATTTTTCAACCGATTCAACTCATTCCAACTTTCAACTGTTCATGTTTTGCCTACCTATTCCACAACTTCCCACTTACCAAAAATTCCATATTTGAAATTCAACCAAATTCTCCAACATTTTGTTTTTCTACTCTAATTTCTACATTTTTTAACCGATTCAACTCATTCCAACTTTCAACTGTTCATGTTTTGCCTACCTATTCCACAACTTCCCGTTTACCAAAAATTCCAAATTTGAAATTCAACCAAATTCTCCAAAATTTCGTTTTTCTAATCTAATTTCTACATTGTTCAACCGATTCAACCCATTCCAACTTTCAACTCTTCATCTTTTGCCTACCTATTCCACAACTTCCCACTTACCAAAAATTCCATATTTGAAATTCAACCAAATTCTCCAACATTTGGTTTTTCTACTCTAAATTCTACATTGTTCAACCGATTCAACCCATTCCAACTTTCAACTCTTCATCTTTTGCCTACCTATTCCACAACTTCCGACTTACCAAAAATTCCAAATTTGGAATTCAACCAAATTCTCAAAAATTTTGTTTTTCTACTCTAATTTCTACATTTTTTAACCGATTCAACTCATTCCAACTTTCAACTGTTCATGTTTTGCCTACCTATTCCACAACTTCCCGTTTACCAAAAATTCCAAATTTGAAATTCAACCAAATTCTCCAAAATTTCGTTTTTCTAATCTAATTTCTACATTGTTCAACCGATTCAACCCATTCCAACTTTCAACTCTTCATCTTTTGCCTACCTATTCCACAACTTCCCACTTACCAAAAATTCCATATTTGAAATTCAACCAAATTCTCCAACATTTTGTTTTTCTACTCTAATTTCTACATTGTTCAACCGATTCAACCCATTCCAACTTTCAACTCTTCATCTTTTGCCTACCTATTCCACAACTTCCGACTTACCAAAAATTCCAAATTTGAAATTCAACCAAAATCTCCAAAATTTCGTTTTTCTACTGTAATTTCTACATTGTTCAACCGATTCAACCCATTCCAACTTTCAACTCTTCATCTTTTGCCTACCTATTCCACAACTTCCCACTTACCAAAAATTAAAAATTAAAAATTTGAAATTCAACCAAATTCTCAAACATTTTGTTTTTCTACTCTAATCTTTACATTGTGCAACCGATTCAATCCATTCCAACTTTCAACTTTTTATCTTTTGCTTACCTATTTCACAACTTCCCACTTACCAAAAATTCCAAATTTGAAATTCAACCAAATTCTGCAAAATTTCGTTTTTCGACTCTAATTTGTACATTTTTCAACCAATTCAACCCATTCCAACTTTCAACTCTTCATCTTTTGCCTACGTATTACACAACTTCCCACTTACCAAAAATCCCAAATTTGAAATTCAACCAAATTCTCCAAAATTTCGTTTTTCTACTCTCATTTCTACATTTCTCTACCGATTCAACCCATTCCAACTTTCAACTCTTCATCTTTTGCTTACCTATTCCACAACTTCCCCTTACAAAAAATTCCAAATTTTGAAATTTGAAATTCAACCAAATTCTCCAAAAATGTGTTTTTCTACTCTAATTTTCACATTGTTCAACCGATTCAACTCATTCCAACTTTCAACTCTTCATCTTTTTCCTACCTATTCCCCAAATTTCCACTTGCCATAAATTCCACATTTTAAGATTTTAAACTCAACCAAATTCTCCAAAATTCTGAAATTCCACCAAATTCTCCAAAATTCCGTTTTTCACCTCTATTTTCTACATTTCTCAAGTAATTCAACTCGTTTCAGCATAATTCGCCAGCATTCCCCAAGAAGTGATTCAAAGTCTTCGCCTTCACACGCAATTTCTCCAGAAATTGCATTTTCTAGTTATTATTATTATTCTATTTTATTCCCGCCACTTTTTTGTCCCGCTTCTTCTTCCACATAATTCATCCGATTCACTCCGTTCCACTTTTGACGTATTCCAAATATTCACGAGATGAGCGCTTCCATTTTTCTCGTTCCGAAAATTTTCCGATTTCGCAAAATTCGCGAATTTACGACAAATTTTTCCCCATTCATTCTCAATGGCAGATTCGACATTTCACATTTACGTCATTCCCCTTTTAAATTCACCTCATTCAGCACATTCAAACCACATTCGGAATGATTCTCGACATTCCCAAAATTCCCAAATTCAAAAATTTCACGTTTTCTCGTTAAAAATTCCGACAAAATTTCACGAAATTTCGTTTTTCACCTCTAATTTCTACATTTTTCGACCGATTCAACCCGTTCCAACTTCCAACTGTTCATCTTTTGCCTACCTATTCCACAACTTCCCACTTACAAAAAAAATTCCAAATTTTCAAATTTGAAATTCAACCAAATTCTTCGTAATTTCGTTTTTCTACTCTAACTTCTACATTTTTCAACCGATTCAACCCATTCCAACTTTCAACTGTTCATCTATTGCCTGCCTATTCCACAACTTCTCACCTACCAAAAATTCCAAAATTTCAAATTTGAAATTCAACCAAATTCTCCAAAATTTCGTTTTTCTACTCTAACTTCTACGTTTTTCAACCGATTCAACCCATTCCAACTTTCAACTGTTCATCTTTTGCCTACCTATTCCACACCTTCCCACTTACCAAAATTTCCAAATTTTCAATTTTGAAATTCAACCAAATTCTACAAAATTTGGTTTTTCTACTCTAATTTCTACATTTTTCAACCGATTCAACCCATTCCAACTTTATTCACTTTGGTCACCTCATCCTTACCATATTCACCACCTTCACCCCCACTTCCACTATGCTTACAAAATTCAACCCTTGACCCCCACTTCCAGTGTGGCGGCCATCTTGGATTGACCCTGAAGTGCTCCCAATGAACCTAGAATGAACCGGAAGTGCCCCAAATCGAACCGGAAGTGACCTTAGGTAAACAGGAAGTGACCTCAGGTAAACCGGAAGTGACCCCCAATCAAACCGGAAGTGACCTTTTTAAACCGGAAGTGACCTTTTTAAACCGGAAGTGACCCCAAATTAACCGGAAGTGACCTCAGCTAGACCGGAAGTGCCTCTAGTCAAACCGGAAGTGACCCAAATAGACCGGAAGTGACCCAAATCAAACCGGAAGTGACCCCAAATGAACCGGAAGTGACCTCAAGTAAACCGGAAGTGACCCCAAATCAAACCGGAAGTGACCGTTTTAAACCGGAAGTGACCTTTTTAAACCGGAAGTGACCCCAAATAAACCGGAAGTGACCTCGGCTAGACCGGAAGTGCCTCTACTCAAACCGGAAGTGACCCAAATAGACCGGAAGTGACCCAAATCACCCCGGAAGTGACCTTATTTCAACATTAACTGCCCTAAATAGCTACATTAGTCGCTAACTTTTGCATTTTTTGTCCGATTAAACCCGTTTCAACATTTTAAAGGGAAAAGGGAACCTCCTTAAGCCGTTTTTTGTCCTTTTGTTCCAAATTTCAAAATATTTTGGCGCAATTGCTTTTTCTTTTAATTCCCAGTCATTCTCTATGGGGATTCAAGATTTGCTCTAACTTCTACATTTTTTAACCGTTTCAACCCGTTCCAACTTTCAACTGTTCATCTTTTGCCTACCTATTCCACAACCTCCTACTTACAAAAAATTCCAAAATTCAAATTTGAAATTCAACCACATTCTCCAAAATTTAGTATTACACTTCTATTTTCCACATTTCTCAAGAAATTCAAGTCATTTCAACATCATTCCCCAAGAAGTGATTCAAAGTCTTCGCCTTCACACGCAATTTCTCCAGAAATTGCATTTTCTAGTTAGTGTGAAGGTGAAGACCTTCACACTATTGTTATTGCTGTCCTTTATTATTATTATTCTACTTATTCCGCTCACTTTTTTGACGCTTAACTCCTTCCACATACTTCAACCGATTCACTCCGTTCCACTTTTCACTTATTCCAAATATTCATGACACGGCTGCTTACATTTTTTTTGTTCGAAAAATTTTCCGTTTTCACAAAATTCACGATTTTGTGGCATTTTTTTCCCCATTCATTCTTAATGGCAGATTCAACATTTCACATTTTTGTTGTTCCAGTTTGAAATTCACTTATTTCAACACATTCAAATCACATTGGGGACATTCCCAAACTTGCCAAATTCAAAAATTTCACGTTTTCACTTTTAAAATTTGCACAAAATTTTGCAAAATTTCACAAAATTTAGTTTTTCACTTCTAGTTTCTACATTTTTCCACCGATTCAACTCGTTCCAACTTTCAACTGTTCATCTTTTGCCTACCTATTCCACACCTTCCCACTTAGCAAAATTTCCAAATTTTCAATTTTGAAATTCACACCAAATTTTCCCAAAATTTAGTTTTTCCCTTCTAATTTCTACATTTTTCAACCGATTCAACCCATTCCAACTTTATTCACTTTGTTCACCTTATGCTTACCATATTCACCCCCTTCACCCCCACTTCCACAATTCAACCCTTGACCCCCACTTCCAGAGTGGCGGCCATCTTGGATTGACCCTGAAGTGCCCCAATGAACCCGGAATGAACTGGAAGTGCCCCAAATCAAACCGGAATTGACCCCAAATGAACCGGAAGTGACCTCAGGTAAACCGGAAGTGACCCCAAATCAAACCGGAAGTGACCCCAAATCAAACCGGAAGTGACCTTTTTAAACCGGAAGTGACCCCAAATAAACCGGAAGTGACCTCAGCTAGACCGGAAGTGCCTCTAATCAAACCGGAAGTGACCCAAATAGACCGGAAGTGACCCAAATCAAACCGGAAGTGACCATATTTCAACATTAAGTGCCCTAAATACATACATTTGCACTAACTTTCGCAAATTTTGCCCGATTAAACCCGTTTCAACATTTTAACCCCAAAAGTGAACCTCCTGAAGCCTTTTTTTTCCTTTTGTCCCAAATTTCAAAAAATTTTGGTGCAATTTTTTTTTCTTTTAATTCCCATTCATTCTCTATTAGGATTCAAGTTTTGCTCTAACTTCTACAGTTTTTAACCGATTCAATTCGTTCCAACTTTCAACTGTTCATCTTTTGCCTTCCTATTCCACAATTTCCCACTTACCAAAAATTCTCTGCAATTTTGTTTTTCTACTCTAATTTCTACATTTTTCAACTTATTCAAGCCATTCCACCTTTCAACTGTTCATCATTTTCCTACCTATTCCACAACTTCCCACTTACCCAAAATTCCAAATTTTCAATTTTGAAATTCACACCCAATTTTCCCAAATTTCCTTTTTCCCTTGTAATTTCTACATTTTTCAACCGATTCAACTCTTTTCAACATCATTCTGCAGCATTCCCCAAGTATTTATTCAACCTCTTCACCTTCACACGCAATTTCTTCAGGAATTGCAAATTCTAGTTATTATTATTCTACTTATTCCGCTCACTTTTTTGACGCTTAACTCCTTCCACATACTTCAACCGATTCACTCCGTTCCACTTTTCACTTATTCCAAATATTCATGACACGGCTGCTTACATTTTTTTTGTTCGAAAAATTTTCCGTTTTCACAAAATTCACGATTTTGTGGCATTTTTTTCCCCATTCATTCTTAATGGCAGATTCAACATTTCACATTTTTGTTGTTCCAGTTTGAAATTCACTTATTTCAACACATTCAAATCACATTGGGGACATTCCCAAACTTGCCAAATTCAAAAATTTCACGTTTTCACTTTTAAAATTTGCACAAAATTTTGCAAAATTTCACAAAATTTAGTTTTTCACTTCTAGTTTCTACATTTTTCCACCGATTCAACTCGTTCCAACTTTCAACTGTTCATCTTTTGCCTACCTATTCCACACCTTCCCACTTAGCAAAATTTCCAAATTTTCAATTTTGAAATTCACACCAAATTTTCCCAAAATTTAATTTTTCCCTTCTAATTTCTACATTTTTCAACCGATTCAACCCATTCCAACTTTATTCACTTTGTTCACCTTATGCTTACCATATTCACCCCTTTCACCCCCACTTCCACAATTCAACCCTTGACCCCCACTTCCAGAGTGGCGGCCATCTTGGATTGACCCTGAAGTGCCCCAATGAACACGGAATGAACTGGAAGTGCCCCAAATCAAACCGGAATTGACCCCAAATGAACCGGAAGTGACCTCAGGTAAACCGGAAGTGACCCCAAATCAAACCGGAAGTGACCTTTTTAAACCGGAAGTGACCCCAAATAAACCGGAAGTGACCTCAGCTAGACCGGAAGTGCCTCTAATCAAACCGGAAGTGACCTAAATAGACCGGAAGTGACCCAAATCAAACCGGAAGTGACCCCAAATGAACCGGAAGTGACCTCAGGTAAACCGGAAGTGACCCCAAATCAAACCGGAAGTGACCTTTTTAAACCGGAAGTGACCTTTTTAAACCGGAAGTGACCACAAATAAACCGGAAGTGACTTAAGCTAGACCGGAAGTGCCTCTAATCAAACCGGAAGTGACCCAAATCAAACCGGAAATGACCATATTTCAACATTAAGTGCCCTAAATACCTACATTTGCGCTAACTTTTGCAAATTTTGCCCGATTAAACCCATTTCAACATTTTAACCCCAAAAGTGAACCTCCTGAAGCCGTTTCTTTCCTTTTGTTCCAAATTTCAGAAACTTTTGGTGCAATTTTTTTTTCTTTTAATTCCCATTCATTCTCTATTAGGATTCAAGATTTGCTCTAACTTCTACATTTTTTAACCGATTCAACTCGTTCCAACTTTCAACTGTTCCTCTTTTGCCTTCCTATTCCACAACTTCCCACTTACCAAAAATTCTCTACAATTTTGTTTTTCTACTCTAATTTCTACATTTTCAACTTATTCAACCCATTCCACCTTTCAACTGTTCATCATTTTCCTACCTATTCCACAACTTCCCACTTACCCAAAATTCCAAAGTTTCAATTTTGAAATTCACACCCAATTTCCCAAATTTCCTTTTTCCCTTGTAATTTCTACATTTTTCAACCGATTCAACTCTTTTCAACATCATTCTGCAACATTCCCCAAGTATTTATTCAACCTCTTCACCTTCACACGCAATTTCTTCAGGAATTGCAAATTCTAGTTATTATTATTATTCTACTTATTCCGCTCACTTTTTTGACGCTTAACTCCTTCCACATACTTCAACCGATTCACTCCGTTCCACTTTTCACTTATTCCAAATATTCATGACACGGCTGCTTACATTTTTTTTGTTCGAAAAATTTTCCGTTTTCACAAAATTCACGATTTTGTGGCATTTTTTTCCCCATTCATTCTTAATGGCAGATTCAACATTTCACATTTTTGTTGTTCCAGTTTGAAATTCACTTATTTCAACACATTCAAATCACATTGGGGACATTCCCAAACTTGCCAAATTCAAAAATTTCACGTTTTCACTTTTAAAATTTGCACAAAATTTTGCAAAATTTCACAAAATTTAGTTTTTCACTTCTAGTTTCTACATTTTTCCACCGATTCAACTCGTTCCAACTTTCAACTGTTCATCTTTTGCCTACCTATTCCACACCTTCCCACTTAGCAAAATTTCCAAATTTTCAATTTTGAAATTCACACCAAATTTTCCCAAAATTTAGTTTTTCCCTTCTAATTTCTACATTTTTCAACCGATTCAACCCATTCCAACTTTATTCACTTTGTTCACCTTATGCTTACCATATTCACCCCCTTCACCCCCACTTCCACAATTCAACCCTTGACCCCCACTTCCAGAGTGGCGGCCATCTTGGATTGACCCTGAAGTGCCCCAATGAACCCGGAATGAACTGGAAGTGCCCCAAATCAAACCGGAATTGACCCCAAATGAACCGGAAGTGACCTCAGGTAAACCGGAAGTGACCCCAAATCAAACAGGAAGTGACCCCAAATCAAACCGGAAGTGACCTTTTTAAACCGGAAGTGACCCCAAATAAACCGGAAGTGACCTCAGCTAGACCGGAAGTGCCTCTAATCAAACCGGAAGTGACCTAAATAGACCGGAAGTGCCTCTAATCAAACCGGAAGTGACCTAAATAGACTGGAAGTGACCCAAATCAAACCGGAAGTGACCCCAAATGAACCGGAAGTGACCTCAGGTAAACCGGAAGTGACCCCAAATCAAACCGGAAGTGACCTTTTTAAACCGGAAGTGACCTTTTTAAACCGGAAGTGACCACAAATAAACCGGAAGTGACCTCAGGTAGACCGGAAGTGCCTCTAATCAAACCGGAAGTGACCCAAATAGACCGGAAGTGACCCAAATCTAACCGGAAGTGACCATATTTCAACATTAGGTCCCTTAAATACCTACATTTGGGCTAACTTTTACAAAGTTTGGCCGATTAAACCCGTTTCAACATTTAAACCCCAAAAGTGAACCTCCTGAAGCCGTTTTTTTCCTTTTGTTCCAAATTTCCAAAAATCTTGGCGCAATTTTTTTTCTTTTAATTCTCATTCATTCTCTATTAGGATTCAAGATTTGCTCAAACTTCTACATTTTTTAACCAATTCAACTCGTTCCAACTTTCAACTGTTCATCTTTTGCCTTCCTATTCCACAACTTCCCACTTACCAAAAATTCTCTGCAATTTTGTTTTTCTACTGTAATTTATACATTTTTGAACCGATTCAACCCATTCCAACTTTATTCACTTTGTTCACCTTATGCTTACCATATTCACCCCCTTGACCCCCACTTCCAGTGTGGCGGCCATCTTGGATTGACCTTGAAGTGCCCCCAATGAACCCAGAATGAACCAGAAGTATCTCAAATCAAACCGGAAGTGACCTTAGGTAAACCAGAAGTGACCTTAGGTAAACTGGAAGTGACCCAAAATCAAACCGGAAGTGACCCCAAATCAAACCGGAAGTGACCTTTTTAAACAGGAAGTGACCTTTTTAAACCGGAAGTGACCTCAGCTAGACAGGAAGTGCCTCTTATCAAACCGGAAGTGACCCAAATAGACCGGAAGTGACCCAAATC
Organism: Syngnathus scovelli; assembly: GCF_024217435.2. Taxonomy (NCBI): domain Eukaryota; kingdom Metazoa; phylum Chordata; class Actinopteri; order Syngnathiformes; family Syngnathidae; genus Syngnathus; species Syngnathus scovelli. The sequence goes on along the minus strand of NC_090847.1, from coordinate 6,651,941 downwards.
AAACCGGAAGTGACCATATTTCTACATTAAGTGCCCTAAATACATACATTTGCACTAACTTTCGCAAATTTTGCCCGATTAAACCCGTTTCAACATTTTAACCCCAAAAGTGAACCTCCTGAAGCCTTTTTTTTCCTTTTGTCCCAAATTTCAAAAACTTTTGGCGCAATTTTTTTTCTTTTAATTCCCATTCATTCTCTATTAGGATTCAAGATTTGCTCTAACTTCTACATTTTTTAACCGATTCAACTCGTTCCAACTTTCAACTGTTCCTCTTTTGCCTTCCTATTCCACAACTTCCCACTTACCAAAAATTCTCTACAATTTTGTTTTTCTACTCTAATTTCTACATTTTCAACTTATTCAACCCATTCCACCTTTCAACTGTTCATCATTTTCCTACCTATTTCACAACTTCCCACTTACCCAAAATTCCAAATTTTCAATTTTGAAATTCACACCCAATTTTCCCAAATTTCCTTTTTCCCTTGTAATTTCTACATTTTTCAACCGATTCAACTCTTTTCAACATCATTCTGCAGCATTCCCCAAGTATTTATTCAACCTCTTCACCTTCACACGCAATTTCTTCAGGAATTGCAAATTCTAGTTATTATTATTATTCTACTTATTCCGCTCACTTTTTTGACGCTTAACTCCTTCCACATACTTCAACCGATTCACTCCGTTCCACTTTTCACTTATTCCAAATATTCATGACACGGCTGCTTACATTTTTTTTGTTCGAAAAATTTTCCGTTTTCACAAAATTCACGATTTTGTGGCATTTTTTTCCCCATTCATTCTTAATGGCAGATTCAACATTTCACATTTTTGTTGTTCCAGTTTGAAATTCACTTATTTCAACACATTCAAATCACATTGGGGACATTCCCAAACTTGCCAAATTCAAAAATTTCACGTTCTCACTTTTAAAATTTGCACAAAATTTTGCAAAATTTCACAAAATTTCGTTTTTCACTTCTAGTTTCTACATTTTTCCACCGATTCAACTCGTTCCAACTTTCAACTGTTCATCTTTTGCCTACCTATTCCACACCTTCCCACTTAGCAAAATTTCCAAATTTTCAATTTTGAAATTCACACCAAATTTTCCCAAAATTTAGTTTTTCCCTTCTAATTTCTACATTTTTCAACCGATTCAACCCATTCCAACTTTATTCACTTTGTTCACCTTATGCTTACCATATTCACCCCCTTCACCCCCACTTCCACAATTCAACCCTTGACCCCCACTTCCAGAGTGGCGGCCATCTTGGATTGACCCTGAAGTGCCCCAATGAACCCGGAATGAACTGGAAGTGCCCCAAATCAAACCGGAATTGACCCCAAATGAACCGGAAGTGACCTCAGGTAAACCGGAAGTGACCCCAAATCAAACCGGAAGTGACCCCAAATCAAACCGGAAGTGACCTTTTTAAACCGGAAGTGACCCCAAATAAACCGGAAGTGACCTCAGCTAGACCGGAAGTGCCTCTAATCAAACCGGAAGTGACCCAAATAGACCGGAAGTGACCAAATCAAACCGGAAGTGACCATATTTCAACATTAAGTGCCCTAAATACCTACATTTGCGCTAACTTTTGCAAATTTTGCCCGATTAAACCCATTTCAACATTTTAACCCCAAAAGTGAACTTCCTGAAGCCGTTTTTTTTCCTTTTGTTCCAAATTTCAAAAAATTTTGGCGCAATTTTTTTTCTTTTAATTCCCATTCATTCTCTATTAGGATTCAAGATTTGCTCTAACTTCTACATTTTTTAACCGATTCAACTCGTTCCAACTTTCAACTGTTCCTCTTTTGCCTTCCTATTCCACAACTTCCCACTTACCAAAAATTCTCTACAATTTTGTTTTTCTACTCTAATTTCTACATTTTCAACTTATTCAAGCATTCCACCTTTCAACTGTTCATCATTTTCCTACCTATTCCACAACTTCCCACTTACCCAAAATTCCAAATTTTCAATTTTGAAATTCACACCCAATTTTCCCAAACTTCCTTTTTCCCTTGTAATTTCTACATTTTTCAACCGATTCAACTCTTTTCAACATCATTCTGCAACATTCCCCAAGTATTTATTCAACCTCTTCACCTTCACACGCAATTTCTTCAGGAATTGCAAATTCTAGTTATTATTATTCTACTTATTCCGCTCACTTTTTTGTCCGTTAACTACTTCCACATACTTCAACCGATTCACTCCATTCCACTTTTCACTGATTCCAAATATTCATGACACGGGTGCTTACATTTTTTTCGTTCAAAAAATTTTCCGTTTTCGCAAAATTCACAAAATTCCGGCAAATTCTTCCCCATTCATTCTTAATGGCAGATTCAACATTTCACATTTACGTTGCTCCAGTTTGAAATTCACTTAATTCAACACATTCAAATCACATTGGGGACATTCCCAAACTTGCCAAATTCAAAAATTTCACGTTTTCACTTTTAAAATTTGCACAAAATTTTGCAAAATTTCACAAAATTTAGTTTTTCACTTCTAATTTCTACATTTTTCCACCGATTCAACTCGTTCCAACTTTCAACTGTTCATCTTTTGCCTACCTATTCCACACCTTCCCACTTACCAAAATTTCCAAATTTTCAATTTTGAAATTCACACCAAATTAACCAAAAATTTAGTTTTTCCCTTCTAATTTCTACATTTTTCAACCGATTCAACCCATTCCAACTTTATTCACTTTGTTCACCTTATGCTTACCATATTCACCCCCTTCACCCCCACTTCCACAAATCAACCCTTGACCCCCACTTCCAGAGTGGCGGCCATCTTGGATTGACCCTGAAGTGCCCCAATGAACTCGGAATGAACCGGAAGTGCCCCAAATCAAACCGGAATTGACCCCTAATGAACCGGAAGTGACCTCAGGTAAACCGGAAGTGACCCCAATTCAACCCGGAAGTGACCCCAAATCAAACCGGAAGTGACCTTTTTAAACCGGAAGTGACCCCAAATAAACCAGAAGTGATCTCAGCTAGACCAGAAGTGCCTCTAATCACACCGGAAGTGACCCAAATAGACCGGAAGAGACCCAAATCACACCGGAAGTGACCATATTTCAACATTAAATGCCCTAAATACCTACATTTGCGCTAACTTTTGCAAATTTTGCCCGATTAAACCCGTTTCAACATTTTAACCCCAAAAGTGAACCTCCTGAAGCCGTTTTTTTCCTTTTGTTCCAAATTTCAAAAAATTTTGGCGCAATTTTTTTTCTTTTAATTCCCATTCATTCTCTATTAGGATTCAAGATATGCTCTAACTTCTACATTTTTTAACTGATTCAACTCGTTCCAACTTTCAACTGTTCATCTTTTGCCTTCCTATTCCACAACTTTCCACTTACTAAAAATTCTCTACAATTTTGTTTTGTACTCTAATTTCTCCATTTTTCAACCGATTCAACCCATTCAAACTTTATTCACTTTGTTCACCTTCTGCTTACCATATTCACCCCCTTGACCCCCACTTCCAGTTTGGCAGCCATCTTGGATTGACCCTGAAGTGCCCCCAATGAACCCAGAATGAACCAGAAGTATCGCAAATCAAACCGGAAGTGACCCCAAATAAACCGGAAGTGACCTTAGGTAAACCGGAAGTGACCCGAAATCAAACCGGAAGTGACCCCAATTCGAACCGGAAGTGACCTTTTTAAACCAGAAGTGACCCCAAATAAACCGGAAGTGACCTCAGCTAGACCGGAAGTGCCTCTATTAAAACCGGAAGTGACCCAAATGGACTGGAAGTGACCTTTATAAACCGGAAGTGACCCCAAATTAACCGGAAGTGACATCAGCTAGACCGGAAGTGCCTCTATTCAAACCGGAAGTGACCCAAATAGACCGGAAGTGACCCAAATCAAACCGGAAGTGACCCCAAATTAACCGAAAGTGACCACATGTAAACCGGAAGTGACGCCAAATCAAACCGGAAGTGACCCCAAATAAACCGGAAGTGACCTTTTAAAACCGGAAGTGACCCCAAATAAACCGGAAGTGACCTCAGCTAGACCGGAAGTGCCGTATTTCAACATTAAGTGCCCTAAATACACTTTTTCTAATTTGAAATTCAACCAAATTCTCCTAAACTTCGTTTTTATACTCTAATTCCTACATTTTTCAACTGATTCAACCCATTCCAACTTTCAACTGTTCATCTTTTGCCTACCTATTCCACACCTTCCCACTTACCAAAAATTCCATTTTTGAAATTCAACCAAATTCTCCTAAATTTCGTTTTTCTACTCTAATTTCTACATTTTTCAACCGATTCAACCCATTCCAACTTTCCACTGTACATCTTTTGCCTACCTATTCCACAACTTCCCACTTACCAAAAATTCCAAACTTTCAAATTTGAAATTCAACCAAATTCTCCCAAATTACGTTTTTCAACTCTAATTTCTACATTTTTCAACCGATTCAACTCGTTTCAACATCATTCTGCAACATTCCCCAAGTATTTATTCAACTTCTTCACCTTCACACGCAATTTCTACAGGATTTGCAAATTCTAGTTATTATTATTATTGTATTAACTGTAGTAAATTAGGATTCAGCTTAATTCACAGTACATTGCCATAGATTCCACCCATTATCAGGATTGTGTCGTGATGTAAAGGAAATAAAATAATTTTAAGACAGAAAAAATGTTGTATATGTGCTTATAGATCAATAATAAAAACCTTCTGAGAGACTTCAATGTAGAATTTCAAACCATTTAAGACACACTGTTTTTTTTTCCTTTTTAAAGTAACTTGAACAATAATTGAACAAACTTGTCCTCAACTTCTGATTCCAAAACTAGTCATACAACATTTTGTTGTGTTTACAACACGTAAGAATACAATGAGACTATTAGACATTTATCTGGTTTCACCCTCTTAAGGCTAGTCTTGTCATATTGTTATTGTGTGCCTTGTCATTTTTGTTGTCCTGCTGCAATATTTATTTATCTTAAGGGAAAATAAGGAACCATAAAGATGATTCAGATACCTAACCCGGTAACCGGGGACAGCAGTAGAGTAGGTGGGAAAACTAGGTTACCACTTGCTAAATCCTAAGTATCAAGTGTTGGTGGATGCGCTCGTTGATTCAATCATCTCAACAAAATATGTCTTCCAGGATATTTGCCTTCCCACCGTATTGAGTCGATCGACAGTGTCACTTTTCTGGCAAATAATCCTTTCCCAACACTTAGCCCCGAGCAATGGATGCCTCTTAATCCACAGATTGAATGTGAGAGGGGACTATTTATGTATTTTCAGTCAGCAGGTGCTCTGTGTGCGTGAATTGCAAATCACAATAGTCCATCATGTACACGTCCTTTATGTAAGAGTTGATGACGATGGGCTCATCTGGAGCATCGTCAGTATGTATGGATATATGCTTGAGCCACAGTTCCTGCAGACGGGAATAATAACCCAGCGGTAAGAACACCCCACTCCATGTTGCTGATGCATTATAAATCATTCAAGCCATCTTTCTGAAAGCAATATCCTCTCCTAAATGTTGACTTTTCATTGTAGAGCAAATGTTGTAGGACGATAGAGGTGGTGGGGGTGTGGGAGGGCTAAACTGCAGAAATTGAAAATTGATCAGGCAGTGTGTGGGAGGGTGATATCTCAGGCACTACAAATTTACCCTGAGACTTTTGGTTGGCATTTACAGCAATATCATGAGAGGAAGCATCACTGCTTATAGCTACATCCTCCTCTGCCCCTATCATTTGGAGCAGGAGGGAGTTTGAATCTAAATTGTTCATATCTGGACCAAAGGGAGAAGGGTAAAATGCTGCATTGCAATAAGCACAACATGAATTTTTTATCATGTGACTGTATGCAGATTTTTCTTTTTGTGTTAGTATTGGGAGTGGGACTAGGTGGGAAAATGGCAGTTGGTGGCTGCCACAAAATGTCATTTCCATTATCAAATACCTTATGACACAACGTCATGAAGTTAATTACAACATCTAAGTACTTGATCATTTGGTTCAATGGTACTTACAAGAACTCCTGTCACGTTTTTGTGAGGAATTTTATGTCAGCACACGAAAGCAGCCTAGCAGTCAATAAATATGAGGGCCTTAAAGAAGAAGGAAGCACACCGGTGAGCTGTCAGGAAACTGTCATTAATTCTCCCGTCTTCTTCTTTTGCAGCACGGGATAGAAGATCTGACAAGTGAGGAGAGAGGACTTCTCTCTAAGGAGAGGAGCTGAAAAACTGTTTCTCATCCTCTACAAGCTGCCAGGGTCCAGTATATCAGCCCATGATTGGCCTTCTCGTGGCTGGAATGCACATCTAAGCTCCGGCGCAGCAACATTGTATGTTCGACGCTTGCACTCGCTCTCAAGGACCATGTGGTTTTCACCGAGGAGAAGTCGTACCCCTTTGCAGAACTGGGAAAAATCTCACAGTTGCCCTGGGATCGTTTTGTCCTTGTGGCTATTAACGTTTTGCTGGTACTTTGCGGCAGTGAGGGGTCAGAGCTACCATCCCACCGTCAACACGCAGTATGGCAAACTCCGAGGGGTGAGGGTGCCCCTGCCCAGTGAGATCCTTGGCCCGGTGGACCAATATCTTGGGGTCCCTTACGCTGCCTCACCAGTTGGGGAAAAACGCTTCACGCCCCCTGAGCCTCCTTCTTCCTGGTCAGGGATCAAGAACGCCACCCACTTTGCTCCTGTGTGCCCCCAAAATATTCACAACGCCGTTCCAGAGATCATGATGCCCATATGGTTCACCTACAACCTGGATATAGTTACCACTTACATACAAGACCAACATGAGGATTGTCTTTATCTTAACATCTATGTTCCAACAGAGGATGGTGAGTGTGTCTCGCAGTCAGGTTGAAAGCAGTTCTCTCCTCCCTCTCTGTCAGTTCTTAAGCTTTTTTTTTTTTGCGCGTGAGCATGACCTGTCGTCTGGCGCATGCTGTGCCTGTGTCAGTCATCTCAACCTATCATCTTTAGTCTTTTCATCAACTCTCCCCTTCCATGTCACTCTTAAATGATCCTCTTTTGATGACTAAATGACTTACAATGACAAAATTATATTCAAAGAAGGGAGACATTGGTTGTGCACTTTCCTACCCTCACTGTCTTGACTGTGTCGGAGATATTAGTGCTAAGTAGCTTGCCTCATAAGTGAATGATCTTGAAGGTTGGTGAAATGCTCTGTCTGGTACATGAGAGGCCTGTGGCGTCAGCCGAACCTATGTAAGAACCTGAATTTTCCTCTTCACATGGAGAGCTCATCTAAAAAAGATTATGGGAACCACACATTTAAATTTGGATGTTCTGAATGGCCGCTATTATGGCACCAATAGAAAACTGCCCAGGAAAATGGGTTTAACCTATAAAGCACTCACCACTGATTCAAATGATTCAATCTGACATCACTTCAATTTGTGATACCGCAAAATGGCGAAATCTGACCAGAAACTGTGTGGCCTATAATGGGTCTTAAATAGAAGCACATGTGAATATGGGCTTCCTGTGTCCCAGGATGCAGCAAATTCATTCCACTACTTTGGAATATTTCTGCAGGAACACCTACTTACCTTTTCAACAGGTCCTCTGTGGTTCTTGTTGATGGCTCGGGTGATGGGGTGGGGGTGGGTGATTTTGGGTTTGACAGATTTGTTGCATGTTACTTGCAATATTTTCCAGAGCCACCTGTTATTTTGTAGTTTTTTTCCCATTCATTTTACAGTCAAAAGAATATCCAAGGAATGTGCCCGGAAACCCAACAAGAAAATGTGTAGAAAAGGAGGTAGGTAAACAATCCCACATGTAATGAAATGAAATGAAAGAAAAGAAAAGAGGAGGGCGGAGCATCCTTCCAAAGTTGCCAATATCAGCGTCAACCAAGACTCCCGGCCATGTTCTAATGGTGATGAACGCAGGAGCTACATCTTCCTTGACAGTGATTGTGCTGCCTTACATGAGGCTGTGCATGCACTAGTGTACCAAGAAATAAAAAATAAAAAAGAACAGTTCATAAAACAAATGTTGAAGCTTTGTCTAAGAATTACTTGGATCTTATTTTTGATAGAACTGTATTTAGATGATTTGTATCTTATTTATTTTTATCTTGACTGGAACAGTTGATTAAATGAGCAGAGTTTGTTTTCGTGAAATTTGACTGTCAAATTTTAACTTTGTATGCAAAGTAACGCTTCGAGTTTAGTACAAATTCTGACAGCACTTTGGACACAAGCCTATTTCTTCAAATAGAATGCTCTGTGAGGAAGATTGATATACTCCAAGTCCTAACTGTTATAAAATTGCTATAGGTCTTTTGAAAGAATATATCCCAAGTCTAAAAGTGCACTTACTTGCTAATAGCAATAGAGCAGTTGATTCATCTAATTTCAATTACTAGTCTTGAAGAGAACACTGTGAAAAGTTGAGATACATTCATGCAGACTGCACACTGCAGTGGTTGAAATGGGTTTAGGTTTTATGACTATGTATCTTGCAATTGTTAAATGAGGGTGTACAGTTCTTATAGAGTGAGGGAGGGTCAACTCATGCCATTGCTGTGTTTGCGTCATTAGGTCTCATTTTATCTTGCATAACAAATTCAGTCAACTGGGAAAGGTGAAAAAGAGTTTGCGTTATGTCACAACAATTCAGTACCTTACTAAATTGTTGTCATGCTTTTAGCACTAGTCATCAAACATATTGAATGTATTCAGAAACAAATAATGACAGTGTCTTGAAAAAACCCATTTGTGACAAAATATTGATAGTTTCCATTGGCGAACATTGTCATGCTAGACTAATAAATTGCAAATTTGGTAATGTCAGGAAAAAGCCCATATCCCACTGAGGGCTGAACATTTTCAACTGTTGGCAAAGGTAGCCAAATGTGCGTTCACGTCGTGTTTGACAGGGTTCGTTCAAAGTCGCAAATGTTTTCAAAACGTTCGCCAGATGTTCGTCAATACATTTAGTGATTTTCCTTGTCCCAAAGAATTTTGAACATGTTCAAAGGTCCGTTGTGACAAGATAAATCGAAGCAAACATCTGGTGACTGTTTGGCCTACGTTAGCGACCTTGAATGAACCCTGGAGAAAAACCATCATTGGTTAACTTCGAAAACACTCACAATGTTCGCCCCTAAGTGGAAAAGGGGCTTTACCATTCTGCTGAAGACTGAGAGGCATTGCATATCCAGAGGCAGTATTTCTAAGAGGTTACTCAAGAAACATTTGTCAAGGTCATGTTTTAGCAAAGATGACCAGCTCATAGTAATATAACAGAAAGTTTAAATAGCCATACATTTCACCCTGAATGCTCACGAGATCATGTTACTTTTGAATGATTGGACATATTTACTATTTGAGTTGGGTCATGATATTTTACTGGCAATAAAGCTTCACTGTAGCCAGAGATACAAAAACAATGACATGTGGAAATTGCAATTTCACTTTAAACGCTCGTTAAAAATCGCAGTGTTTTGAAAAACACACGGCTAATTCACAGAGTGTGCCCTAAAGGACTTAACAATTAGCCTTTAGACTGAAACAAAGCATATCTTGCTCCACATGAATGAGTTGGCTCCCTATTTCCATAGAAGCAATTGGCAGCGTGTGGCCTCACTCTGTGCACCCATACATTCTACTTTGGCAAACCAATTTTATTTGAGACAGGCCCTCTAGGCACTTCTGTTTCAGAATTAGTCCCAGATGTGGAATACACACAGAAATATCTCTTTAATATTACCATTCCTCTTGATTTTTTTTTCAATTATCTCCCTTAGGTTCAGTAATGGGGAAATGGTTTTATTATAAGTTTCATATATTAGTTTTGTGACACAATATTATGAGAAAAGCCGGTTGTAACATTGGCCCCCTGTTGCCATAAACATTCAGGGCATCATTTACTCTCAAACTCTCGCTTCATTTTAATGACACTTTAAAAAAAGAGTCTAATCTAATTGTCTAATCTTGTCTTATGTTGAATTAGCGGTGCTAATAAAGCAGAATTTACTATCATAGGTAATGCAGGAATTGACCTATAAAGCCTACGTGCTTCCAAAACGGGAATTACAAAATGTCTGAAATATTTACGATGAATATGCTGCATTGAAAATGCAACTTTGATTTTACAATGATGACATTTAAAGCAAACACTAAATTATTACTAATGGGGGAATTCTGTTTTGATGGTTGCAAAGCAAATGAAGTGTAGTAGAGTCATACGCGGTGCTAATAACATTTTAATTCCCAAATTTGCGAAATCTATAAATACGGTTCCCCCGAAGGAAATCATCATTAATCCTCAGAAATACGATAATATGCTTGTTTTTATGTTTTTTTGTTATGCAGGCCTCTTAGCCAGCATGAAATACATTTCATTTTGCATAGTGATGTTCCTCAAATGACAACTAAATAGCTTCATGAACTTCACGTTTGGTTGAAATGCTGCTTTAGGATACTTGTTCAGGAATATATAAAGTAATGGGCTTCCTATAAGACTTCTTGCATTCTTCCTTGTGGTCCCGTACAGGTTGTTCCACATTATTCTGATTTATTCGAACATATTTAAAAAAAAAAAAAAATGTGCAAAAATAATATATGCTTTCTCTTATTATACATTATTTAGCACTGCTTGTAAATCAGACATCGACGCTGTTTGGCAAAGTTGCTGGAACTAAATCTTTGACGTTTAGTACAGCTAAGCGATGACTCAGATATCATTTACAACAGAAACAAGAGTCTTCGTCGTTTGCTTTAATAGCCCGTTGCATGCTGAGCAGGTTGCCACCAAGGTTATGTGGAGGTGCTCAAATGTGCAAGCGCAGCACTGTAGCCTTCCTACAGGCTATATATATATATATATATATATATATATATATATATATATATATATATATATATATATATATATATATATATATATATATATATATATATACTGTATATATCATCATGTATAAATCATACATTATGTATGTATGATTTATATACATACATATATATATATATCAGAAAAAGAAATATTCTATATAATATTACGAAAATAGGTCACCTTGCCATGACCCAGCGGCACATCTTTTCATTTGATTGAGTTAGAGTGTTTGGAGACATGAAGCTTCAATTATGTGTAATAAAAACGTGCATGGTAATAGGAATAAAGGAAAGGATTTAACGCAAGAGAGCTTTTGAAGAAGACTATCACTCAGTATTCATAAAACATGAAGGCAAAAACAAAGGATGAGCATATGAGTCATTGATTAGCAAACTAAGGCCAGTTGGGATTTTTGGTTCTGACACTTAAAACCTTTCTTGATGAATTCATTAATGCACTGATCCAAACACTAATGCAGACTGAATGCTGAGGAAATTAAAGAACAGTGTGTCAGGCTGTGTGAGGAGGAGGAGAGACACTAAACTCGGAGCTTATCTCTTCCAACCAACTTCAATTATTCACATATTGCTGGTGAGTTGAAGCATGCATCTGGTCACCGGTTTTCTCAAAATTAAAATAGTCGATTAAAATTGGGATCTTGCCGTCTTGAGACAACAAAATTTAAATTTTCGCTTTACGTTGATGCAGTTTTACAGTGTAAGTTGTGCTGCTGCAGTTTTTGAGGGCAGGTTTTACCTTTAAAAGAATAAACATTATCGAAGGTCACACCCTATTGATCTGCTTCTCTTGAGGCAGAGCTGCACTGCTAAATTTTGTATACAGTACTTTTTATCATTTGTTCTCTTGGTAAAATATATTTTCACCTCAGGTCTCTCTCACTGCGAGTGTAAAAAACGGTCTTAGTGTTCTTCACAACAGCTTTTAAGAGACACTCATCCTTCCTGAAATTAAGCACTCATTATGAGAAAAGCGCAGCCATATCAACGCTACATTTGCTCCTATTTTGGGCCCTCTGAGTATGTTTTCTATAAAGGCTGTGGACTACTGCAACTGATACTGGTGGCAGGGCTGAACGATTCCATCCAAAGGTTTGCAAATCAGCCAATTAACTCGAAACTTTGGACACTTTTCAGTTATGCTTGGTGTTGGGATGCAGAGCATGAACGCTGTGAAATACATCCAATCCTGCTTAGACCACAGTATGTCTTCTCATCGCAGCCAGTAACACGCAATACACAATAATCTGCCGGCTGGCCCACTTCAACATGCCAAAGAAAAAGAGGGAAAGGCCGAGGAAGTCTGTGCAGCAAGAAGAATGGGTGAACATTTCCCAACATGACAGTAAACATTGGCCTTTGTGCTTTGACAACAGTAATGCCCCCCTTTGAATACGACAGCAACAAGGTCTATTATTGAGCCGGGACACTCACTGACCCAAGTTAGTCCAGTCACATTGATTTGTGATGCAAGACTTGACCAAAGCAGGAAGTTCACACTTAGAGCCCCACCGCCGTTTTACTGTTCACTTTTCACAGTAATTGCTCTATTCTTTGAGTTTAGACCAATTGAAGTGAATAGAGAACGCGTATACACACACAATCGGTTGCCTCTGGTATGCCTATTAGCTTAATCAATCAGCCTGCGGAGAATTTGCCTTTATTTTTTCTACTCTCCTGTTTTTTTTCATTAATTCCCCAATTTGTGAGTATTAGTTATCTGTACACGGAGAAAAACATCTATCATTGCTGGTAACTGATATCAAAAGGAGTGCTATTGTGTAGTAGGATATGTATGTATGTCTATATGTATATGTCCATATATATGTGTATGTGTGTATATATGTAGTGTATATACACACATACACTACGCAATAGCACTCCTTTTAGTGTCAGTTATCAATGATGATTGATGTTTTGTTTGTGTACAGATAACTAATTCAAATAACCACTAAGAAGTGTTATGACAGCAACAGTCTTGTAAGATTTGATTGATAATACTGATGTTTACATGATTATATACCTTTACCTCGTTTTATATTCAGAATCCCGTGGTGCTAACATGCCATCTTCCACATTAGACAGGCAGCAAGATTTTTTAACCAGATTTTTATTGGTTTATACTTCATTATTTTGAGAGCAGCTGAAGCACAGTGTGAATTTTTGGCTGTCCTTTACAGCAGGATTACAGCCCCCTTAACCTTTCAGCTGCGTTCTCCATCATTCACTCTTACGTGTCCCTACCAAGCTGTTCCTTAACCTCTCCTCTGAGAGCCAGCGGGGGACGTAGAAAAGGGAGAGCGCGCGAGATCACAGACAGAAGGAGATACAGATCCGGCCTCTCTAAAAGAGGAAAATGGCTACCTGAGGATTAGAGACCGACTATAACTGCTTCAAATTGTCAAGCCTGCAAGATTTCACATTTTTACAAAATCCCATTCCACATTCTGACCTTTCTGATATTTAACTCCGAGGCTCATCTGTTGTCACGGAACCTTTTTCCTTTGCAAAGGCATGGCAGTTAACATTCAGCCCTTCTTCTATGTATTGAGGGAATGGTTGATTCGTTTAATAAATCTCATGAGTCTTCCCGTATGAGTAAATTAGTGCATGCTCTGGTTTCTTCATGAGCACCTCCAAGGCAAACTCACTTTTTGACTGTGGTTGCACCCTGCTAAAATGTAGCATTTTGCCACACTTGATGTAACCAACAAGTCAGGTTTGGCTTGTTTGAATCTTGATCAGATGATTGTGACAGGATTCCATTTTTCCTGTCAATGAGCATTAACGATACTAGCTATCGTTACCCATGGAACCTTAGAGACTGCCCATGCGAAAAAAATCCTTCATTCGTTTTTGGAATATCACAAATGATCTCACCTCCTGTGAGTTTCAACCTAGAAGCTCAAATATAGTCTTGTCCCCAAAGTCGCTCCTTATTTGGGCTTCATGTTAAACTGTAGGCCCACGTTTGAGACATACAGGCTCACCCACACCATGATTTATTGTGACAGAGCTACCCTGTTGACACCTGCCATCCAATCCATGCCTGTCTACAACACTAATACTCAATAACCCCGTATCATCAACACCAGAGGAAGCTAAAATAATAGCAATAGGCCATCAAAAAGACTGAAATATTTTTTTTCGACTGTTAGTTGTTATTTTTCTAAAACATTTGCCCATCTAAAAAATTTAAAAAATGATGATTGAAAAGGAGACAGACAGTTACAGTGTAGCACCAGTCAAACACAAAAGCTTTATTGTCTCAAAAAGTAATGTTAAAATTGCTAGTGTAGTTTTTGGAGCTGGAAATTCAGATCCCTGGATTTTGTTTTTATTTTACTTTTGTTTTTATTTTTATGAAGTGATCTTTGTTGTTTTTATCTTCAATGTTTGCACATCCACACAGACTCTTGAGTGCTTTTAAACATCTCAAAGTACAACCAACAGTCCTTGGCCCCTTACTCACAGCCATATTGGCGTTTTTACAATTGTAATCGCCTGAGAGCATTCACATTTACCCGAAAACCCGCACACAACTTGTCCAGCATTTCATTTTCAATCTCACATATAAGCTCATGCTCAGTTCACCGAGATACACAAGTTGGCACATGGAGCAATACAAAGGTCTCCACCCTCTTGCACTTTGCACTTACTGAAATGTCCATGACTCTGCAATTTACATTATGAAATAACTAGCAATGGTCACATACGTAGAAAATGTTGGTTGTTTAAATGGTGTTTGCTACCAATGAGGATTGTCTTTAATTTTCATTGTTAATCAGTTAGTTAACAAAATACATTATATATGTATAATATATAATGGGCAGAACATAGAAAACACGGAATGCTTAAAAGCGTCAGCGCATAAGTGAGTGTGGTCATTATCTGAAGAACCTCAGAAAATTATTTGTTTATTTATTAGCTTTAATCTGCAAACAAAAAACACAGTTGAGTTATAAACTCTAAAGTGTGTAAACGTTTTTATGGTACACCATAAAACAGCGAGTCATATACGTTGGCTTCATTGGTTGACACACTGAAGGCCACTCTGTTTGTAAACAAAAGAATATGCATACCAATATAAGTGTACACCAAGCACATTTCTGTGCAGGAAAGCAAAAAAATAGACCTGAGCACTGCAAGTTTATATGGTGTTCAGGTGCCCTGGAGGGCTTGCACTTGCATGCGGCGCAAGGACAACATCACTTTACCGACCGCGTGGGGCGCGGAGACAACTTGCTCACATTAGCACGTATACGTGATACCCACAATCTCTTGTTTTATTCAAATGTAGCCACCTCTTGGGAAGCGGAAAGCCATGCTCTTGTTTAGACCTTGTAGTTTAAAGCCTGATCTCTTGAGCATGTTCATGTCAATTAGCATGTCGTTAGCCAGTTAGCCCATTGTCTGCAGCCTTTGTTTTTTCAGCCTCCTAACAATCTCGTTAACGTCATATGCTGAGTTAAGAATAGTTATGAGGTGCGTTTCTGGAGAGAACATGAATTCTCCAAAGTATCATTTAAAGGCACTCAATATTAAAAAAAAAAAAAAAAAAAATTGAATTTTAAGTCTAAATAGGAGAACATGAATTTGAATAAGAGCTCACTTATAATTCAATGCAATGTTAGTTTTAGAATTTCTTCAAATTGTGGAGCTTATTGGTGCTTTTAAAGTTCATTCCTTATATTGCTGAAAATGTATAAAAAAATATTGTGCTCGATTTGTTACAAAAGGTACTTTCTTTCTTGTACTATGTATTAGCTAAATTGATTTTTTGAATTTTGTAATAGTGTCAAAAAACACCATGTTAAGAAGGAGTAACAGTACCACTGAAAAGAAAGTGGGTAATGCGTTACAAGTTATTTTCATCACATGCTTTTTATGTGACAGAACTGTTTAATTTAGGGGGTCTAATGTGCCACAATTCTGAATGACGTAATAACACATAGATTTATGCTGATAATATTGCTACTTCATTCCTTTTTTTTGTTTTTCAGACAGATAAATATAATTATGTTCTGATTAGGTAATATTGCAATCGCTTAAATTTTTTTCTCATTTTACAAATGTTTTCTTGTACTTTTGACATCATTCTCATATTGTTCTTTTTTGTATGGCACTGATACTCCTTTGTACTTGATGTTAATGAGAACAAATATACTTCAGTTTGTGCCGTGTGATCTCAACTGCTGCTGTAGAAACTTCAATGAAATAATTCACAATGTTCTTAGTATTGTTGCTTGCTTTGAAACATGCCTGTTCCTCTGTATGTCTCTTCCTCCTTCACCAAACAGGTGCCCATGCAAAAAAACAGAGTGAGGATTTATCAGACAACGACGGTGATGAAGATGAAGGTATTTTCATGGTGAACCAAGAAAATGCGTGGTTATTCAGATTTATTTCTTTGTCTTCATTTTGTGTTTTTTTTTCTCATAATGAACCACTGTCATGTTACAATATTGAGTTATTTATTCATTTTTTTTCATTTCCAAGTGAATGAATGTGATCGGCATCTGAATTCAGCCACCGTTATTACGCCAAAGTCGAATGAGATCAGGTGGCAACCTAGATAGTCGCACTTAACTCATATGAATGTCTCATGTTGACAAGGTGTTGTTACAAGGCTACAGGTGCCGGTAAGTGACCCCTCTGGAGTTGTGGTCAGCCACCGTGTTTGTGACGACGAAAATTGCCAAGAGGAAGCGAGGCGGCGGTGTCATATCAGCCTATTCAGCAGGTCTTCCAGCAGATTTAGATGAGGAGAGGCGGTTCACGAGGACCGCTGGAGAGGATTAGAGGAGAGTGGTGTTAAAAATGGAATGTTACTGCTCAGCAATCGCATTGTTCACTTTACATTTTTATCTTGTGATATTTCAGGCTCAGGCTGGATCTCTTGGTGAGATTAGAATGAGAGATGATTCTTGTGCTGCAACAGAAATGTCTTAAATCCTGGAATGTGAACCAAACCCTTGATATCATCCGGCTTTTGCCATGGTGAGCCATTCCAGGGCATTTGAAGCAATCATGGTGTTGAGTATCGAGATAAAGTGCTGTCAGAAATTGGA
Source organism: Syngnathus scovelli (assembly GCF_024217435.2). Taxonomy (NCBI): domain Eukaryota; kingdom Metazoa; phylum Chordata; class Actinopteri; order Syngnathiformes; family Syngnathidae; genus Syngnathus; species Syngnathus scovelli. Next base: position 6,634,946 of record NC_090847.1, on the reverse strand, counting down.
TTTTTATGCAGTGTGTTGGCGCATTTGGCGAAGAAGAGGCTAGTGAGAAGTGACCTCATCAAGGCGGAAGACACCTCAGTTTGTGATTTGACATCTCTTGATGCCACACTTTCCTTCGAATTGCTGACACTAGTTGATTCTGAAAAGAGACAACGATGCTTCCAGATGTCAATCAATAGCTTTTCTCATCCTGACGGCAAGGTTCTTCAAACCTGCAGTGTTGTGTCACTTCAAGGTATAGCCTCAAGCGTGTGCAAATGCTAGGCCGGAGTCGCTGACGAGCGTCGATCCGTTTCTCTGGCACGTCTTAACGCTCGTGTTTGCATTGACTTGGTCTCTAAGCCATGCAAGACTACCCAGAATGAAACTGTGACATGTCTATTCTTTACCGAGCGTGACTAATGCTATTTACAGAACAGCACAGTACAACACACAATACCAGCCCAGGGTAATCTTTTCGGTAGCACTTTAGCTAATGCCTGTTATGGCCATCAATCCCTTAACATGATCGAGAAGATTTTCTTTGTTCTGGTAAACATGTCTTTTTGCAGTGTCAGCCTGAGACAGGAAGACGGAAGGAAGAAATGTTCAGGGAGTCCCTTGTTTCTCTGTTATTCACCCCCTCTTGAAAATGAGCACCACTCACTGACGGATGGATTTGAACACGCCACGGCACAATCCAAAAATTCCTCACAAGCTTCCTTGTCTTTTGCTCAAGCATGGTGAACACATTGCGTATGTCACTAATGAAAACGGAATGGGTTTGTTTTATGTTAAAGGGCAGGTAGAATAAGAACGCACAAAGAACTCCCACTCGGTCACTTCTTGCCGATTCACCTCTCATCCACATCATTCATTGTGCAGAGCTGCCGTCTTGTCTGGCTGCTCAGCACTTCCATCGCTCAGCCCGTGCATTTCTATGCCGCCTTAGTTGGCTGTCTGTCTATGTGGGGATAATTCCCTCACTCCCCCTAGCTTTGTGGTATCTCCCCCATGTTACGAGCATTCGGGCACGTACTTCGGATTCAGTTGTTTACAACAAAAATAGAATAGCTGTGTATGTGTCTGTAATGTTCGCTGACCTAATAATAAATATAAATTAATAAATTAATAAATGTTTCATACCTGTTATCTGAATTCAAACCAAAAAGTGTTGGCTTCTTCTCAGATCAGTGTAAGCAGCCTGGCAAATTTACATTAGCAAGCCATAATTGTTGAGTCACATACCAGAGAGGCATACTTTTGTTATTGGAGGTGTCGTCGTATTGTACTGACCAGCCTTTACAGAAATGGGTGTACCACTATTGCTGCTACTGCTACCTTGCAATATATTCATTATATATTGCTTGTGTTGCATCACAAAAAAGTGAAACCACACCTAAAACCTCTCATCCAACAACCTTATATTTTCTCACAAATGTTTATCAAACTGTGTTTTAGACAGTTCAACTTAGAAGATTTAACTGTATGTGATAATAATAAATACACATTCATAATATATGTACATTCCTTTTTGAAAGCAAGCGCTACTTGTGCACTGATTAATGCAAAGGGCTACCAGTTTCATTAAACACATCTGAAAAAACAAGAATACTTACTTAAATTATATATTTATATATAGCTCTGCGCGATTGTGTGATTATGATTATTGATGGCGACAAATTTCAGTTCGATTTCTCAATCAAGCATGTGTCAGGATGCAATACACATACATGTAATACAGTCAATGGCGCTGAATGCAAACCACCATTGTTCTTGATAAAGAAGAAGAACATGGTCACATGCCTGAGAACAGCCAATCAGAGACGACCTTTTACTGATTCGGTTCAGTTTTGAGTTGCCGAAGTTGTAAATTGCTAACCGCCACTAAATGCCAGAAGAAGCACATCGGGTTTCACACATGGAAAAGGCCAAAAGCATATAGTCTATTTGACAGAAGTAAATGTAGAGGAAGGTAAACGGCAAAATCACTTGTTTAGATACTGCACATCTTTCTGTCTGTCTGTCAGTCCCTGAGGCTTCCCCCTCTGAGCATCCCTGTATGTTTTTCTTCTTCATGTCTTTCGGAGTGACAGTCAACCCAGTGGCACCGCCACAGTCTATTCAAATTCCTCCTAGGACTCCCTGTGGCAACATGAGTGTGTAGGCCAAGTCGTCGTGATTTACGCTGTCCCACAATAGATCCAATTTTCCAGAGGCCATTATTACACTGCAAATAGGAAAGTGCAAGTTTCCAGTCACCTAGCTGCTATTGTAAGATAAAAGTGGCCATGGAAATAAAGGAAGCAAGGTTAAACACAGCTTCTGTGTAGTACCAAGTTGCTCCCGCTAATGAAAAGTAAATGTGTCTGTGAGTCCATCTGCCTGCTGTTTGGCTGCAGCTCCAGTCAGGAGGGAGGCCGCCACTGAGAGTGTGCGTCTCACACCATCAAATAAGTAAAGCATGCACACACTAGAAGGCATAAACAATACTTGCTTGCAAGCACTGACGAAGGATAGACACACAAACACAGAGGCTCCCTGTGGTTACAGTACTGGGGAGCAGAGCCGAGCTCCACCTGCCCGGGTATTATAATTAATTCCATTGCACAAGAATAACTGGATGCCCATGTAGCGCCCCCACCCTTCCCCGACTTTTCTCAGGCTGCCCGGATGAAGAATGCTGAACCAAATTGGGGAGTAATTGTACACCATTCCCGCCATCCCTATCTTTCTGATGTTACTAGAATGAAGGCTCCTATCCCAGGTCCAGACTTGTTTACATGAAGATAGTTTTATTTCACTACTACAACTTGTATTGTACGGTTTTGTTAATGCCAGACAAACCAGGTCAGTAGCATTATGTAGTCATCGTCGACGTAGCGTAGTATTTATAATTTAAAAAATATAATGTAACAGGTGCCTTGACAACATAGCTCGCCTTGCTGCCCCTCCTCAAACTGCCTTGCACTCACTGTATTTTTTTTCCTTTTCAGAATGACAAAGAAAGAATAGACCAAGCATGTTTCATGTTGCATTTTATTTTTCAAGGCCCAGAAATGACGTCCTTTGCAGCCACACATATTGCACATACCAGAAACTGTTTCAGTCTTCACCACTACTTCGATAATTCATTTGTAGTTTATTAGTGCTGTATTCAGTCTACATTACATACAAAAAATATATATTTTTGTAGAATGGATCAAGGACTAAAACAGGTCCAATAATATACTGGTAGATTTGACAAATTGACTCACCTCAGGCTCTAGCAGCCCACACTTATTTTTTTTTTCCCTCTTGCCCTTTTCCCACAAGTGTCAAGAAATAATTGGTGAAGAAAAGCACGTCGACATAAAATCTAAAACCTGCAAAACTGGTCCATCCTACACATGTCCATCACATTAATTTCATCTGCATTTTTGTCAAAGTCGTGTGAAACCAGTACATCAAAATATTTTGTTCTTTTTAGACCGCAGGCCCACCGTTAAAAAACTTTAACAATTTTTCTTTAAAGAAAATCTGTTTAATTTGCAACCTTATTCAAATCTGTCACATTATAGCCCCCGAAAACCCTTTTGAAAAAAAAAAAGGTACTTTTATCAGCAATTCCAACATCCTACCTGCTTGTTGCTTTTGATTTAATCTGTTTTTCTAAGATGACACCTTTCAGGTTTGCTTTGGTGACAGAAACCCATTCTCATTTGATTCTGGCGGCAAACATCTGTCTGTGTGTGTTAGGGATTATAGAAATAGCTACGGTGAACTTGGGGTCCCCTCACATTATTTTTCTCAGCCGTCATCTCTCCTTGGCTCGACTCTCTTTTCTATGCAACATATCACACCAAGCTCACATTTTGACCACAAGCCACCAGCCAAGCAGGAAGTCACCTTCACCCAAAGGTCATTGCTGCCATTACTGGCGCAGTAGGGATGCAAAGATTCATAGAGGAAGCATTCACTTTCACACTTCTTTTATGTGTGAGCATCCCTGCCAAGAGTTTTTTTTTTTTTTTAATATAATCTACAGGACACACCTGAGTTAATCAAGGAAATGTCAAAAGAACGCAGTGATTGTACCAAAATGAAAGTGAAAGGTAATGATGGATGCCATCCACTCGAAGTCAACTGGCTCGTGACGAAATTGTTTTTTTCACGCTCATGCTTGCACTTGTTTGTGTGTGAAAAGAAGAAAATTTGTTACAGCGTGTTCCTTCACTTTAGCGCTTTTGCCTCTAAGACCAAGTCTCACACACACACACACATGCACACACGCACACACACAAACACAGAGTAACTCATTTGATGTGGATGAAAGGGAATGGAAGCAGATATTCTGTGACATTCCAAATATTGTCAGTGACTTGTAGAAGCTGTATAATTTGGTGTAATGACACAGAATGTTTTGCAAGCAGCGTCACGGCAAAGAGAAAAAACAACATGCTGCCATATTTAAATGTGAAAACAGTCTGTAATGGACTTGTCATGACTGAAGTGTGAACCTTGGCCTGACAAGAACATTATAGTAGGATACGTGTCATGTCGCACCATATCAGGACACTGTCACCCAATGGCTCCCCTCACCGTCGCCCCCACTCGGCCTCCACGCCACCACAGTCGCTGGCCACTGACAGCCGTCGTGTTTCACAAAGTGCTGAATGCCAGCCACACGCTCGCCTCTGTTCTGTGCCACTCCGCTGGGTCAAGGGTTAAGGTTGCCCTCATAACATACCAGTGCAAACATGCCCACAAAGTTCAAGATATCACAGTGTGAGCTTGGGGTCCTGATCGAGGAGGTGCGAACGGGACTTTTATCTGACTGGCCCTGGTCGAGCAGGCATTAAATTATTAGGTCGACGGGGGTTTGAGGGCGGAGGTGTAATTTCAGAAGACTTGCCCTCGTGAGGTTAAGCGGTTTGGATGATGGACAGATGGATGGATGTCTTGTATATGTCGGGGCATTCCCCCATGTTGGGGAAAAAAAGGAAAAAATATCTGTGAACTTCACATTAGAAGCCATTCTAGGGTTTGAAAATGGCTTCAGTGTGGATATAATATAATGCTTCACTTACAACTCTCATTACATCTAAGTGCACAGAGGACTAGTTATGAATGCTATTTATTGTTGATGTTGACATTAACTGCTATCTGAAATAAGCGGCCCGAGAGTGTAAAAACGTTTTGTATGTGAGAAGGTCATTGCAATGTTTTTTTATTTGTCTCCTCAGTTACTGCACACCATCATGTTTTGCACAATAATTCATTTTCTTTCCTTCTATGTTTATTTTTTCATGTATTTTTTTTTAATAATTATGCATGTCGTTGTATTCACACAGTTCTGATATGTGCATTAATGAACTCTCCTTTTCTTTTCTAGCACCGAGCACACTTGCTAATGTTTGATGTTATATATTATGTTGTCACGAGTTTTATTAAGGAATGGTCGATTACATGTTGATTTGTTTGCCTTGACACAGATGAAAGAGGCAGGAGGGGCAGTTTTCTGACGTTAACTCCTGCTCTCAATCATCAAACTCCATCTCATTGTTTAATAATATTCCCTTACATCAAAATAATGTTTTAAACAGTCCATGACAGTAGTTGACACAATTGGGTAAGCATCGAGGTGTTTATACTTCAGTGTGACTCCGCCCACATTAGATCAGTAAACAGTACTGAACAAATTGAGCTGAAGCGTCTTATGTCACACTCCTGAAACAGATTGAACTGTTGTCATGGCGACATGATGAGACTCAACAAAAGATGTGACCGATGACATTGACGTGACTAATTTCTGTTGTGTTTTTATTTGATTTTTTTCTGCCCCTTGCTCCTGCCTCATCCCCTATGTATCTGTGGTACATTTGTTTGCTTGTTTTTCCTTCCCATTCCCCTTTGACTCTACCTCCCATGTTCTCACTTCACACATCCTCTCCTATTATTGTTCAGCACACATGTGCATGGAGAGGTGTCAGTTGTAAATCACATTTCACTGTCGCCCTCCCAGATACCAGACCAATAAAGAAAAACCAAAGTCAAAGCTAGCGTTGCACATGCGGTCAAATGCGGATAAACAAAGGGACAATGCGATTGAGATTATGTTAAGGCTGGAGTAGAAAATGCATCTTGTGTGCATATTGACGAGCAGCGTTTGCAGATATAGATAGGGTCGTCCAGGATACCGTTTTGAAAAAGTCAAGTTCAATCTCAACCTCTTGTTTTGTCTTGTTTGTTCTTTGCTTCTCAATTTTCTTTCTTTTTCTTAACTGTATCCTTTTTTTTTTTTTTTTTTTTTTTTTTTTAGTCGGTCCCTCACGTTCTTCGTCACTTTTTGCCCTTTGTGCCTCTTCTCATTCGCACCACTCTCAGACTGTAGGGGGAAAGGAGGGAGCTGGAAAGAGATGGAAGGAATGCAAGAGGGAGATAGGGGCGAGCTTGTGATTGAAAGTGATACAAAGTGAGGGAGGGGGGCTGAAGGAGTGAAAATGAGAGTTTCTTGAGCTGTTGCTAGCCTCTCACTAATTTAGAAGACTGCTTCAGACAGAGCATGTCATGGAAATGTCAGAGTAGCTTCCTCATAGATATGAAGACTAGAAGCGTGCCGTGAGCCAATCTGAAATGACGTCACCACAGGACGTCCATTTTTAGACAAGGCTGGTCGATCACTCATAACATTACAGTCGATGGAGTACAACTTCAAAATAACACTAGGTAGCTCAACACAATCTATGTTCAATCAACTTGTATTGTTGGGTGAACATCAGAGATAATTGGCACAAACAAATATGCCCCAGTTTTCCTCCCCAAAAAAATGTCAGTCTGAATCACAGTTTATTACTTACTAATAGTTTGTAATAAACCAATCTGTTCGTAAATCCATCAAGAATTACAAGAATTTAATTGAGTAAATCATCCAATTTACAGCTGACAACAGCACAGTGCAACAGAGCAGTCCTCTGTTCTAAGATGGTCGACGAGTGGCGACGCTGTCGAAGCCGCCTTAAGCCATCTCGCCTTTGCGATAGAAAACTGAGCTTCCTCCTAATAGCTTCTCACTTGCCCATGTTTGGGGAGTCTGTGAGCTTCCTGGAAAGCCAAACACAAGCTTAATAGTTTGTAGAGGTAAATTAAATGTCGTTTGCAGCCAGGATGGCCAATTACTTTAATAGAATCGAAATCGGTTTAATGAGCTGACATTTGCATGCAGGAGATGCAATCGCATGATGCATCCGTGCCAGTCAGCGCCGGTATCTGGGAGGTGAAAGTCAGTTTATTTGTTGACCTACGTGGATGTGAACCGAGTCACCGTGAGCGTCAGTGGGCGAGCATCCAATGTGAATGTGGTAACAATGGCCGCTTTTGCAGACATACGAGACACCGGGGCCAAGCCTGTGATGGTCTACATCCACGGGGGATCCTACATGGAAGGGACGGGCAATATGATTGATGGCAGCGTCCTGGCGAGCTACGGCAATGTCATCGTCATCACCCTCAACTACCGCGTTGGAGTTCTTGGTAAGTTTTGTCAGTTTTTAGCCACATTGTTCACATTTATGGAGTGGCTGGGATGCCTGTAAAGCAAAGAGAAGATGATGCATGGGTTGTTTTTGAGGAAAATTGGATCATGATTGTGTTGGTATGATGGTCAGAGAGCAATGGCCCTATTTCCTCACACAGTGGCCGGACTTATTAATTTACATTATAGTTAACGAAAATCAATAAAACAAACTGAAACTTCATTTTATTAGATCAGAATTAGTGCCATCTTTGCTGGACAATTATGACATTTATAATGGTATCTTGCACTAGACAAATACCGTAATTTCCGGACTATAAGCCGCACCGGACTATAAGCCGCACCAGCTAAAATTCAGGGATATTTTAGTTTTTTTCTTACATAAACCGCACCGGACTATAAGCAGCACGTGCACATGAGTTTTTTTTACAAAGAAACACAGTACACAGAAAGCCGTAAAAATCCATAAATGTACCGCGCCGCCATTTAAGCCTCAGGGTTCAAAGTAACCTTCTGAATAAAATGCATTAAAAGTTCACATTCATTACAACTTGTTTTTGGTGAGCACAATGTCAGAAGAATTGAATTTAAATGCTGATTGATTGGGTTTTAATACAATGCAGATGGTCCAAACAGCGCCACTGCTTTGTGTAATCTCTGAGTCACATGGCAGAGTATGAAAAAGGGTTTAGAGCCCTTTGACGCAGGTCACCTAGCGTGTATTCCTACTAAAGCTCATAATAGTCACAAGCAACACAGCCAGAATAAGCAGCGGCCATAGTAGTGTTTCAAAATAGTATTTTTGTTGTTGTTTTGTTCTTCAAGATACCGCACAACAGTGGTCCACAGCCTTTTTGCGAGTGTATAAAAGTGATCAAGTCATCACAAAAATCATGAAAAAAATCGTATGCAAGCCGCACCTGACTATAAGCCGCAGGGTTCAAAATTTTGGAAAAAAGTCGCGGCTTATAGTCCGGAAATTACAGTATTCCATATATTTAAAAAAAAAAAAAAGGAATACAATAGCGTAATGAAGACTAAAATAAAATGAGGCATTTTTGGGGAAAAAACAGTAACACAAACTAATAAAAAACACTATAAAAACTAAGTAAATCAACCAAAATCATTAAATATTTTTTTTTAAATAAATAAATAAATAATATGAGTGACAAGTAACAAGGACTTGATATGTCCTGTGATGCGATAAAGTGATGCAGTAAAATAAATGTTCAATGCCAGTAAATATGACATCAAGAAAAGCATTGTGAAATGGTGTCCTTGTTGTTGATGGTTCAGATTGACTCACAGAAAAATCCTCTTTCAGGAATGCTTTTGTACCTGCACGCATTGTGTGCGCGCATGCATGCATGCATGTGTGCGTGTGTGTTGTGGGGGTAGAAGTGGCCAGAGCCAGAGAAAGAGGGGGAGTTAAAGGAAAGAAGTCAGCTCCATGGTAACAGCTGCTTGCAGCACAAAATGGAGTTTGTTAGCACACTAAGCTTTTTTATCCACCAATCAGCATGAAGATCATTTCCTAAATATTTTTTACACTGAGACAAACAATTTACACCATTAACTTGAAACAAAGTAGGATTGTTGTCCTCTGTAAATTTTATGTCAACGAATCAGAGCAAATTGCCCCCCTTTATTGACAAAGTTCATCCCGTCAAATTAAACTGTAGAATTTGCACAAGAGGCTCAATTATTGCCTCATTAAATCGCAGAGTCCATGTACTGTGCCATGTTATTTACCTTGTGATATTTACCAGGTTTTAGAAAGATTGAATGTGCGGTAGCGTTTTAGCAATGGTACTGGAGACATTTTTGTCATTTGGGATACAACACAGATGAAAGTATCCAGTATAATTAATGAATTAAACTGGACTAGATTAGCCTAGATGAATTCTTAGATTTGAGCAGCACTCTGAGAGCAGTATTAATTTAATAATATTTATTGTGATTTTAGTTTTCAGTGGGAGGCATTTTCAAACAGAATAATAGAAAGATATCTCACCATGATGTGGAGCAAATTAATACTGCAAATTATGACAACAACTTAACTCCAATTAGTAGCATTTGCAGCATGGAACAGTAGGGATTCGGTGAGTCGGTCTCAAGGGTTTGGCAGAGCCTCAACTGCGGAGGTCCGAACACACCTGATTTATTGTGTAAATTCATGATGACGCATATCTGAACTGGTCTCGCAAAGGCAACAGCAGAAATCACACTGATTTGCGGGTATGTAATTTGTTGTTCATGCATTGTTTTGGTTTCATTCTTTGAACAAGGTGATGTTCATGCACGGCTCATTTTGTGCACCAGTAAAAAACATCTGTCTTGAATTTGAAATGTTTCACTAAAGAGGGGTTCGGTGAATGCGCATATAAAACTGGTGGGGTTCGGTACCTCCAACAAGGTTAAGAATCACTGTTATAGACGCTTACTTTTTTTGATACAGCTCTGCTACTGGTTGCCCTTACATTGTGCAAGTGTACCTAATGCAGTGACCAGTGAGTGTAATGGAATGGTAAAAGAATGCAGGTGAGATATATACAGTATGCAATGTAATAATAGCAGAAAGATTGCTTGCAAAGTATTTTGTCCTGCTGACCTTGTTTATTGTGAACACGAAATGGTTGGTATGTGGAATGGGCGCAGCTCTAAATGTGTTACATGAAAGAGGAGGTTGTTGACTACGTGTTGCTTTAACATAAAGGACAATGAGTTGCATCTCACGTGCATGATGTTTAGTTTTGTTTCTACCACATTCTATTGATTTGGCATCCAGTCATCAGACTGCTTCTCTGATATCTTATGATCTTTCAGCAGAGGTGATAGAGTAGCCAGAATTTCTAGTCAAGTAATTTAAAAAAATATATATATATATATTTATTTTACCTTTATTTATCGAGATGAGGCAATCTTTGTTTGTTTATTATTTTGCATCCCCATTTGCTGTCATAATCTACCCTGACGTCATTTTCTCAATTCACATACAAAACCAAATAACGTTTTGTTATTTTTATTCATATGCAATGCCGACCTGGCTAAAGTGCACCTAGTGTGAGTGTAATTACTTTAGAATAGCATGACTGGAGTAAAGATAAAAAGTAGTTCTCCAAATAATAATTTGAGCAAATATTTGATGGAAGCTACTCAAATACAGAGTAACTGGCAAGTAACTTTTGCATTTAACCACCGGGCAGAAATTTGATTATATTGAACGTTAAACCACATTTATCAGCTATGCTGACATCTGCTTCACGATTTGAAAACAATATGAGTTCTGCCACCTTGCAACTTTACCTTCAGTCCACTGCATACATACTCCCTGATTTATCTGAGTGCGCACAAGCCTTTCTGCAGAGAGGAACATTAACGGCTCTAATTCGGTCAGAGGAAGTGCAACCGGCATTGAGGTGCTCTGGGTTACTTGCCGGTTTTACTCCACGTAGCATTACATTTTGCAAATGCAGACCCAGACAACCATGTGCATATTTCACAATTGAAATGAATGTAGATATTTTCATCAGATCCAAATGTTCTTTTTTTTTTTTTTTTGGGTAGTGTTTCCATCTGTTTTCTATACTGCTTATCCTCACTCGGGTTGGGAGTGAGATGAGAACTATTTGCAAGATAAATATAGATTTCTACTTGGCTCCATTTGAATCGTAAAATTGACTAGTCATTAAAAACATGTGAAACTAAGTCAGATGATCTAGCTAAGACTCTCTGATAAACAAAATTATATCACCAAATAACTACCTGTCACCAAAATTATAAGTAGTAAAAGGCATGTGACTCAGTGTAACAGACAGATAAAGTACCTTTTCCTCTTTTAAAGTGAAGTTCAATTGAAGGACTATAATGGAGTAACCTGCGACTGCTCACCTCTGTTAATCAACCTTGGAAAGGTGTAGTCCTGGCTTAATATGTGCGGTCCAACCACGAGTGAAAGGCTCAGCATGCAAGGCTAAAAGGCGTTATAGGCGTGTTCATGCTCATATTTCCTTCATGACACTTCAATTATGAGTCAGATGTTTCTACTCTCACCACCGCATTTTGCTAAATGTCATTCTACATGCATGCACACACACTCTGCAAACAGGGCATGTCAGTGCTCTAAGCATGCACATACTCATGCACGTGCATACACACGGTTCGCGCATCATGACAAAAAAAAAATGCACACGCATGTGCTCGGCTCACATGCACAAACACACAGAGTTGTTCGCTTGGTGAGATCCTTCTGAGAAGCGATGCATGTGCTTGAGCGATAATGTAGCGTGGTCCGATAATCTCCCCATGGTGCGGCTTTAACAGTTATTACAGACACACTCATACAGCGCAAATAAAACCAAGGCCAGGGAGAAATCTGAGCACGATATGCAAATTTGCGCTAAGCTGTCTGAAGCGTCAGCACTCCAAAAAAGTGTTGACCTACCATTTGCCCAAAATGACATGTGGCAGTCTCTTTTTAGCTAGTTGACATTTTCTGGAGACATAGGTGATCAAAGTACTCTACTCAAGTAGAAGCACCGGTTGTGTACGGTCAGGGCCTGTAAGGCCATCTCAATTTAATTCTTCTCTGTCAATTATCATGAGCCCTTCCTTTAGTCATTCATCATATTGCTTCTTAAGGTCACATTTTTTCATTTCAGTCTTATCATTTTTAAATGACAATTAATTAGATGCCAAGCAAAATCACAAAGCCACCGCCGTTTGACATTGGAAGTTCCGCTGCATACATTGACACATTGAGTAAAAATCAGGAATAAAAACTAATAAGTAGGCTACGGGAAATACATAATACATCATCTAATAGGATTGTCATTAAAAGATAGATACGAGAGGCTGGGGTCATTGCAAAGAGAAAGAAATGTCACCTCTTCAGATGCTCCAAGGCTAATTCACTTATTTATATCATAAATAAAAGTAGTAATTTATTCACTGAATAGGAGTAAGCAATTCAATGTAAATAGATAAATAAATAAAGATTCTGAAAAGCTGTTTTAATTAAGCTGCTTAAAGGGATGTGGGAATAGTAGAGGCAGAGAGAATTAGACAAGATAATGAGTTTAGCGTAAAAGCAGACAAGGCAAGTCAAACCATCTTTTTTGGACACTAATATCAGTTCATGGACAGTCAGAATATGGCATTAATATTGCAATAAACATCTTTGAAACAGATAACATTCAGAATATTTAACACAGTCTTCAGAAACAAACGACTCACTAACAAATCTGTACTGAAAGTTATTTTAATGTGCGAATGAAGAAAAAAAAACGTTTTCACCAGTTTATTGCAATAAATTAACTCCAAAACCTTTCTAAATGTCAGTGATTAATGTTTTATTCATGTTTCATTTCTTTTGTTTGAGTCACAGCATTTCTGCAGTCATCATCTCCTCCAGCTTTTCGATGTTAGTCCTAATGGATCAAAATTATTGAAAGATGCTGCTCTGTGTATTATGAAATATAAATGGCGCGTTTGTGTTGTTTCCGAAAGATAAGCTACAGCAGATTGAATCTATTATCCAGCACGGTTTTTAAACGTATTCTGCAGTGAATAGACAAACTGCATTGAGTTGTTTAAATTCTGTTCTAACTGTGATGTTTTTAAAACACCGTCACTCGTGTTCCAATTAAAGATGAGTCTGTAAAGTTATTATGGTTCTCCTGCAGCTCGAAGCTTTTTGCTATTGAAACGGTAATTATTGCTTCAAAGAGTATACCGCAATTCTCTCGAGTCCCCATTTAGAAACTTTCACATCTCAACCGCTCAGTGTGTAGACGATTGAACTTTTTAGAGTTAATCGTTAATCACTTGTTGATCCACCGCGGGATGATTATCACCCAGCGAGCTTTGAGTCGGGTCAGTCACTGCAGGTCGGGAAGTGGAGAGGAGAGATTGTGTGTTAGAGTAACACTGTTTGGAGCTCTGCTCTTTGAGCTACATGTGTGTGAAAGACATAGCATGGGACTGCTCTCGTCACATTATTCCTTATAAAAAACACTGGAACGGAGAGGCCAATACCTTTGTTTTTCCTTTGGATATGACATCAACAGATAAATACGAGAGAATAAATGAATATTTCCTGGCTATTTTTACATTTGGACATTTCGACACACAAGTTCCAAATTGTGTCCAGGTGTGGACATGTGACTGACAGGAGTGTTTTGTGTCCCAGGTATATCTCAAGACTTTGCTTAGTCAAAAAATAAATAGCTCTGAATGTTTACAATTGGTTTTATATTTTGTGTTTGTGTGTATAGACTGCATTTTTTCTACAGTAGTAAAGAGCTCATAACTTGATTTACTTGTATAGCAAATCCATTTTCTCCATTTAAATGAATTTAGTTGCCATTATTCCGTTCCAGGCCCCCAATAAACCAGCATTTTTTTTTTTTTTGTGTTTCATTTTTTTCTTTAACAAGAAAAGTGGAATAGTACTGTAATTTGTGAAAACACTCATCCCCGGGCAGTGGAAGGTGTCTCAATGATGACATAAGCTTGGTTTCCGAGAGCTTTATACTTGTGGTGTACCAGAAGCAAAAAGGGTAACTCAGAGAAGCGTGGTTGTAGGGTGACCCAAGGGAGGAGTTCGGAATAGAGGGCAGCGTGGGATCGGTTCCCACTCAGTGACGGTGTGCATGTGACTCTGTTGGTTGTTCATTTCTATATGTGCCCTGCGACTGGCTGGCGACCAGTTCGGGGTGTAGTCTGCCTTTTACCCGATGTCAGCTGGAAAGGCTACAGCATCCCCCATGACCCTGAACCTGATAAGCAGTGTTGAAAATGTCTGAATGAATGTTTTGTTTTGAATACATCTTTTAATTTTTATTTCACATAAAGATTTAAATACCTAGAAAAAAGACCTCTCAAATCCAAATTAAAGTCTAATAGTTTTCAGTCCCCAACAAAATTAAAGGAATTGCTCTCTTGAAATACTTTTGGACTGGGAATACCGTGTGTGTGCGTGCGTGCACGTGTGTGCGTGCGTCTGTGTGTTTGCAGTTGCCACGCTTCTTTAAAGATATGTAATGACCCCCAGTAAGAGCGGAGTATCTTGCATCACTTCTCTTTACAAATGTAATTACTCACCGGGTGGACAAACCCTGTCCATTGGGTGGTGGTAACTTATTTACCACTTCAAGATACATAAAAAATGACGAAAGTCTTGCCAGAACTCAAGGTGAGACACTCCCTCTCGGCCCCTTCTGTAAAGAGAGCATCGCCTCCCTTGTGATTGTTTGTGACCTTTGATGACTGATTTCTAGATCGCTCTAATTACAGCCTTGTTTTTTTTGTCGCTGAAATCTGTCATTTCACATTTAAGTCATTCGGGCCTTGAAAACCAACCATTTCCGATCAAAATAAGATCAAACTGCACCAGAGAGTATATATCTCAGGTCAAAGCTTCAAACTTGTAATGGTGCCTTAAATGTTTAGTTGTGTATTATTGTAACTTTGTCCCACTTGTCCTTCCCTGGTGCTTAAGAAAGTGGCTCGTGCGAATTCATCCACAGATTCTGGGAGAAGCTAATTAGTCAGGTTTGAACAATAATGAACTCAGGAATCTCAGCTTAATATGTGGTAAACATATGGGTAAACAATATGAGATACACCTTTAATATATTTTTTAATCAATCAGGTGCTGGTCAATTTTGTTTTCTTTCAATCTTAATACAGCAATGCTAAACTCTATGCTTCCAACTTTGTTGAAACAGTTCAAGGGAAAGCTTTTTATGTGTTCCAGTGTGACTGCTCCAGAGCACAAAGCAGATCACATACTGGCATGGTTGGATGAGTTTTGGTGTGCGAGGGCTGACCTCAACCCCACTATACACCTTTGGAATAAACGACAGCAGTCATTGTGAGCCCGGCGTCACAGTATTTTAGTTTATTGGAACAACTGAGGTTGAACACAATCTGTTCAGTGACACTAGTTGAAATCCAATTTGTTATGTAGTTACAATTTTTTCCTGGAAAAAATAATTTTAAAATGTGTGTTTTCTAGGTTTGCACTGTCCCATAATGAAAACATTTAAAGTGTACAGTTAATGTTAATATTGCTAAGTCATTGGTGGTGGAGTGGTACGTTGGCCTGATTTCCATTTTGAGACTGTCTGTCTATACATGGGACTATACATATGCGACTGATTTGCCCGCTCTTTGGGACACATTTTGGTTTTTCCCAAATTCTGATATTGTCAGGTTACTCATTCATAGGTTTCACAGATCAAGTGTGCATCCTGATTTGCACACATTCCAATAGTGTCAATTGATACATGGCAGGTACATAAAACGACTGTAAATTGTCAGTTCATTGGCAGGACAAAGCAATTTAGTTTGAGCCTGAATCCATTTGAAGTGACACATTTCTTTCCTGAGGCCAGACGTAGCCCACGGACTTATAGCAATACATCTGAAGCTGATTGATTACTGCCAAAACACAAGGGATAAAATCTCATCGTTTTCTCATTAGCTGTCACAATGGTGAAAACAACAGCAATTGACATCAAAATGACAGGCATGAAGACAAATATAGCTGGAGGAAATGACAGTGGTCCCCTGCTATTACAAAACAATGTTCGCACAGAATATTCAATCTTGAAACACCGAGGGGATCTTACATTTTGATGACAAAAAGCTAGGCTTCTTTTACTGTACACTATGTTTTTAGCCATCTTGAAAGCCCAAAACGTACTGAGGCATGAGACTTTCGCCATTTTTTTCTGCTTCAAATTCGAGTGCTGCTGAGTTTCTCACGATCTATCATGCTCATTTCTCTCAGAATCTGTCTGCCCGTGCCCCGATCAACTTGATCAAAATCTGACTAGACCAGCTATGTCACTATATAGACGCGGTCCGAGCAGGATTAACTTCAGAGGGACTTTCTGTCAGCAATTTGCCATTCCACTATGTCGTAAAGCCAAGCATGGTGCAGAGTGGTGCACCAAATTGGCAAACGGGTGCAGCAAGGAACAAGAAAACCAGGATACTCCCTCATTTCCGCATGTTTATACCTTCATTGCACCCTAATGGATTTCTTGGTTTGATGTTAGAGATTAGAGTCACTTAGAAAATAATAAAAAAATATATCTCAAATGAATCTTAAAGGTATTCTGGTCAACAAACAGTTCTCGCTATAGGTGGAAGAAAAGCAGAGCAATGGCTTTTTGTCTTCTGGCAGTGCTTCTGAGACTGGGAATAGTATTTACTTGTTTTCATGGCCATTTTGACAAAGTCCTCCAAATGAAGCAAGAGAACAAAAACATATTCATCCTATTACCGTAATTTCCGGACTATAAGTCGCGCTTTTTTTCATAGTTTGGGTGGGGGGGCGACTTATACTCAGGAGCGACTTATATATGTTTTTTTTCACAAATTTTTACTTGATCATTAAGACATCACTTACTTACAAGTATAGTTGACCACTTCCCATGTTATTTTTAGTATAGTTGATCACTTCACATGCTTTTATATCTTTATCTTGAACATATTCAAAACATAATAAATAGAGAAAACATCAAATAAAGCAATTAACACTTTAAAGCACCGTATCCAAGTCCACTGTCTGCTGCATGTACACTTGCTCTATTTTTGCTCCTCTTATATTTATTATTATTATTTATTATTATTTGGCCCGTTCTCAGCTCTTTGTTTGTGTTTGTCACGTTAGCATACCTATTGTTTAGCCTGTTGTTGCTATTTAATGAATTGGAGTGACACCGATGGTTTTATAAACATGTTATTCATGTAATAGTTGTGCTTAATCACTCTATATGTTACGTCAGGCCCGTTCTCAGCTCTTTGTTTGTATTTGGCACATTAGCATACCTATCGTTTAGCCTGTTGTTGCTATTGTTTAGCCTGTTGTTGCTATTTCCTGACTGTTTTTGGTGTGGGATTTTGTCGAATAAATTGCCCCCCAAAATGCGACTTATACTCCGGAGCGACTTATATATGGCTTTTTCACTTTTTGGGGCATTTTATGGCTGGTGCGACTTATACTCCGGAGCGACTTATAGTCCGGAAAATACGGTAATGTGGCAGAGTAAGGCAGTGAAGTAATGGTTTCCATGCCCCTGTCTAGTGCAGCTTTTTGAGACGCTCTGTTTCTAATGTCTGCCAGGAAATTAACTCCAAAACATCTCTTGGTAGACAGGCTGCAATAAAGGTCTGTCCTCCAGAAAACAGTGGTGGTAGGGGATTTTTTTTGTTTTGTTTTGTTTTTTTTGTTTTTTTTGCTCAGCCTCTCACCATGCACAATGAATACGTTTCTGTAACACTGAAAAGCATTGGTTGAAACTGGAAGGCAAAAACTTTAAAAGTGTCTAGCCTAACTGGCGGGCCGAATTTGGTTCTAAATTTTGATCGGGGCGCCGAACCAGGAGAAGATGGATGTAGTGTTTGTGTGACGTAATAGAAATGACATGTAAAGGTCATTGCATAAAAGGTTTGTGCTTTTAGTCGGTAGCATGGACATTCAAAAAAAGCTTTTTGAAAACAAATGCATTTATCAACAGTATTAAACAAATATTTCACCAAAAAACTACTATCAGTGATTCTCATTAAATATGACACTGTTATTATGAATAATAGAGACTATTATTTTCCATCACTTCAGCGCCTGCATGTCAGATTTATGAAATATGTTTATCTAATGAGGCGAAATCACATCAAACGGCAAACATTCTGACCGAATACATCATCTTGAAGAATCAGTGAAAGAATACTTCTAAATAAAGTAATAAAGAAATCAATAGTATTGTTGTTCTCCCTTTTTTGCTCGTGCATCATGGTCTGGAGTAAAATTTGTTGTGGTAATTCTTAGGATAGAGCCGAGGTGTCGGTCCGTTAACCGAGAGCTGTGACGGACTTTGTTCACGTTCATGTGGCGGAACGTCTGCTCAGATACGTAGGTTGAGCCAAATTGTCCTCTCTTTTTTTTTAAACACTCGGCACTCAGTGTCCACCTTTCTTTTCCTCGGGCCACTCATTTTAGTGGAAGGATTCCAGGGGAAGGTTTGTGGGTGGCATTAACGTAAAATTGTATCTGAAAGCTCAGCGCGCGAGTTACGAGAATGCTGACGTCACAGCCCACACTCGAAATTCGGCACTGATGGAAATAGAGCGCGGAGTGCGCCGGGTCCGTACTACTTAGTACGTACACGCACTTGTGAGTGTGCACCGAGCTTTCTGACGCGGCTTCCGGGAGTAAATGCGCGGGCGGGCGCTTCCCCATCTATTGGGGAAACATACTAATTGCAGGAAAAATGACCCCCAAAAAAGTTCAATAATACAATTTATTCACGTTTGGCGGGCCGGATTAAACGGCCCCGTGGGCCGGATGTGGCCCGCGGGCCGTAGTTTGCCCATGTCTGGTCTAGCCGGAGGAAAGAATTGGCATCAAGCAGCAGTATTATCGCAGCACAAAGAATTGCATGGAGCTGACTTAAACATTATGTCATGGTTTCCTTTATTTGTTATTCTTAATTCTGAAAAACCTAGTGTGTCTCATGATACTTCATATTGACATGAATCTGTCTGAGCAAGAGAAAGCTTCAGGAAATTTGGTGGACTGTGGTCTCGAGCATCTATTAGTATATTTTAGTCCTGCGCTTGACAATAATCGTGAGATGATATATAGTACCTTATATATGCCATGGCAATACTGTTTAGACTAAATTGTGGCCCAGCAGTGCTCTGCAGCTATTTTTCGCCTACTGTTCACATTGTAAAACAATTCCCAGTTGATATCAGCAGTTATAGATGTTCTAAACTTGTTAGATGTTCAAAGATGAGTGCGCTGACATTCACTTGTGCACACCTAACAATGTTGGCGGCAGGAAGAGAGTTACCTGGGGTCCTACATTCACGTTCCGAGGCGGCCGATCCCCGCTGGCGCCAGCATGGGGGCTTCCCACCGCCTGCTGGTCGGGTCGAGTCCGGTTATGTGGGTGGAGTAGGAGGGCCGGCACCTTAACAGCCTGATCCCTGGTTGAGTCATGACCAGTAGGAGGCCACCTCAGAAACTGCCTCAGAAGCAGGAGAGCGATGTATGGAGATGAAAGGAGACGCTTAGGATGAAATGCAAATTTTTACTGCTTTGATTGACCACCGCTCTACATTTAAAATGGAATCCTGTTGAATATTCCCTATATTTATTCAAAAGTCAAAGTCTGCTTTATTGTCAAGACATACAAAGAGATCGAAATTACGTTTCCCACTATCCCAAGACAAGACATAGTACACAATATACATACAAGTAAACAACACAAAGAGTAAAAACAAGAAGGCACAAACAATGAATAAATAAGAGCGATGAATACCGTAATTTTCGGACTAAAAGTCGCTCCGGAATATAGGTCGCATTAGCCATAAAAAGCCCAATAACGTGAAGAAAAACATATATAAGTCGCTCCGGAGTATAAGTCGGATTTTGGGGGGGAAATTTATTCGACAAAATCCAACACCAAGACCAGACATGAACGAGCAAAACGATAGGTATGCTAACGTGACAGAAAGTCAAAGTCAAAGTCTGCTTTATTGTCAATTTCTTCACATGCCAAGACACACAAAGAGATCGAAATTACGTTCCCACTATCCCACGGTGACAAGACATAGTTCACAATGTACATACAAGTAAACAACACAAGAAAATAAAACAAGAAGGCACAAACAATGAATAAATAAGAGTGATGAATAAATAATAAATAAACAAATAACACAACCAATAAGTACAGGACGCTACGCAGAAGGGGGAAGAGAGTTCAGGATCCTAACAGCCTGGAGAATGAAGCTGTTGGTGAGTCTGGCGGTGCGGGAGCGCAGGCTCCTGTACCTCTTCCCAGAAAGCAGAAGATCAAAGAGTGAGCGGGGTGACTCACATCACTCACAATCGTAGTCGCCTTACGGGCGAGATGGGAGTGTAAATGCCCTTCAGGGAGGGTAGTGAAGCACCAATAATCTTACCAGCCGTGTTCACTATGCGCTGCAGGGCCTTCATGTTGTATTCAGTGCAGCTACCACCCCAGACAGCGATACAACTGGAGAGGACGCTGTCAATGGTGCCACGGTAGAATGTAGTCATGACGGCCGGAGGAGCACTTGCTCGCCTGAGTTTCCGCAGGAAGTACAGGCAGCGCTGAGCTTTCTTCGCCAGTGACGCGGTGTTGGCGGACCAGGAGAGGTCCTCACTGATGTGCACCCCCAGGAATCTAGTGCTGCTCACCCTCTCCACCACAGCACCATCGATGGTCAGCGGCAGGTGTTGGGTGTGACCCTTCCGGAAGTCAACAACAATTTCCTTGGTCTTGTTGACGTTCAGCAGGAGGTTGTTGTCCCTGCACCATGCGGTCAGAAGGTCAACCTCCAACCTGTACTGAGTCTCGTTGCCCTTGGTGATCCCCCTGCTCTGAAGGCTTTGTCCCTGGCCCTCGGCAGCCTGAGGACAGCCCCCGTCAGCCATGGCTTTCAGTTAGCCCGAGTGACGATGGACAAACAAAGAGGTGAGAACGGGCCTGACGTAACATTCAGAGTTATTAAAAAAACTATTACATAAATAACACGTTAATAAAACCATCTTTGTCACTCCAATTCATTAAATCCATCGATCGTCCTTTGTCAACAATGCGTGCGCGCCGTTGACGGCGCTTGCACTTCAAAATGTTCCACAGGCCCATATAACGATATATAAATTATATATCAAATAACTATTATATAAGCAATAATGTTATCAAACCATCTGTGTCACCCCAAATCATTAAATCCATCAATCGTCCTTTGTCAACAATGGGTGCGCGCGCTGACGGCGCTTGCACTTCAAAATATTCCACAGGCCCATATAACGATATATAAATTAGATATCAAATAACTATTTTATAAGCAATAGTATTATCAACCCATCTGTGCACTCTAAATCATTAAATCCATCGATCAAATTCCTCGTCCTTTGTCAACAACGACGCGCATGCGCCCTGACGTCAGCCTCGTCGTTATTCCACAGATCTACTATATCTATTGTAGCGTTAACAAAGTTCAAGGAAAGACGTGGGTTTGGTAAACAGCTCTTTATTTAACAAAACAAACTTCCAGGCCAGCCACGGAAGTGGAAGAGAGCTCCATAGAATAGGACCGGGCGTGCGTAAAAGCCATGACCGAGCCCCATCCACCGTCCCCGGACAGCCACCCGGCCGAGCGGCGGCCCCAGACTTCCATCCACGGAGGTGAAAGAGAGCAACATAGAAAAGGACTGGGCGTGCGTAAAGGCCATGACCGAGCCCCATCCACCGTCCCCGGACAGCCACCCGGCCGATCGCCGGCCCCAGACTTCCATCCACGGAGGTGAAAGAGAGCTCCATAGAATAGGACCGGGCGTGTGTAAAAGCCATAATAGTTTTTCAAACCTTCTGTGTAACTTCAAATCCTTAAATCCTTCAAACTCTTCATCCTCCGTGTCACTCAGAAACAAAGCCGCTAATGATGCCGGTAGTACGTGGGGCCCTTCGTCATCTTCGTCATCCCGTGATCAATCTTTCTCCTTTTTGTAAACAACCGCCGCGCCACTTGAAATTCAAATAACAGTAATCCCTTGCTACATCGCGATTCATATATCGCGGTTTCACTTTTTTTGGGGGGGGGGGAAATTTTTGAAAAAAACACATATAAGTCGCTCCTTGTTATAAATCGCCCCCCCCACCCAAACTATGAAAACTTATAGTCCGAAAATTACAGTAAATAATAAATAAACAAATAACATAATAAATAAGAGGAGCAAAAATGGAGCAAGTGTGCATACAGCAGACAGTCAGAATATAGCGCAAAAGCACAGGACGTTACGCAGGAGGGGGGAGAGAGTTCAGGATCCTAACAGCCTGGAGTATGAAGCTGTTGGTGAGTCTGGTGGTGTGGGAGCGCAGGCTTCTGTACCTCTTCCCAGAGGGCAGAAGTACCAATAGCATGATTACATTATCATGTTTTGTAACTAGTTATAGTTAGCTTGTATCCTAATTACATACTGTTCTTTTCATTTCTCCCCAAGCATGTATAGAGCCATAATATTGTAGTAAACTGCAGATATGATACCACCGCTAAATTGTAACATTTGAGGATATACACAGCTCGAATGACAAAAATTAACCACATTGGCTCTGAACACTGCAGCGTACTACCCCCAGTCTCCACTTTGGTTTAGCGCCCCTTCGTACTGCGCTCAGTCTACTATCGATTAAAATTACAGTCCTTAATGTGGCCAACAGCCACCTGTCAGGAAGTAGATGAGCCCCTAATCTTCCCTTGTTATTGTTGTTTGTTTCTGTGTCACTTCAATAATGGGTGAACAGCAGTGGTTTCGTGTCGATCGCAAATAGACCAAATAGATATTATGCAGTGGAAAGGCGGCACTATTTGTTTTGTTTTGTTTTTGTTGTTCTTGATCGATTGTTTCCCTCTTTGTGACAACCTGCTGTTGATTTAGTGTTGTAAGAATTTTTGTTTGACAAAAATCCAACATCCAATAACGCGTAATTCCTAAATTTTGACCCAGATGGCTAATATATTGTTAATGAAACTGCACACACTTTTCTCATTATAAAACAAACGAGGCACAGCGGACAGTGTTTTTTAGAGCTTGACATTTTATAGTGGGACATACAGAAATCAATACACAATTATTTTGTTTTTTTCACTAACAAGCTATTGCCGTACCTTTGCTGAAATGCTTTGCATCTCAAAAATTCGTCGAAAGGAAAGCCCAACAATTGCTTTCCTCTGATCAGTTTGTCCGCTAGATTTTTGGGGGAAACCGGAGATGCCGTTTGCTAATATAAAATACACAGATGGAACAGCAATGTAGTTTCAGGAGAATAATAACAGCTCTGAGTCTTTTTTAATGATTTAATTATTTATTTATTTTGTGGTTGTTTCGAATGTATGCCATAGACAAACTTGGCATATGAGCATTTCATTCTCTCCCACTCTAACGTGATCATGGAGTCATCGCTAATTATTCGTCATTCTCAAAGTTGTCCTTAATTGTGTTTGAGCATCTGTCATACTGCACACATGAGCATCAATCGGCTTTGTTTTTTTCTCTATCTTTTTTTTCTGCACTCCTAACATTCAATTTCAAAATAGTTTTTATACCAGCAGAGTATTTTGCATCACCAGACACATTTTGCACTTTGTGACAGGTTTTATTGTACTATAGTGAAATGACCTTTTGTTGCAAGGCATTAAATGAGTGTTCCCTCAACCTTTAATGTGTTATTGCTTCCCACGTCCCCATATGACATAATGATTGCACGACTTTTTGCAGTGGTAACTGATGAATACTGGTGAAAGGTGGCTGACTTAGGGTGCTTCTTAACACTTGAAAAGTAAAATTGACAAGACTTTGTCACTGGCAATGAGCTAATGTAGTATAAAATACATAAACAGGGAATTTACCCCCAACATTTTCCTTTTCTTTAAACCATCCATTTATTTTCTACGACAGCTTTTAAAATATTGTGTGCTGTGTCACTGGTGAAGGATGCCATCAGTAAGATTTTTCCCTTTTTTTTTTTTTTCCCCCAAGACTTTCTGTAAGACAAGTCTATGCTGAAGCGTCTTCTTTGTGGCGCCTGAAAGATCTCTTTGTGGTCATTCTTTGCCTGAATTCTTTGTTTCCCTTTGTACTTGCTCTGGTGGGGAGTGTGGGCTTCCTAATGGCAGCACATTTCTTTTCTGACTGCATTTGTCCTTAAGGACCCTGTTACTTGACAAAAAATACAAAGTCGCTGCTGCTTCTTTTTCTTCCTCTAGGGAAAACATATACAAGTAACAGTTGTGTCCAACATTCACATTTCAAATGCCGTGATTGACATTATTGATCATCTGGAGGTGCTTTGTCGGGGGCGCTGTTAATGTGTTAGAAGGCAAACTGCGGTAAGCACTTATTTAGTGGACATGATCAATATATCCGTACTGTCAAGCTGAAAAGTGCAATCCTGCAAAGTACCTTTAATTGGACCCCTCTCACTCTACATTCAACTACAGATCCAAATCTTACATATAATGTCTCCTTAAGATACACTCCACGTATCAAAGTATCGAGACGCATATCTGAATCAATTAATTTCTTGATCAGCAGTTGCACTATACCCTTTCGTTCCTCCTATCTTAATTATCCATTTTACATTTGCAAACAATTGCATGCTTCCAACTTTGCTGGAACAGTATGGAAAAAGCGTTTGTTCTTTTCGAAAATGACCCAGTGCCCCAATACACATAGCAATAAAGGCATGTTAGGATGACTTTGTTGATAAAGAACCTGAAAAGAAACACTGACCTCAAACCCTTTAACATTTTTGTTGTTGTCAGTCTACCAGAGAGACTGAGTAATTTTTGCTTCCTGTGCAATGCCTGTGTGACCCAATGATTGTGTCTGCGTTGTCTAGCAGTTAATCAGACAATAATATGACTTTGAACACAAGCTATTTCAAGGGTCAAAAGCACCAAGATTCTATTATGTCACTTTGTCACTGCATACAGGCAGTCTTATAAGATCGCAGTGCTGCTTTTCACGTCAACAAAAACATAGTGTCATAATGAATTAATTAGTTGATTACACTTACTGGACTAAATACTGTAGATTTCATTGGACTGCAAGAATAAAAACTTTGCAGTCATTGCTGAATTGGACATATTGCGCGTTTAATGTTTAAAAATTACAATCGCTTGTGTGTGAACAGTACACAGTTCACATTTTGGCTTATCAATGGTTAGTACAAGGATGACAAAATAAAGCCCGTTATAAAACAGTATATACTAAAACTCCACTTGTTATACGTACAAGATACAAAAGTATATCTACATATGAAATCTAATGAAACTAATTGGTTAGTTACATTTTAATAAAGCTTATAGCCAGGGTTGACTTTGGCTTGTTCTGAATTAGTCCTTAATTATGCTGTTATAGGCCTAGACTTCTGGCGGATTTCCCATGATGCAAAATATCGCTCCTCCTCTCCATCTGTTCACCTTCATATCCTGTTAGCAAATGTCTCTAACATCTTTTGCATCATCTCTGTGGAGGGGCGTTTGCAAAACACTATGACAATGATTATTATTATTATTAGGACTAGAAGTAGTGTCAGCATGTTATTGGTATTGGCAGATGGCTACACTGAGGCTTCTTGAAGTTTCTGCCGATGAGGATTTTATATTTTGTCAAGTGAGTACATGAAGGGAATCACTGAGGAACTTAGAAGCATTTTTTTTTTTTGCCAACAATAACTAATAGGTAAATGCATCCATCAATTTGCGATACATCAGATAATGTGTTTTGAAGAAAACAACAGTCATCAATGCATGTTGTTGGATTTTTTTTTTTAACTTTACAACCTTGCTGTTTTTAAAATCACAAACAGTACAGACAGCTAAGACAACAAAAAAATAATAAAAACCAAAAAAATGTGTAGGTGGACTTCAAAACATTGACCAGTAGCGTTATGAAGATAATATCAATAATTTGTCCGAGCCCTAAATAATTGCAAAACATTTTCAGAGGAAACAGCTCTTGATGCTTTTGAGACTCAGTGGAGTTGAAGAATTGAAAGTCAGGAAGAGTTTGTACAGCTTTTGGGATGTGTCCATCATGGAGTATATCACGTCTAGATGCACTTGTGTCTTGTGTTATATGGCATTAATCATCAGCTGCCAAAGCTGAGCATCAAGGTTAGCAGTCTTCACGTGCGGGAAGCACTCCTTACCGCTAAGCAATGTTGTAGATCAGGCATGTCCAAACTCCGGCCCGCGGGCCAAATCCGGCCCCCGGTCATATTTCATACGGCCCACAGCTTCGGTCTTATAATGTATTATTCATGGCCCGCCTGCACTGTCAAACTGAATAAAAATAAATCATTAAACTTGAAACTGTAAATCCTCCTATTATCAAAAGGTGGCAGCACCAGCCCTCTCTGCTCATTTCTGCCATGGCAACTGCAAAGAAAACGAGGAAAGTTGACATTGAGGGCCGTCGCTTTCAAGAGAAATGGGAATTACAATACTTCTTCACTGAAAATCAAGGCAATTGTGTTTGTCTAATTCATAAAGATACTGTTGCCTTGTTTAAGGATTTCAACCTAAAGAGACACCATCAGACTAAACATGCTAACACATACGACAAGCTAACAGGGAGTGATCGCGCTGATAAAGTGAAGCAGCTCCAAGATGAACTGGCATCACAACAGCGATTCATCACGTGGGGCTGTGAGTCAAAAGTAAATCAAAAGTAAAAATTACTTAATATTAAATATTATGAAGTGGCTATGTTAATACTGTTGAAGTTATGAACCTGTAGATGTGACACAAACTATTACTTTCTGAAAAATATTGTAAATGACAAGAGCAAAATTCACTTGTTTTAAGTTTTAATAATAACAGACAACTTTGCATTACTTATAACTCCTGTTTAAAATGTTCATGATGCAAAATAATTTTAAACTCTTGTAAAGTAAATTAGTTCATACAGTTTGTTCAATGTTATCTGACTCTTCAGATATGAATCAAAGGCAGAATTTGTGTTTTTAAAGTTGTTCACATCTGCCTGAGTTGCTTATATTTGGTTATTTTGTCATTTAAAAAATAAAGACAATTGGGACAATGAAATTTGTTTCATAACAGTATGTATTTGCATGAAATTTCTGTAGATAAAAAATGTCTGAAAAAAGTATTGGCCCCCTGGCCCCTTCACTTTATCAGACCTGGCCCTCCTAGCAAAAAGTTTGAACACCCCTGTTGTAGATGGTCAGGGGGGGGACGGGAATAAAAGCGATGACAAGCAAGATGTTGAATTGCTGCAGTGAAAGTGGACAGAGGAGGAAGAAAAGTAGGTTGGATTTGAAATGACCCCGGAGGTGTGGTTGGCAAAGAGTGGCACTTGAGGTGGCAGTGAAGGAGATTGCTCTGCAAACGTAGGTGGACATTTTGGGATAATGGATTGTAGTGGGCAGCGCAGCCGAGTAGGGCAAATAACAGTGTGTGGCATGCTGTTATAGTGGGTGCAGCTGTACGGAGGGAGAAAGGTTTCGAGAAAAATGTGTGAATGTCTGGGCACAATGCTTTTAATCACACCTCTTGAGTAGGAGTGAGGTTTTATTCAAATTGGCAGGAGGTGAGAAATCTGCCTTTCAAGTCAGTATATTTACCGTATATGAAGCCGGCAAGTGTACATGGAAGAGCTGTTGTATAAATGCATTGGGCTCATTTTACCCATGGGGAATCAAGTTCGATTCCACCTCCGGCCCTTCCTGTGCGGAGTCTGCATGTTCTCCCCGAGCCAGCGTGGGTTTTCTCCGGGCACTCCGGTTTCCTCCCACATCCCAAAAACATGCTTGGTAGGCCGATTGATCACTCCAAATTGTCCCTAGGTGTGAGTGCGAGTGCGAATGGTTGTTTGTCTCTGTGTGCCCTGCGATTGGCTGGCAACCGGTTCAGGGTGTCCCCCGCCTACTGCCCGATGACGGCTGGGATAGGCTCCAGCACGCCCGCGACCCCCGTGGGGACTAAGCGGTTCAGAAAATGGATGGATGGATGGAATCAAGTTCCGTCTCTTGCTGTTAATAGCAGGTACTGAAGATTCTTGAGTTCATTTAACTCCAAGATTGCTCTTGAGTTTCTCAATCCAGATTGAAAAAGAAATGGAAATTAGTTCTCATCACATTTTCTGCATTCGAAAGTTGCCTTAGATCAGACCTCATTGAAAACCACTCATGAACTCACCCTGACACTTTCTGGGATGTTTTTCGCTGTGTGTTTTGGGTCTTAGTGGACCCATGACCTGCGGGTGAGATCAAGCTTTCTTCCGCTGGCCTTCACGTCTCACTTTAGAACAGTGGTTCTTAACCGGGGGTGCACCCCTAGGGGTGCGAGAATGCTTCCTATGGGGTGCGAGGATACCTTGGGGGAAATTTGCAATTTTTCGGGGATAATGGTCGGGTAACCGAAAAATGTGAAAAATTCTGGAAATCAAGAAGTCATTGTGTTAATTGGCATTAGGGATCATGCTAATTAATCCTTATAGCTGTAAAGTAAACCAATTATTATTATTATAATTATTTAGGGTTAGGGGTGCGAGAACTGGTTGGTGAATTGAATGGGGTGCGAACAAGGAAAAAGGTTAAGAACCACTGCTTTAGAACTACTTGATATTCTTGCAAATTCATTTTACCCTGCACTGATTAATTTGTTTGCATCTTGGTGAATTCTTGCTGTCAGTTTCAGGGTTTTTGTCTGTGCCACATACAAAGAAAAATACCTTATGTGAAAGAGAACGGCGGCATATTGTGTTTAGCTCTAGGGCAGTGGTTCTTAACCTGGGTTCGATCAAACCCCAGGGGTTCGGTGAGTCGGCTTCAGGGGTTCGGCAGAGCTGGTATGTATACTTTCCTATGCTTCTAAAGAAGATATCTGATTAGCATACTGGGCTGTACAGGTACGGCTACCACGCAAGTAATAGTTAAGGAGGTGAAAGAGATTCCGTTAGTGTTCTAGACAAAGAAGGAAAACCAGACTAAAACTCTTTGCTTCCACATAATGCAAGAACATGCTTAGAATGAATGTTTCTCCATTTCGCTCTTCCTCTGTATTGTGTTTGTTTTGATTTTGGGTATAGGAGGACAACAACGGAGTAAAGTTTTGCATCAGGAGCAGGCAAAAGAGGGAAGGAAATAAGATTACAGTAGGACAAAGCAGCTTAGAGAAAGGAAGTCGTGCAGATGGTTGATATCTAACAATTCATTTGAAAATTACATATTTAGAGAGAACGTTATGGTTTGCCTGCAAATAACCTGAAAACAAATTAAAATGCCATCATCTCATGCATGGAGAGTCAGAGTCAACTCAAGCTTTGTTATTGCATGTGTGTGCGCACATGCGCGTGTGTGTGTGTGTGTGTGTGTGTGTGTGTGTGTGTGTGTGCGTGTGTGTGTGTGTGTGTGTGTGTGTGTGTGTGTGTGTGTGTGTGTGTGTGTGTGTGTGTGTGTGTGTGTGTGTGTGTGTGTGTGTGTGTTGCAAGTGCATGAAGGGCAACACCTTTAGTCAAATGAATAACCCCCCTAATTGCCCAAAAATGACATTTCGGTTTTGCTCTCATGCTGCCGCAGTTTTTTAGCAAATATCAGTAATTTCATTTATGTCGTTCAACAGAGGATTAAATATGTTTTTAATGGCTTTGGTTCCTTCCTAAAAAGTTATATCAGCAGCATTTTACAAAACAACAATTGCAGAAATAGCGTCTATACAGAGTGCAGAGTTTCTCCAAGGTTGAACTTTTCACTCAAAACCATAATTTTTTTAGGGGAGGTTTCATTTTCAAACAGCATTATGGAGAAAATTGTGTCCTTCAATTCAAATTGAAAACAGCGTGCTAACATTTGTGGATTGCTCGATGTATGGTTACTTTTTGGTTCTGGTTGGAAAACAACGTGAGACACTGTAGCTGTATTCACCTTTGTCAGTTACTTTAAGTTAATTTTTAATACAAGTTTTTTTTTTAGTTTTCACTCGGGTTTTTTCCAAAAATGTTCCAGTTGAATTTTTATTAGTTTTCGTATTAGTTTTACCTTTTATTAATTCTGAGTATTTGTGAGTACATCATGTAAAAGGGTCACCAAATAATGCGTAATAAACTACCGTAATTTCCGGACTATAAGTCGCGCTTTTTTTCATAGTTTGGGTGGGGGGGCGACTTATACTCAGGAGCGACTTATATGTGTTTTTTTTCACAAATTTTTACTTGATCATTAAGACATCACTTACTTACAAGTATAGTTGACCACTTCCCATGTTATTTTTAGTATAGTTGATCACTTCACATGCTTTTATATCTTTATCTTGAACATATTCAAAACATAAAAAATAGAGAAAACATCAAATAAAGCAATTAACACTTTAAAGCACCGTATCCAAGTCCACTGTCTGCTGCATGTACACTTGCTCTATTTTTGCTCCTCTTATATTTATTATTATTATTTATTGTTATTTGGCCCGTTCTCAGCTCTTTGTTTGTGTTTGTCACGTTAGCATACCTATTGTTTAGCCTGTTGTTGCTATTTAATGAATTGGAGTGACACCGATGGTTTTATAAACATGTTATTCATGTAATAGTTGTGCTTAATCACTCTATATGTTACGTCAGGCCCGTTCTCAGCTCTTTGTTTGTATTTGTCACATTAGCATACCTATCGTTTAGCCTGTTGTTGCTATTGTTTAGCCTGTTGTTGTTATTTCATGACTGTTTTTGGTGTGGGATTTTGTCGAATAAATTGCCCCCCAAAATGCGACTTATACTCCGGAGCGACTTATATATGGCTTTTTCACTTTTTGGGGCATTTTATGGCTGGTGCGACTTATACTCCGGAGCGACTTATAGTCCGGAAAATACGGTAAAAGAGGCAACAATTACCAAACAACTGACCTTCCTTGTTCTGCAATAACGCATGTACAGCAATACCAAAATAAATACATTTAAAATAACCCCCAAAGATAATGCTGGGCTCCATTATTGGTTTATTGTTTTTGTTGTTGCAGTTATTTGTGAACAACGAGCAGTGACCAAAATATGCCGTGAATGATAACAGTCTCTTAAAAACAGCTTTTGTTTTGATCTCAATAGGGTGCCGGTTGTGCTTAATTTGTGGCTTCTGTGTCTATACACTTGATGGAAGGAATTTGTATTAGAAGAAGAAATGACATAAAATGCACACGTTATAATGGTGAGTCTTTGGATTTAATTGAACGGTAAAAAAGAAAGATAGGAATGAAGAATAATTCAGAGCTCATTATATTGGGTTTTATTTTATTTTTTTAGTGCCCATTCTGTTCAGAATTTTTTTAAGTGGGAAGAAGAGACTTAATCAGCAGTCTGTCTTAATTGAGATTACTTTATTGAAGAAAAAAATGCATTGTTCCAATAGCAAAAAAATAGTTGAAGGGATTCTTGTACATATTATGGAGGCGTCAGGTACAGCTGAGCGGCGGTTACTCTTGAAAAACAGTGGTGAAATGTGTTGATAAATCTTGAATGTCTTGTTGGAGCTACGTGGCTTCAGGTGCTGCCTGACATTCTCTCAGAGGAACTGCCTGTCAAAGTGATGCTGGGCCTCTGGAGTGCTGTCTGTCTCTATCGCTGATTTCTTTCCAATAGTACTTGTTTCTCTCCCGCATTGTGAGCGTGCAAGCGTATAGCTGCAACACTTCACACATTTTGGGTTTTCATTTTTACCTACCCGCACTTTATTTCCCCACATCTAAATGTATTAAATGCTGTTAGTGCTAAGTCAAATCTGTTTAGAGCATTGACACTCATGGTTTTGGAACACTCGTTGCAAAACAACTACTCGCAACTGGCTCATATATTGGCCAAGTGCCCATGTGAGTTGTGACCCCATGCCACTTGTCCTTTACACTCAGTGGCTGCATGCTGGCAAGTTGACCTTTATCATTAACCCTGCTGCGTGCTTGTCATTTGAAGTCTTTATTATTCATGCTGTCTTCTGGGTATATTGTATACAGAGGATGAGGAACATCAAGGTGGGATGCAGGGAAAGTTAGCACATTTGCACTCAGCAATTAAAGCACTTTAGCTGCCGCAACATCAGAGGCAAGCATGAAATCCAGTAATGATGATACGTTGCCATGGCATCTCAAAAAAGTGAAGTTTAAAAAAATGGCACTTCTCTTGTAACATCACAGATACAATGACTGTAGAAAAAACATATATTAAAGAACAAGATAGCAGGATCCTTTTTGTAAGTACTCTATCGTGCTCAGAGTGCAAAAAGATGCAGAATGAAAAGACTAAGAGAAATTTGTGAAATTTCCTGGTAATGCACTTTGGGTTAAGGCAATTTAGTACAGTTCAACGCAATTACGGTTCTACTCCTTTTTAGAGTCAGTCAATCCGCATTGCTCATACCTTCCTTATGATTACAATACTGATGTGTTTTCATTCTATCCCAAATCAATTACACCTTTATCGCAACTATATTCATTATCATCCGCCTCTGCTGCTTGCCTTTGCTCAACCCCATGCTGCTGTGTGCCCAGTTAGCAGTCTCTGTCAAAAAGTAATCCTGTGTGTCTCTCTTGATGGGCTGTGATTGGCTCGGCGCTGCAGCAAAAGGCAAACAGGCAGTTGACACCCTACTTCTCCTCTGTCAACCACTCCATTTGAAACACAATGTCAAAATGATTCCGAGCAAATAGTCTGATTGTATTATGCAGCCAATACATCACCCCGGCAGTTACTTCTACTGGCCGTACAATATGACTTTCAGCACAGTTTTATACCCTAGCTTTGTGCATTACACACACAAAAAAAAACACAACTCAGTGCAAACCCCTTCTAACACATTTCAAACTCTGTCATCTAAAATACAATTTGTTGATTGAATAGCTCTTTACGTGTTACACCACACCTCCTGTACACAGCCCCATTCAGAGCAGAACAACATTGGATGAAGTCATGGATTTAGGAATATGGCTGGGTAATTCAAAAAGGTAGTTGTCTTCCGTTAAAGCTGTACTTTTGGATGGATGTTTGAGCATTCCGAAAGGGGGAGTTAACACCAACATTGGCTGGTATCCGGAACTGTTTTTAAGTGCCTCACCGTGATTAAAGCCCCAGTTCTAAATAAGGAAAATCAACCAGCATCCAAAAACAGCATGCTGCTGTCACCATGATGCTACATGCTGGTGACACTTTTATGACCTCCATTCATTTCTGACTTATCTGAGCAACATTGACATTATTACACCCAAAACTGTAGGACGGTCTTGGACGGTCTTGCACGGTCCAAGGAAAAATCCATACAAATCTGGTGATATCCAGATAATAAATGAATATATTTTCACCCTTTGAGTCATTCTAGCATCCACCCCCAGAATCATAAGGGCACCATCCGTATATTCGTCATCCTACATTAACAAGGAAGTTCCCTGCTAACAAACAGATGGTTAGACAAATACTCCACAACTATCCATTTTTTGAAAAAAGTATTACCTTGATGGATTTCTCTTGACACTTTACAGATTGTAATTATTTTTTGCCTTTCCAGTACTGCTAAAAACAATTGCCCAACCAATTTTGGTCTAAATTGCTATGTTCTCATCACACAACTGTTGTAGATAGGTGAGTAGCCTAGCGCATTGTGGATTGATGACCATGGAGATTATTTGAATAGTAACCGGTTTGAGATGACAACATTTGTGAGATTGTACTCAGCTAAGAATCTATGAGACCATCCTTTGTAACCATATAGATGTGTGTGAACACCTTAAGCCAGTATATATAGTATGTCCTCGCTGACCAACATCTGCAAAAGATCAATTACTAGATGGCTCTGAAGATTCTCCTGACCGAGTATCCCCCAAAAGATCAGTAAGATCACATAGGGCCATATTATAGTTAATGGTGACATATTTTACGTTTTAAAACCTTAAGGCCTTTAGAAACAACATCCAGGCCATTTTGAAAGTCACCCAAATCTACTTTTTTATGTATTTATTTATTTATTTATTTATTTATTTATTTATTTATTTTTTATTTAGTCAACAGCAGGTGCCAGTGGTTGGTATATAAACTCGAGAAGTCCAATCATGCATCCTGCAATATAAATGCAAAACACTTCGGCCTTGAACAATTTCCCATCATTAAAACGATGCAAAATGGAGCTATGCTGATTGTAAATGGTATCATTGCAGATTGGCGTTTTTTTCATCCTTTTTGCCCTGTCTGAATCAATTGAACAGACCGGCATGATATTTGATGGCCTGTGAGCTGTAATTATTAGAACAATATTATGGCTGGCATAAGACAGGGAGCACTCCCGTGGAATTCAAATGGTGTTTGCAAGCTATTTGTGCTGCTGGCTAGTCCTTCAGGACCTGAGGAAGGGCAAAGAGCTCAATAACTCAATTCTTAACAATTAGCCCATGACTTGTCCTGCGGAAATGACTGAGATGATCGCTTCAAAGGCTCACACTGTATCCTCGAAGAACACTCTTTTCAAATCACACTTGTCCGCCGATAACATCGGACTTGATAAGCATTAAATTCATCATCTCCAAACTGTTTAGGTGGCTTTTCCTCCACTTTTTTTTTGTCCGTGTCAGCACAGATCTCATCATGAGCACCAGCCGCTCCGTGAAAAAGCAAAACTTTTCCCCAGTAGCTAATAATTAGCAGTGCATTTACAGCATTTTAAAAAAAGCCACATACCTTGTCATTTTCAATTACAACTGCATCAAGCGGTGCTTTTGCACCTTTGATCGGATCTCATTTCATGTGATTACTGCTCGCCCTACTCCCACACCTCCTTAACTTTGAATCCAGGAGGCAGTGACCTTGGACCAGTGGCGACCTCACTTCATCACGGCAGCGTGATGTTATTAGATTGTCCAGGAAGGAGAAAGGTTGAACAAGCATAAACAGTCCATCTCGCCCTGGATTTGGCCTGTGAAGCGAGGAGAAAGCGTTCAAGTGAGTGGGAGAACAAATAGTCTGAGGGTGTTTGTGTGTGTGTATTCGCATGCTGGCTGTGCTTCTGTCTGTTCAGCCACATAAAACATGGCAGTGACATTTGGAGTAGTCTGCCCAGGGGAGGGTTCTCGCACATTCAGGTATCATACCATGGTGTCCTTTGGATCCTGATGTGCTCTTGTGATGGGGTTTGAAAGAAAAAATTCAATTTGTTTGTTGAGGACACCCCACAAGGCCGGCGACAATTAGAAAGAAGTCTTTCTTCATTACAGGCCCAGTTACATGTCTGTTTCATTTCCTTTCCTATGGAATTGCCTTTTCCGGGAAAGGATAAGCTACTGGTTTGATGCAGTTTATAAGGGATGTGGGAAATAACAGGTATGCTGCATACCAGTTATTTCCCTCATGCATCAATAGATTCTTATAATATCCTCTAGATGCCCTATATCAGCACCTGTATAACATTGCTGAAAGAAACATTAGTGAAGCAGGCAAGAGTCAAAAGACGGTCGCATCCCAGAAGGGCCGCTGGGATAGTGGAGGTCAATTGCATAGGGTGGGTCCAAATCATGGAGTGATTTAGGACAAGTGTATAAATTATGCAGAACTTGACTGGAAGCCAGAAAAGGTGCGTGAGTGTAGTGTTGGGGAGCTGCCTTGGTTTTGAGTTAATGAGAGCCCTGGCAGGGTCTACAATACTGGAGCTTGTCCAAGGCTTTGCTGGGAACTTCGGACAGAACTTCATTGCAGTAGTGCAAATGGAAGAGCCAGACAGTTTTAAGGCAGTGAGTGATAGCCAGAGTCTAAAAATATATAATATTTGCAGTGGAAGACGGTGGACTCGTAGTTGTATTGGATGTGCTACGAGAATGGGAGGAAGAGTGTTGAGGATCTCAGGAAAAGCGGAACCAAACTTCCTCAGTAGCAAGTGTAAGATCTGTATTGTCAGTGTTAAATTATAGCCAATAACATCATGGGGGCTTTTTTAATGCCCCAAGAGCAGCTTAAGACGAAGAAGTAGAAAGCTAAATTGTTGACTGAGTAGTTGTCAGCAATGGAATGTAAGATGAGTCCTGTTTTTTGAATAAACTGGCCAAGACGGAGCATGTAAAGTGGAAATAGAAGTGGGCCAAGCACAGAGCCACGTGGCACAGCTTCTTTGCCCGCTATGGATAGTGGTTAGTCAAGTGTGTCTACACAATATACCAAATTGCTATAACCAAAGTGCAACTACTGACCTGAATCCATATTAACGATACTGCGTGGTCTGTCCTATACATGATTTTTTTGTAAACATTGGGTTTCGTAATATCTGGTTTCTATATAAAAAAAAAAGATCACTGGTGTCAAGAACCAATGGCCAACATATTGCGTAATAATGTTTATAGTATTCATGTACTTTGATTAAAGGTTGCCAAATGTTTATTTAAGCCCATAGATACTGCATTGTTGCTATATTTCCGCTTCTATATTTTTGCGGCAGTGTAACAGATTCCCTCTATAGCGGCATACGTGCTATAACAATGCTTGACAGGGATTAAAAAGGACATGGATTTATGCGTCTAGAATCTAGACGCATAGGATGAATCCTTCAGCTCGTTTTTTTTTCGTGCGATGAGGACTGAAAGGGCATAAGCAGGATGACTCAAACTCTGCCTGTGTTGTAGTGGATCTCGCCTGGTAATGTGTGTGAATAATGTGAAGACCTGTAAGTGGTGTAAAGGTTGCATTGAAACACATCTAACTCTATCATTTTGAGGAATTGAATGCAACTGTGATTGTCCAGCCTATCAGTGTAGACAGAAATTGTACAGTGGTGCCTTGAGATAAGAGTGACCCACATTGCAAGAAAAAAAATGGCGATATTAGCACTGCATGGTCGCAGTGAACTCTTGTCAACCAGTAGCCGTTTGGCAGATAGTGATCAATTCTACTGTCAAACTAAACATTAAAAATGACCTGGTGTCCATTAAAACAACTTATCTAAAAAAATATATGCTAGATTTCGAATGCAAGGAGGTTGAAACGGATTGATGGGATTTCCATTTATTTCAAACAAGTGTATATACTAATAATTACATCACTCCATTAATTACCTCTTAAGCCAAACCATACAATCATAAACACGTGCACGTTCCCTCTGTGGCATTAATTGAATGTTGGATTAAAGCTTGCTGACAAGTTTTTGCATTTAAATGTAAGCTGTATTTAAATTCACAAGGTAATCATGGACACTATAATATGGTAATGCCAGTCATTGGATGAATTGAATTATTCGCTGTTATAAAGGTGCAAACAAATCAGTGTCCTGTGCCAGTTGCTGTTGGCACCACCACCGCTAATGCCCATTTACTCCTATATTGTAAAAGCTAAACTAGCTTATTTTGGAGCCAATTTGGCTAAATTATGTATTTTAGGAAGGTCATAATATTGATTTAATTTGAACCTATTAAATGATGCATTGCGAGGGTAGTGTCTTGTTTGCCCAAGATACACAACATATCAAACACAGTAAGACAGTGATATACTCATCCATAGTCAACTATAATCATCACATACAAACTATCATCATCCATAAGCTTTCTAAATGGTTAGTGCAAAAATGTCTGTTACATCCGATATCTTCTAGGCATGCTTTCAAATTGGACCTCCAATGTTTGGCCACTGAGCAACCTTGTTAAGGGAAATATTGAATAAATTGCCCAAGTAATTATGAAAACTGCTCACAAGCGGAACTAATGCTACCACTCATATAATTAGAGCAGGGAGCTGCCACTCAGAGTTACTCCTTGTGCCAGTCTAAAGGACAGAATTGCCGAAGAGGCTCCACTCAGGAGCTCAATATGGTATAAATCTTACACCGTCGCAAAGTAAAAGATGGGATGTTGTTTTTTGTTTGTTTTCAGTGAGCAGAACCAACCACACTGCCGAAATTTGTTATTCTGATCCGGAGCCTGGGATAGCAGCAAATTAGCAGTTTTTCAATGTGGAAGCAATTGGAAAGCGGGTAACAATTGTCAGATAAAGAGGCATTGTCACTAACATGTGTCTGCGAGTCTTGGAGCGATAATTCGGAGCCCTGTTAGACATTAGAGTGCATTATCTGTGGTACGAGCTGTCGGGGAACACTGAAGTAAAAGAATAGATGTGTATACGCGGAATGACTCGAAATTGCCTTTTTTTTCTGCTGTGTTCTACACCTGCTAGGTGTTAGCTGGCTGATGCTATCACAGCGCCAGAGGGCCTAGTGACTGAAAACAAGATGTCCACCTAATAAGATTGTGAATCCTTCCCTCCATTAGAACGTGTCTGTTCTCTTCTCCTTATTGGCAATGTGGTTGGGTCAGTAATCCGCCTCTGTAGGCTCAAGGCAAACTGCCTCCGAGGGCTAAAGAGCTAACAAGAAAGTGTGTCACCTTGGCAGTGGTGAGCAGTGCCACATGGGGCCAGACAGAGGAAGCCCAGATCCGCCTTGACTACGCTGAACCAACAGAAAACAGCGTTTGTAATGAGTATTTTCCCAGTCGTTCCCTTTATACAGTGTACGTACTAGTTACTTTCATCCACCCAAACACATGTGAACTGCTCACCAGAGCCAGAAAAACATTACTCAGGGGAAAAATATTAATCCAGATCAAATCCTTCTCCATTTTATCTTTTTTATTTCAACTTCAGACACAACAAATTACTTTATAATCACAAAATAATGATCCATAGTCTTTTTGATTCATGATTCATAGTCTTCAGCGGGCCACTTATGATTGATTTCATGACACAATGCTTCAGGCCAGTTTAAATTTAGGAATTTGGTCCATATATAACGCGTACCGGATTGTAAGGCGCACTGTCGGCTTTTGAGAAAATTTTAGGTTTTTAGGTGCGCCTTATAGTCCGGAAAATACGGTACTCTGTTTAGGCACATAAGGGCCCCTCAAATATGATTTTCATTTCTGAAGGCTCCTCGATGTAATCACAACCTAGTGTTTGTCCGACAGATGTACTAGCATGCTGGACATGCTAACTTTGCTTGCACATGTCCTAACTTCACTTGCCAGTATCCAGTCACTCTCTTCACTTTTAACGGTGTGTAGGCTTGTAGTAGAGAGGTGCAAGAATGGCTTGTTAAAAGCGCTGAGCTTCTTTTTCCATGCTGTTGTTGCATTGAGCAGATTAATGCTGCCAAGAGGAGTTGAGTTGAAGCGGAGGTTTGACATCATGATGTAATCCATTTATATCAGCTAAGCACATTAAAAAATAAAAACTCGCATTGTGTGAATAATATGCATTTCCATTTGCATTCACACCATTAGATGATTAATTGTTCATGGTTTTTGGAATGAGACCCGCAAACCACACGATATACTGCGTAAATATAAATTTTATATAAATTGTTGGACCTAAAATTAACTTTAGTCATGACTGAATACCAAAAGTCAGACAG
Organism: Syngnathus scovelli; assembly: GCF_024217435.2. NCBI lineage: Eukaryota > Metazoa > Chordata > Actinopteri > Syngnathiformes > Syngnathidae > Syngnathus > Syngnathus scovelli. Next base: position 6,595,481 of record NC_090847.1, on the reverse strand, counting down.
TGTGGATTCAGTGTTTGTGTCCTTGTAATCACATGTTTTTTTCCCTAAAATACTAATTCAATTCCCACAGCATATTTGGCAGAAATTGGTTACACTCATTTTCGTCCTCAGTGTATATAACAGATGCCTGCGCTCATGTTGCTGTTTGCACAGTGCCTGTCGGAAAGTAGCAGTATGCGCCCAACATAAGCCCATAGGCTTATACGCCATACAAATCCATTAACATCTGCTATCAAATAAAGCAAACAATACTCAATTTAGGGAAGATGCATCTGGCGTATTAGTCCATCAAATTAGGTGACTGACAAGCCTACAGTCAGGAGCGTACACTGCTGTTCAGTAATATTTTCTCATCCCGTAAGGCCTCCTTGGAAAATGGATTGAGCAGCAGTAGAGAAAGGTGAAAGTAGCGGGACCGGGGGTCATGTATTGAGCGCAGCGACAATTTCTTCCAACAATGTCCCGTCTGTATTCTGCTTCGTAAGCAGGTGCTCTAAAGCGGGGGATGTCTTAGTTATTCAAATTACCCACAAGGGCTGCTCCTTCTTTTATGAATTTATTAGGGAAAGGGGAGGGGGTAAAGGGGCATGGATGAGCTCCTCTGAGATCACTGTGTTTGTGCTCTCTGAAATTTGAACCGCAGAAGGCTGACATAACAGGACCTGACAGCGGCAAACACACTCATGCTCGGCTGAGAGAGGACAAGTCGACTTTTCCACTTGAGTCTCGTTAGGAAAGCTGAGAGAATAACCTTCTAAGTTTCAGGTACCGGAGCTGGCTAGGTCACACGCAATATTAACCATATGGGAGCAAACTAAAATAAATAAAATACTAGCAAGTAGACACAACACAGTGTCCACTAAAGAGTGGCAGCATTGTTGTGTAAACTTCTGATCATGTAATTTGATTTTTTTTAAAGACGTTTTTAACGGATACCATTTTGTCTAAGAACGTTTTTTTTTCCTCCCACCATTTTGTCTGGAGCCCTGCTGTCTGATGGACGATGGTATCATTCCTGTAACTCAACAGGAATACCTGATGCTGTTTTGAATTAACAAATAAACATAGTGCATTTGGGTAGAAACCAAAAACTCTAAGCATGGATATAAACATATACTTAGAGAAATTGCATCTAAATAGGCATATGAGTGGATACAGTTCACTTAGCATAATGTTCCATTTGTGTTGGCCTCAACGGTGTCAGCTGCCATCGGGAATACCAAGTACTTGAACATAAAGCTGGTATCAGCCCAAAAGCGATACCTGATTTAGATGTAAGCAATTTATCAGGTTATCATCAAGATTTGTATGTTTCAAGTTGCCATAACAAAAACACAAATTGGTTGCAGCAAATAATATTTTTACACACGAGTTGATTTGACGAATTCATATTTGCACTCCAAAAAGACATTTTTGTAAACAAGTGTCCGAGTTTTTATTTAACTTTTGAGTAATAAACAGGCTCAAATTACCTTGCTTACAATATAAATGTGTTGCACATTAGTTGCTATCTTAAATTTATATACAGTACAGTCGATTTACTGTAAATCCCTTCTTTTTTTTCTAGAAAAAGTGAACAAGTGCAAAAGTTTACCTGCTTCACAAACCCACTTTTGGACTTTAGAGGACTGTTTTCCATCACTTAGAATTGTTTGCAATTGTTTCTCTGCAGTCTTTAGAGTGGTTCTAACCAACCGATAGGGTGCAGGGCACAAAACAACGGTCACATTTTATCTAACGGTTTATTTAATTGTGGGGCTGGAGCAATGCTGCTGAGGTGTCGGGCAGATTTCAGGGCAGTGAGGAGATGGAATAAAGACAAGCAAACAAGGCTGCCACAATCTTCCATCGCCAAGCGCCGAGGACGCGCGCACACAGGCAACCGACATCTCGGGGGACTGCGGGAAACCTGAGATTAAACAGAAAGCAAGATCTAACCTTTTTATTGTTGTTGTTGTTGTTGTTGGAACCAAGTTTTTTTTTTTTTTTTGTGGCTAGATTAAAAGGCAGAGTGACGCCGTGAAATGAAAAAGCTGTTTGAAAGTTGAGACCTCTGCTGGAAACAGGATTTCAGTATCAATCGGGTGAGGGAGGGCAAAAAAACAGAAAAAAAGACATCTTTCGTGACACAGGCGTACAATGGTGCGTGCCGATCGTGTTGCAGGCACCAACACGAAACAGTCGAGCTACTTCTGCTGTAAAAGTGTTATGGTAATTGTTCACACCATTTCAAAGGCCTTTCATTCATTTTTCATGCCTTGCCTGTTCTCAGGGTGCGGGAACAGCACCGTTTCAACAACAAAGGAATATGTAAGACCAAGCCAGCCAAGCACACCCGCACCGTTCAAATAAATCCTTTCTACGCGCGATCCCAACTTGAGGTTTTCGTTCGCACAACAGAGTTTTTACATCCAACTGATGTAATCGCCATATCAAAGTTTTTCATCGCTAAGTATTCTCAGCAAGCCACGTAGCTCATATTCAATGTACCAACACTGAATAGGGAGACATGCTCTATCGCCCGGTGATACAATACCTACCGATACTTGATGTCGGTAGGTGGTGGCATCACGGGAGATACTGACATAGTATGTCATGCAATTCTAAAAGTATTTTCATCAAGATTGACAGAAGACTATTTCTCTTCTGTTATGTAATGTAAACCAAAACACACTACAGTCTTGGATTTTCAATGGACTTTAAAAAAAAAAACGATACAAAAATAATCTAAAACGACAGCGCAGTAATATCAGACGCCTGGAGTCATTTGCGTTAGTGTTTTATCACGCTGTTTATTGAGAATAACTGTTAAGTTGTAAGCAAAAAAAAAAGGAGTATAACCAAAGCACAGGAACAAGGACAAATTGACGTTTATTAATTCCTGTGCATTCTCCTTTGATATATTCATCTTATTTCCTTTCACCACTCCTTAACAGTTTCGTGTAACTCTGATTTATAATGGTTGCATTACTACATATGTATTCCTTTCTATTTTAATGTGCTAAATGCAGATGTGGAGCAGCCTAATTAAAGATGGATGAAACGCTTCTGCCCCCACATACTCAAGCCTGCGGAGTTGGTATTAATCTCCTGATGGCTTTAACGCTCAACTGGAAGTGGAGCTGAGGCCCCAAGAGATCCTGAGCAAATCTCTGGAGGAAAGCTCCAGTCTTCCCTGACATAGCAAAGTTTGGCCGCAAATTGCCCGGCCTGTACTGCCGTCTCCTAACTTGATCATTTTGTACAGTGAAGAGGAAGAGGGTCATAGCATAGTCATTTGGAGAAGAATGAACAGGGAAGTAGAACTCTAGAAAGTTCAGATTTTGATTGAGAGGTACTTTAACATTGACACTGAGGAGGAAAGTCCAACGTGGTTTTAAGATGGCTGATGTTAAAGTTCAGAAGATAGAGTCGAGGGTTTGAAATGAGGTTTAGCACCTCTGTTTAGTTGCAGCAGACCTTTGGGAAGAGAGTATAAGCATCTTTTGTGGGTAACGCTGCAACTCTGTTATTTGATGGTGTCATGCTTTGTGGAACTAGCCAGCGAGGAGGTCAGACTTTTTTAAATCTCAGGTTTGTGTGCACTCAATGTGATAGCGGCTACAGATCTTGCCGCGTATTTCACAGTAAATACGTGCTATTACCACCGGCTCAAATGTCGACTCCCTGTGCCATCATTCCAGTACTTCATCAAATTGATATTGTGGCAAGACAGCCATTAGCCACTTGTTAGTTTGTAAACACACTGAGAGTTTCCTCCTGGTTTTGCTGGCTGCAGACCCAGATTTTTGTTTTTGTTTTTTTTTAAACAATAGGATCAGTCACCTGGGAGTCGCTGATCAGAGTGAAAGCAAAAGTGCTGTCACAGTTTAGTTAGATTGATTAAAGGAGCCAAATGGAAGCATTACAGATGAGTATGTGTAGTTAGAGGACTGTGCAATGCACTCCGGTGCCAGAGTTGGAGGGTTGAGGTGGGTGTTAATGGTAAGGTTAGTATACATAGTTAACGAAAAATAATAGAAAAAAGAAATTTGAAAAAAAAAAAAACATTTTGTTCAAGACATAAAATAAATAATGATGAGAATAAATAAAATAAAAATACTTAAAATGCTTTAAAGAAAAAATAACTGAAACTACATTATTGCAAAACTAGCTGTTTTCGTCTTTGCCAATACATGAGCTTTCAGCGTTCGTTTTAGATATATTTAATTCAGTATTGATGTACTACATCCAAATAGAAGAAAAGTCAAACAGACTTACTTTCAGTTATTACACAACACTTTGTGCATTCAGCTCAGTGGCCTAGTAGTAGAATGTCCGCCCTGAGACTGGAAGGTTGTGGGTTCAAACCCCGGCCGGGTCATACCAAAGACTATAAAAATGGGACCCATCGCCTCCCTGCTTGGCACTCAGCATTAAGGGTTGGAATTGGGCTAAGGGAGTCAACCCCTACAGAAAATCAATTTCCCCTTGGGTTGGTGTCAGGAAGGGCATCCGACTGTAAAAACCTTTGCTCCAAAAATATTCTCACTATGGCATTTCATCCACTGGCCATGGACCACCTCCAGTGGAGGAAAGCCATATTGAGAATCCAGTCCTACCCAGCGGAGTCTGGAAAGTGGACTTTAAAAAGAAGAAGAAAAAAAACTTTGTGAGCGTTTTCGTTTTAAACAATACTGAGTTATCCTTTTTTATTATTTTGTACTTGACAAATACTCCATACATTAAAAAACTAAAACCAATTAATAAAACTAATAACAAGCCAAACTAAGAGGAAGCATTTTCAAAAATAAAGTACCACTAATAAAAACTAACAAACCTGCTCCAAAAACTAATTAAAACTAACAACTAACCCTAAAAAAAGTGAAAATAATATAAAGCAATCTCCCAAACGTTCACAACACTGCTTTATGGCTACGGTGTACATATTCTGCACACGTGTAACCTGTGCATTGTAAGCTCGGTGTGTTGCCGTGTGTAGAACTAATTGAAATGAGAGGCGATGTGCGTGTCTCAGCCAACATGGCTGGTCCATTTGTCAGGATGACATCACTGTACTCACACCCCATCCATCTACGCCCAGCAGCACACAGCCACGCTCATCCACGTGATTAATATCTATGCCTCCTTTGCTGCCTTGAATACACACCCTCATCCCCTTTCCTTGCCATAGTGACACACATGCACCAATGCAAACAAACATTGTTGGATGCCATCCTGGTCGCTTATACGATGGCACCCCCATTTACCAGCATACACAGATGGCCGCAGTTTAGTGGCCAAAAAGTATCTCACACGCAAACACAGAGTCCTTGCTCTTTGTTGGGCCTGTTCGGATTTTATATACTTGCTTACTCTTTCATTAAATGTACCTACACGATGTAATCAATCCAACACAGAAGAGGCGCCATTAATTCTATCTTTACGGAGCTTGTGAATTTACAGTTTTAGTTGACACCGTCAGAGAGGTTGTAATTCTTCTTTAGTACTTTATTAGTGGGGTCATGGTGTCCGATAGGTATGAAAGGCAAAGGCTTATGCGTCTCTTCTCAGATATGACCGATATATGAGGGACACCTCTATAATCAACATGTAGTAAAGTTTATACCACTGTAATAGTGTCAATCAAAACTCAAGAGTGTTATACCGGAATCTCTTGTGCAGGCTTTCACCATGCCTGCATAGGTTTCTGCCCAAAAATGAAGACTCAAAACAGTCCATAGGTATAAATGTTTGTTTGTATATAGTGTACTATATTTAGTTTAGTTTAGTTTAGTTTATTGTTTAGCACATATTATTATAGCAATAACAGTGCAAAGGAGGGAGACGAAGACTAGGGCTTGTAAGAAGCTCCACTCCTGTTATATATACAAACAAAGTGCAGAACAACCAAAGTGCTGTGCAGTCAAATGTCATTCAAGTGTTTAAGAAAAGAACTGTATGTGTACTATATGTGGCTATGTGGCCGACAATTGGCCAGCTATTCCAACTTACCTGTGACCTTGAGCGTGATAGAAATGGATTGGATGGATGGGTCTTTAGAATACCTTTATAATAACTGTACCGTATATTTAGGAAGAAATCCCTCATTTCACAAAAGGATCCTGTGACAATTTGGAACCTAACATGGTTGAATTTCATTTGAATTGTATGACTTGCCTGTAGGAAGGTTCTGCTGGATTTTTTTAAAGGCATTTTTCTCTTCCTTGTGCTGCTACATTGAGAGCAGCGTTGTTGATGTCTTTAAACAAAGCGCAGAATAAATAGGCAAATCCTCTGCAACTAATTTGGAAACAAATCCAAACCAGCACACCGTGCCCATTTCTGTAGCCAAGCCTTTTTTCTTGAACTAGCAATCAGAAGACAAATAACAAGACTAATTCCAAAGTGGCATGCTAAATGGCGAGGAAACACTGTTTACATAAAGGGATGTTGATCTACAATTGTTCTTCATTAGAAGTTCCTTTTTTTTTTCAATTGAGCACTACAAAGGAGAAATGTGGGATTATTTCACAACATCAGAAGTTCAACTGTAGTATAGTCAACTTGCTAAGTTCCGATAAAGATCACACAATATTAAGCTTATTGTGTTTTGTGGGAAAAGGAAGTGTGGCAACCTGTTGGGAGGAGAAGCTGGGCTTTGAAGATCTTCTAAATGATGACTTTTCTCTCCATTGCTGCTTCTCTGACTTGCTTTGATAAGCCTTGCTCTGATCTCCCCTGCAGTAGCACAGTGAATTAGTGCTCACTGAGTGCACGATGGTGTTAAACCTTCTCGCCACCCAACCTCATCGGTCAGATTTGCACATTTTTCATGCCTGGCTTTTGAACTTAAACACATGCAAACACACAGACAGGCACCGTTGCTCTGTTACAGTTAGAAGGGGAAAAAAAAGATCTGTAATATAAGAACTCTTTCAAAAATGAGTGGGAAAATTGCGAAATGTCTCCCAATGAGCTGTTTTCTTCCAAGTGGAACCAAAGAGCTGCTTAACCTCACAGTTGTGCCTCTTCACGACCAGTCTTTTTCTCTGCCTTAACGGGAGTGTGCAGGCCCGCCTCCGCACCAGCTGTGAGATGCCTCGTCGTCCTCAGTGTAAAAGCATTTGACTATCTTTGACAACTGACTGTCTGTGCTCATAGCATTGATGTGTAGAAAGCATGAGGTAGTTCTTGTAAGAAGATGCTTAGCCATTGAGGGAGACAAGCGCCACTAAAGTCTAAATGGATCATTTAGAAACCAAAGGGTTTCCGTTTTAAGGGCAAGAACACATCAGTGGATCTTAGGATCATTTAGGCCTTTTCGTTGCTTGTCCAACTCTTTGCCTAACATTAGGCAAACCCCCTCGTTACACATCTTTAAAACATTTTTATTCTATGGATTTTGACCCATCATGAGACTTGTTTTGTTTTTATTGTTTCTGTCATCAATTTATTGTTTTAATTGTGTTTGTTGTTGTATGACTTATTTCAGCTCCATGAACATCACTCAATATGCAGCCGTGGTTGTTTTAAAGTGCTCTACAAATACAGTTGAGCTGAGTCGAGTATACAGTGCCGTATAATGGCTGTGTCAATCAAAACTGAGCATTATCATATCAGTAAAGACAGACACTTTAATTTGATGAAACATTCCGAGAATGTAAAATATAGTTTTAAGAAATTCTATTCATATGTAATTATAATCTTTTTCTGTGGTGATAAGATCATGCGGCTGCCTCTTTCCAACAGCTTTCTCTTCTACCAGAAAAAAAGACTGTGATGTTACGTATGTAAATGGCCGTCAGTATTCAGGAAGCCATAAGGAGGCTTCCTTGTGCTTGCATGCCCTTCTCTCTCCTTCCCTTGCTCTCGGATCACTACGATCTGACTCCAGCCGTGCCGTTGGGCATGGAGCTGTAAACAGGAACTGATCCGAGTAGCAGTCACCTTCATTCAGGCCCCTCACTCGCAGTATTTTCAGAATTCCTTAACCTTCACCGCCCCTAAAATGAAAAGATGGGAGTTCCTAAAGGATGACTCTCTATGCGAATGATGTGCTACTGGATTTCTTATTTTGCTTGTCGTGAGCTTGACACACAGAGCCTTTATGTGGCCCCTTCCCTCATCTGCTTCCCATCCACACCCCAGAGGCTCCCATTCAGCTCAGGCCTGGGTGGGGGGGAAGTTGGGACTCTTTTGTACTGCAGGATTCTTAAGGGAGGCTGTCAAGGCTGCAACTGTGTGGGCCTTTATTTCCCCAGAGAGGAGAAGGGGGAACAGTTAGAGGGAAAGTGCAAAAGGGAGACGGGGAGGGGAAGTACAGAGGAAGAGTTGGGACACAGACCGCCTTGTTAACCAGCACCCCCAAAGAGATGGAGGATGAGAAGCAGAAAGGCAAAAGAAAATGGAATGAATCACACTAAAAGCTACAAAACTTGCCTTCCTTTACATCATCACTGTCTTCCCCCAACCTCCTCTTCTCTTTCACTCTCCTCCTCCCTATCACTTCCCTCCATCTGTCCTCATGTAAGCTCGCTCTACAGCTCAATAGCATAGTTTTGCCCTCCTCCTCACCCTTCTTTGACTCCTCCTCACCCTCCGCCATTACTTCACACACATTCCATTACCGGGAGATCGAGCTAAAAGAGATGTCCGGGGTCGGGGCGATCATTATCGTCACCTCTTTCCGCTCTGGCGTGAGTTATAGCCCGCCATATGGAAACAGACTTTTAAATCATAATCAATAGAGCAATATGTATGCGGTGAGGAAAGGGTAAAGGAAATCACTGCCACAGCCCAGGAGGAAGAAAGAGACATCGTGTTTATATTGAGATAGTGGCGCCGGGTTATTGATAAAAGATCACAGGACAAAATGCATTATGTGGCGGCACGCTTGGAAAAATAAACTTTTCTCAGTGATAAAATCAAACGAAAAGCTGCTACATTTGATATGCCAGTGGCATCAGCTGCATTGCTCCACACTGATGCTTGAGCTTGTCCACACTCCCAACCTCGATCGACCCTCTCTGTGCACGTGAGACTGTATACACGGTTGTTCCCCGACAAGCACGATGCAACGTGACAGGTGTATGCGGAGACCTGGTCAAAGCTCAGCTCTGTTTCTCAGGCTGAGATCAGGGCTCAATCCGTGACCGTGACTGTGGCACTGCAAGAAAATACCATGGAGCAGCTCCCGTCACAAGATCACCTTGTTATCAGTTCAGACATGTTCCGACATGCAGAGACTGAAAGCAGAGAGACTCATGTTGATCCGTGATGTTTGTTTTCAGTAAATAAGAAACTGTAATCTAATCTCTGATCCATTTGACAGAGGTTGGACTCCATAATCTGCTGTCTTTGTTTTGTTATTGTAAGGATATTTTAAGTGATTCACGAGCATGGCCTTAAGGATAAGCCCACAGAAGAGTTTCTGTTACGTCGTGTTAGGTTACGGATTCTAGTTATTGATCTGACTCCAAATTGCGATCAACACTTAACACATAAATTGCTATGTCCTAATCCACACACTGGCGCACCTAACAATTTTGCGAGTTCGTTCTGTCAAAGAGAAGACCAGTAGATCAATTAGACCAAATTTACCAATTATTTATTCCTGACAAAGCGCACTAATACAGGCCTGGGTCCCGGGTCCCTCACACTAAAACTCGTGCGTTTTTGTGACCACCAAAAGACGACACATTCTTCCGGGTTGCCCAGTTTTAAAGAAACACAATATGAATATTAAAGCATGCAAAATATTGTGAGATGATTGGTGGATGGCCATCTCCTCCCCGTGTCGGTGCTATCGCGGAGGTCAGGTGGTTGGAATTTCCCGCGAAGTCCAAGACACATAGACGTGCTGTTGTTCTCATTCCCGACCTTGAGGTGTTCTCTCGTACCGGTACTCCCTGTCTGGGCCTATACACAACACTTCCAAGAAAACAAGTTCGTGCAGTTTGCCTGCACATTCTTCGCCCCCCACCAATCCACACGTGCACTCTAATACTAGATATTAATATGATTATAAGTTTAACACAACCTTAAAAAATATGTTTGCAAACTCCCAAAAGCACATTTCCCTTTAGTCGTGTACATACATTTTGGACTTAAGCATTAATTATTAACAAGGCCTGCCATAAATGAAGTTTTTTTGTATGAATCCGTCTTTCTAGTGCAGTTCAACTTCAGGGCATCAAAACAAAAGTGTTTTTTACAAAACCGTTTCAGCTGAAACTGCAGGACTAAGTTTTGTTTTGTTGATTAACAAGAATCATTGGCACAGTTGCTTGGTCATGGATTTTCTGATTTTGCCGAGACTAACTTGTAAGCTATTACTTATATGAAGAGAGAAAACATCCACCACAGTTATTCATCCATCCACCCATTATCCATACCGCTTGTCCCCATGGGAGTCGCGGGCGTGCTGGAGCCTATCCCAGCAGTCATGGGGGAGCAGGCGAGGAACCGTGAACTGGTTGCCAGCCAATCGCAGGGCACACAGAGACGAACAACCATCCGCACCCGCACTCACATCTACGAGCAATGTGGAGTGCTCAATTGTTTTGGGGATGTGAGAGGAAACAGAAGAAAACCCACGCAGGCACGGGGAGAACATGCACACTCCACACAGTCGGATGTGCATCACAGTGCCGCCTTCCACAGTTTTCCACGGGTGGATATTCTACAGCAGTGTTTCCCAACCACTGTGCCGCGGCACACGTGGACACACAGACGTTCAGCTGTGCCGCGGGACTGTCCAATATTAATTACGGAGCGCATTGTAAACAGGATCGCCAAACCACTGGTCAGTTCGCGCAAGGCCTGGTCTGCCACTTGCTAATCGTGGATGTGTGGAAAATCGGAGAATTTTGAGATTTCATATTGTGTCGATATGATTGTATTGCATCGGCACATATTCAGTTTATGTGTGTGTTGCTGTGTGATTTTGCTAACAGTGACAGACACTATGACGGTTGTGGTGCGTTTGTGGTCCGATGGAAATCAGAGAATGCAGTTCAACCGGAGAACCTGGATTGGTTATTTTTCACATACGTAAAATAAGTCGAGACTCCTCGACTGTGATAGCCACTCAGCTGCTGTCAGAACAGCAGAGCGTCTTTAAAAGTGACTTTGTTCTTATTGTTGCAATATTTATAGACCTAGTCTAAAACAGTAAACAAAATCACGTTGATTCTTTTATTTTAATCACAATCACTTTAAATAGTTTATTTCTTACACCGTCTAAAACCTTTTTAAAAAAACTGTCACTTTTATTTAACAAAGGAATACAATTTAAAGAATATTTAGTATTTATTTCTATTAAATTATTCGACTCTCCATACATATATAGGAATAGGACTCTACGTGTTTCGTTGCAATATAACTGATTTTAATATAGGAGCTTAACAGATTTTTGTTGGCGGTGTGCCGTGAGATTTTTTCCAATGAAAAGGTGTGCCATGGATGAAAAAAGGTTGGGAAACACTGTTCTACAGTACTGCAGCATCCTGGATAGACGCGTGTCATCCTCTTTGGCATCACTGGTACCTTTATGTGGTGGTATCACCCAAACTGGTAATGAAGAGGTAAACCACACTTTCTCTTTAGAGCTTCAGAAGATGTTTATGGACCTTTACAATATAGTTAAAGAATAACAATTTGTCCCAACTTTGTATTTGGGTTGTTTTGCCCAAAACAATCCAGTAAGTCAGGTCAGAGTGACCCAACCTCCTGGGTCGGTCCAATTGTAGTTCATCCCAGAAGTGCTTGATGGAGTTGCAGTCAGGATCTCCAGTTCTTTCACAACAAGTTCATCAAATAGATGTTATTTTTAACCTTGGTTATTAGTTCACTACAAAATAGAAAATTACACTCTGTTAATTGTTTGCACAAATTTGGATGCAATGGGGCCTGCTAAGACTAGCAATGAGGAATTTGTCTGACAGGTCACACATGCACAGGTGGCCAACCTGTTTAAGTCGTATAACGGGATTGTTTCTCTTACCGGTTGAGTCTCTGCTCATTGACAGTGTGAATCTGAGCATAAAACGGTTGTATGGTATGTGTCACTAGTATGTGTCCTAGTCCTTTATTAACTGGCAACCAGTCTAGGGTTGAGTCTACCTTTTGCCAGAAGACCGCAGCAGATAGGCACCAACTCCCCATGATTCTGAACATCAAAGTGTCAGTGTTTAAAAAATAGCTTCCTATTATTTTAAGCAATATTGACTGGTGAATGATTAAGTAACAATCCCTCGCCCTGGTCCTACCACTGCAACCTCTTATTGTTTTTTAGTCCCACCAGTGAGAAATCATGGCGCACGTGTGACCAAATTGGTTGCACCCTAGAGCCTTGTTGTATACTGTAAGTGATGTGACTGCTACCCCTGAGAGTTTGTAATAGTCGCCACTGTGGAGACAGAACAACTTGAGTTAAGCCGAGAAGCCGGGAAAGATCCAATGATTTATCAAGTAGTGATGATACATAAGCACACTGAAGCATGAATGACTTCAGCAGGCAGTGTGCGTGTGGATCAGTGAGCAACAGTAGGAGGGGTAATCGCACCAACGGACAATACAATCAAAGTGCCCTCGTGTGAGCGCTCCCTAAAATTTTTATTGATTAATATATTTCGCAGAGAGTATGTCTCAATGCCAAAGTCCATCAGGTGTATTCCCTGAGCTGACAGACACATGGTAACCTAAACAAGTTGAATTCTCAGCAAAATATAGTCTCACCCAAGAGAAGGTAGTACAAGTCTGTTGCCCTTTCGTGCTGATGGCATGAAAAGAGGACAGTGAGAGAGGTGAATGAAAATCTCTTCAGATGGAGTCCTCCCCTTCTCCCTGCCGTCTTTTTCTATTCCTCTGCCTGTCTCCTTGGCGCTCCCTCCCTTTCTCTGCATGTGCCACGCTGCTCTGTCATCCTCAGGGATGCGTCTGAAGGAGACCATCTGTTGATCTATTTGTCTCCTGCTTTGCTGCCCGCACCACTTCCTCCTCACCGTATCCATGATGAGGCTCGTCCTTTCCGATGCCGCTCATTCGCAGCCGTCAGGCGTGCGAGGGCATGGCAGGTGCGATTCTGAAGGCAAGGCAGGCTGTCTATCATGGTGGAGGAAAGGTAGAAAGTCATTAGGACAAACACTCTGACCAAAGCGTAAACCGCTAATGATTGCAGAGCAGATGCTTTCTAATCTGTGTTTATCCAACGTGATCATGGCTCTGTCTGACCTGGGTCACGAACACAGATTTGTATTTTTTTTCTGAGCAAGCGATGCCTTCAAAGCACTTTTCTTTCATCCCACAGGGCTTAAAAACAGTCATTACATAGAGGCATTGACCATGAAATAGAAACAAAGCTGAGAAATGCTGAAGGGTATGCAACCCACCACCACATTCACTGCCTATGATGTGTTTAGCAGTCCTTGGAGGGAGGGGTGCTTCTTTGTGTCTACATGTCTCAAGAGTTGTCGCCTCGCATGCATGTTCTCTGGCTTGATGGACATTGAGACCACCGTCGGGACTTTGGGGAGTGCCTGCCTTTGAACTTCTCCCTTAGCTCGCGATTATCCATCATTCAGCAGGGCTTGGGCCCGTGAGAGCCGCTGGGACAGGGTGGTGAAATAATTCCGTATGAGGTCTGATGGGCCCAAGAGAGAGTCACTGTCCAAATCAAACATTGTTGAGCATGTGACGCTTTGGGAATGTCCGTGGATAGAACCTGCTGGGAATGTTATCGAGTGAGGAATTCTCAAAATGAACTTAAAATGAAGATAAAAGATGCCCTTGTTGTGACTTGAACATATGACCATTGCTCCCTTTTTCCCCCAGTGATCCATAAGGTTATCATCTGGACTGATCGATACATCAGATGATGGGTATTCACCCAGGGCGACATGAGATTGATTTCCCATAAGATGCGAGATGGCATGGGGTCCTCACACATTCCTATTTTACCAACAACCTTGTCATAGAATAAGTCATGATTTCATCGCAGCTGTCAACTGGCGTGACGGTTAGCAAATATGTAACCTTTCACGTTGATGATACATGCTTATAAACAATACACAAGACGTACGAGAGTATAACGACACAGGGTTGTCTAATTTTTGTCGCGGGCCACATTACAATGATAGTCTCCTTTGGAGGGCCATTATGACGGTGAACCCAAATAAATGTGTGATCGCCTCATGCTAAATCCATCGCATCCAGCCATCCATTCTCTGAATCGCTTATCCTGCAAAGTGATGAATAGGCCAGCTAGTTTTAAAATCAGAGCTTAGTTATATGGCATTTCTATTTATTTCAATGGGTAAAGAGGATTTAAAAATTTTAAGTCACCTCTGTACTTTAATTTGAGATGAGATGAGATGTGAGACTTTGAATACAATATTACACAAATGAGAACTAAGATATGCTAATATTAGCATGTGTAGTTGACGGAGTTGCTGAAATTTAGCAATGGTGGAGGTTAAAGTCAAAGTAGGAGGAGTGACTCCACATTGTACCTAATGTTGGCCCAATGTTGGTCCTCAGACCATATTTTTTTGCAAGTCCCAAACATCCTACTTTATTCAAAAGCCTATTTGAGCACTCAGTATAAAAGTTTAACATTGTCTCTTCAGTGTATGCATTTCAAATCTCTTTATCTACATGTGTTTCAGGCTTCCTCAGTACCGGGGACCAGGCTGCTAAAGGGAACTACGGACTGCTAGATCAGATCCAGGCTTTAAGGTGGATCAGTGAGAACATCGGCTTCTTTGGAGGAGACTCCAACCGCATCACCGTGTTTGGTTCCGGCATTGGAGCGTCCTGCGTCAGCCTGTTAACCCTTTCCCACCACTCTGAAGGTACATATGGTGCTGTCAAAATTGGGCTGGTGATATTGGGTAGGGTGGTGCAGCTGTTACCTGCTGGTGGGCTGCTTGGTATTAGAATCTGGCAAAGCCAGAGTGGCAGTCATTGAGTAATGGAAATTACAGCATGACAAATGCTGTATGGAGCAGGTGTTTGCATTTCAATTATTCTGTTGTTCAATACCACGGGGAAATTCCACATGTGGGTCTTGCGATGCTTTGCTGCTTTTGCTTGTACCCCCTCTCCCTGCCTCCTTTTGGATGTCAGAAATGTACCTATGGGTATAATTTTTTTTGTATGTGAACAAGATTAACAACATGATGCACTTTGGAAGAGCCATTCAGTCCTGCTAAATGACACACACATATTTACAGACACACACACGCAGCACTCTTCTCTTTATAGTGAATGTTCATCCTCAGGCTTCCTTAATGCTGTCTCGTAATAATATACTACTCTCGTTGGCTATGTCTTTTACAGTAAGTGCAGCATGTGTGCTTAACCTGTACTTGCAGTAAGTCAAAGTCAAAGTCAAAGTCAGCTTTATTGTCAATTTCTCCACATGCCAAAGACACACAAAGAAACCGAAATTTCGTTCCCCCCTATCCCACGGTGACAAGACATGGCTCACAACAGACAAACAAGTAAACAAGTATAACAAAAGCATGCTGAATAAATAATGAATAAATAACACAACAATAAATAAATAAATAAATAAATAAATAAATAGGAGGAGCAGAAAAAAAAGGAGCAAGTGCGCGTACAGCAGACATTCCCGAAAATAGCGCAACAGTGCCGCACGCTACGCAGAAGGGGGTAGCGAGTTCAGGGCCCTAACAGCCTGGAGAAAGAAGCTGTTGGCGAGTCTGGTGGTGCGGGAGCGCAGGCTCCTGTACCTCTTCCCAGAGGGCAGAAGGTCAAACAAAGAGTGAGCCGGGTGACTCACATCTCTGGCAATCGAGGTTGCCTTGCGGGCGACATGGGAGGTGTAAATGTCCTTCAGGGAGGGTAGCGAAGCACCAATAATCTTACCAGCCGTATTCACTATGCGCTGCAGGGCCTTCAAGTTCTGTTCAGTGCAGTTACCACCCCAGACAGCGATGCAACTGGTGAGGACGCTCTCAATGGTGCCACGGTAGAATGTAGACAGTAAGCATGCCTCATAGACATACTTCCCTGATGCATCATTGAATTAAAAAGTAAATTGTGGCTCGGGCTTACTTTAACGAGCCACCGCTGTGGGAACCATCCGTGAATGTCAAATTCCTGCTACACCCTGCAGAGCCACGAAGTAACTGCATCATTCTTAACCTTGAATTATTACCTTCACTCACATATTTACTCATCCTGTTGACGTAGTTGTATTGCATCCATGTTGTAAAGCGATGTTTATTTGCTGGTTAATATTCTAAATCTGTTTATAAGTATACTGATCTCCCTGTGCGTTATGTACTTCATGTACGTTGTCACAGTTCATCAGCCAGCCAAACTCGTGTATAGAACACTTGAGCCAGGATTCAGAGCGTCTTGCTCCCTTTATTTCGATTCAGTGTTAAACACAACGAGTGAAACTGCAAGTGAAACAAAAAACACACTTAGTTTCTTCTTATCTTATAAACAATAATAAAGTTATCCAATAAAACAATGATAACTTACAGCCGTTGATTCCGTGAGCATAAGGAGAGGAGAAAGTTTTGCTTAGATGACGCGAGTAACGCCAACGTCTCTCCACTCATCAGATGTCAAGTTGCTTCAACAAAAACATGCGCAGCTTCCGGTGCATTTCAAAATACATTACCGGTTTGCTTCCGAACGACATATAACCATTGTGTATGCTTCTTTACATAGAAAACATTACATCATGAAAACAATTCTGAGGGCAGAACAATAAGCACCGCGGAGGAGATCGCGGAGCCTCATTCGACTTCCAGCGGCCGGCGAGCTCGCGCACGCCGCCCGGCACCACCGGGAGGCTGGAAATAGCTCCCGCCGAGCGGATCGGCACTTTATAAGCACCGCGGAGGAGATCGCGGAGCCTCATTCGACTTCCAGCGGCCAGCGCAATCGCGCACGCCGCCCGGCACCACCGGGAGGCCGTGCACACGGGCCAAGTGGCCGGAAATAGCTCCCGCCGAGCGGACCGGCTCTTTATAAGCACCGCGGAGGAGATCGCAGAGCCTCATTCGACTTCCAGCAGCCGGCGAGCTCGCGCACGCCGCCTGGCACATACGGGAGGCCATGCGCACGCGCCAAGTGGCCGAAAATAGCTCCGGCCGAGCAGATCGGCACTTTATAAGCACCGCGGATGAAATCGCGGAGCCTCATTCGACTTCCAGCGGGCCGCGCACTCGCGCACGCCGCCCGGTTCAAATTTTCTAAGTGCCAACGGCTCTTGCGCCATAAAGAGTCCGCCTCGGCTGGTTCCCCATGTCGGCCAGAACAAGTGAAAATTCGGCCTCTTCCCCTGGAAGTCCGGCCAAGTTTGGCGAATATTTTCTAAGTGCCAACGACTCAACCGCCGTAAAGTGTCCGCCTCGGCTGGTTCCGCATGTCGGCCACCACAAGTGAAAATTCGGCCTCTTCCCCTGGAAGTCTGGCCAAGTTTGGCAAATATTTTCAAAGTGCGAACGACTCAACCGCCGTAAAGTGTCCGCCTCGGCTGGTTCCCCGTGTCGGCCACCACAAGTGAAAATTCGGCCTCTTCCCCTGGAAGTCCGGCCAAGTTTGGCGAATATTTTCTAAGTGCCAACGACTCAACCGCCGTAAAGTGTCCGCCTCGGCTGGTTCCTCCGGTCGGCCAGAACAAGTGAAAATTCGGCCTCTTCCCCTGGAAGTCTGGCCAAGTTTGGCGAATATTTTCTAAGTGCCAACGACATTCATTTAGACATGGCGATTGAATGTTTACGTACCGGTAGTTATTGTCGTTGCTTGACGCGCGATGACTCGCACATTCGCTCAATACCCAGTACTTCCCCCTAGCAGTCATCGTCGCTGCCTGGCTTTCGATGTCCGTTATTGAGGTGAGAATATTTGAAATTGTTGCTGAGGATGCGTGTTAATGCGACGAACGCTTTATAATGATTCAGTTTCTCGCTGTTTGATGAGCCTGACGGACGCACACCCACGCACAATGAGATGCATGAGAAACAGCCTTGGTTACCATCACATTTGAAGCGATGAATACGAAGTTAAATTTTATGACTCTGTGTATAAGTCGAGGTCGATTTTTTTCGGTCGATTTTGGATCGAAAAAGGTCGACCAATACACCGGCAAATACGGTACTCTGCTTGTAAAGCAGCCACTAACAAGGTACTTTGGACACGCATGGTTGGCAGAATAAGTTATTTAAACTGTACGTGGCAGATAGTAGGTTGCATTAAATTATTTTTTCATTTTGCAGCGTTGAATCTTTTTTGTTTTTTAAATGCGTGTAAAAACTGTCCTTTTATTTCCCCCAAAATGCTAAGAATTGGTCATGTGTTTGCTACACTCCAATTTGCATTAAAATATTATTAATTGCTTCAATTTCATGAGATGGGCGAGGACTGCTTTTTGATTCAATTTTTACCAATAAAGCTGCTTTTATTCTTACTCTATAATGCTACGCTTCATGTAGCCTGTTATTATACTGCCTCCCAGTAAATGGGATATTACCAAGTTTGTTTTCCACCCTGAATGGTGCTGTATGTGACACTGCTGGGGAAAAAAAGCGCCAGTAAAAACTCAAAAGACACCTGGTAGTTAGAAATAGAAAGCTTAAATTAGGGAAAAATACTTATAGACTTAAAAATAGACTTGCTGCAATTTATCGAGTGGAAGTCAGTTTGAACACAGCATTGATCCCTGTAATTGCACCAAATTGCTTTGTGGATTAATTAAAATAAAACGTGTGTCCTCCAAATTGTAGTCATATTTTTAATCCCATCATATTGTCTTGCTGTAGCCGTAATTGACAGGATGTTCTTGTTTCCAAGACACCCCGGTAAACAAGAATAGAAGGCATCTGGAGAGCAGAGGCGGAGCTGAAGTGAAAATCTATAATCAAATGAATTATACAATGGCATGAGCACACCTGCTTTTAGGTAGGCCCCCTGTAATGGATTTATGTAAAGATTTCTTATACATGTTTGCAGTCTGCTGCTCGTTAGAAAGAATTATTGTGTTGTGTTCCGAACGGAAATGGAAATTAGAGCAGGAGACGCAATGCGAAAAAATGCTTTCCTCTCTGAAACTTTTTTTGGGTGGGCAAATAATATAAAGAGAAATAACTCGTGGAGAGTCAACTGTCACTAGCATAAAAGTGGACCGGTGATGTATTCAAATGAGACATATTGTGGAAAAATTACATATTAAAGAGTTACTCACCCCGAAAGCAACTTTTTTGGGGGGGCTGATAAACTGTAGAAACGGGTATCTAGTAATGCTGTCTTAATGTCCTGGTCATTATTTTAACTTGAATTCGTGGCAAAAGTCGTCTGTGTGACGCCATCTTTTGGTTAAACTCTGCACTGCATGCAAAGTTATCTTTCTGTCCTCGAATTTGAATAGCAGGAAATTCTGACGTCACTTCCGGAATCTTAATGTAGTTGCTCTGCCTCCGTAACAAGTTGGAGTTGCAATATTAGCATTTGCGAACGTCATTGAATTGATTTTCAGGTTAGTGATTTATTAGCATTGCATTTGGTTTGTTTATTTAGGAGTCGTAGAATAGAATTCTTTCAGTCATACTTTAGACCAGGGGTGGGCAATTAATTTTCACAAGGGGCCACATGAAAAACCTGAGTTGTGTCAGAGGGCCACACCTACGATAACTTAAACCTGCTCAATTTTCTTCCATTGTAAAATGCACTAAATTATTTATTTTAAATAGCTGGTACTGGTAATTAGAAGAATACAAGTATTCGGTTTATATTTATATTAAGCTGTGTGAAATTGTGGTGTATAGGTCAAATAAAAACACAATCATTAATCAGTACAATTTATTCTTAACTTCTTTAACTTTTCCTCAAATGACAAAGCCGCTGCATCTCTGGGTGTGAAGTTTGATAAAAAGTCCTTGTTGGGCCTGCAGTTTTGCTAGCAACGCATCAGCCTCTGATGCGCGCTGTTTGTCAGACAGATGTATTTTTTCTCATGCTTGGTTGTGTAGTGGCGACTCAAATTATATTCTTTAAATACAGCGACCTGTGTACCACAAATCAGGCACAAGGCTTTACCTTTCATTTCTGTAAAGAAATACTTGGCAGTCCATGTCTTGTTGAAAACACGGCGCTCCTTGTCAACTTTTCTTTTCTGAGGGTCAGCACACATTTATATCTCGGGCAGCATTACTTCGCATTGTTCACCTTCACGCACAGCTCACATACACGTACGCTACACGGAAGTGTGACGCCTTTCAAAATAAAAGCAAAACAGTTGTATTGCACGCACGACACAGATTTTTTGTATTTTTTTTAATTAAGTTTTAATCAAATATAATTTACGATTGGCCTCATGCGGGCCGGACAGGGAAGCACAAAGGGCCGGATGTGGCCCGCGGGCCGTATTTGCCCAGGTCTGCTTTAGACTGTGCCCAAGCCTCTCCCTCAATCACAAGCCCAGTAGTCCTGCAGGCAACACCCCATTCGAGCGCCGTTGTCAAATATTAATGAATGGTGGAGCAGGAGTCTCGTAGGATGGGTGAGATCTCCTATAATGTTATATCAAGACGCAATTGTTGATTAATGGATCTTCTGAACGGTTAGCGTTTCTGGTGCAATGTTATATGGCATAAAAGTTTCCGCTGTCAAACAGTTACAAGCTAATCGGAGGCTATTTAACTGAAATTGACACTGTCGTCAGAGTTTCATCACCAGGAGCGTAATTAGCTATGTTTGATGGTTCGAGGCTAGTACTAAGCTATCAAAAGTTTTAGCTTTTCAAAAATTAGCTCCTCCAAAAAACACTACCTAAGATGTAAGATGTTATGAGGTCATTTTTACTGTTGTCACGTTTTCTATTTTTTCGTCTTTGCCATCCTGACACAGTTCTTTGGTGACATCACAAAAATAGGACTGAAAATCAAACACACTTGTGAAGTGATTAATTCAGAATCTCACTGATCTGAAATATGACAAGATTTTTCTGAGGCCTCGGGTAATCTCACTTTGGAGGCGTATTTTTCCCTAAAATATTCACCCACTTCCAAAATGTTATCGACTCGAGGTATAGGTGCCACTGTGGAAGCAGTTTTGCCAAAGTGAAGTGGGCTCTAATAGAATATGATCCAATCTGACAGCACGGGATACTCCTTCATAGCCAGTATGCACTCACACACCTTCTCTTTCTTCCCAGTGCGGCTCAGATGCAGGATAATGAGGCCCAGGTTAGAGAGGTAAATCAGGGATGACACATTGTGTTGAATCTCCCCGGTGTGTACGCATGTGCGTGAGTGTGTTGTGTGTCTGTTTGCATGCTTCTAATGACAGTAATCCCACTGGCACTGTACGCGGCCTGTCAAGGCTGCCTGCAGATTGTGCTTTCTATGTAACACAGAGTCTTTTGGTGCCAGTATGACAACTTAGCTGAGATGATCCATGCACCTCCTGAAGCCTATTTAATAAGATGGATCCTCTTATATCATCCTAGCCCTCCGGCCTCTCTTTGATTGCCTGCTCCTCTGGCCTGGCCTTGGTGGCGTCTCCATGTGGGTGTGCCAATGGCTCCAGTCAGAGGGTATATCCATCACAAGCCTCCCCCACTTCCCCTTTTGGCCCGCATGAAGGCTGGCCTGGTCATCCTCTCGTGAGGGCTGCATTTTTTTTTTTTTTATATATATTTTTTTTTTGTACACTGCCCTGCTGCTCCCATCTAACCCCCTCTTCACTGCACCTGTCTGTCTCCCTGCCTTCACAGCCATTAAAAGCATGCTGGGGCCACACGCTTCCTCGCTATGTGTCCCTAGCGCCTTCTATTCCCGCAATAGTCGGCGGGATATACAGTGTTTCGCCAATAATAAGATAGCCTGCCTGTTTGTTGTGCGCCAAACAATCAAGCTTTAAGTCTGAGACTCAGAAAGCAGAAATGGTCATTAAAAGCTCAACCTCCCTCGGCAGGAGAGTGGTTTTGACCAGCTTATTAAATGTAGATCAACAGTTGTGTTTCCACAGAGGGGGTCTACGTGACGTCCCTTTATTTTTCTTCTTCAGCTTCAAAACAAAATGGCAGCTGAAGAAGTTCAGATGCAAGGATGTTAGCCAGTCTTGAGGATTATCTATCTGGCATCGCACTGGCACTAATTGAACATGCAAATGTGCCTTTTTCCTCCAGCTCCTAATTATAATTGGGATGTGTTGCATGTTTTTTCTGCTAATGAGCAGATCACCAAAAGCATGAGACATTTTAGTCTTTAGTCAATTATAAATGCAATAAATTATATACATTTTTTTACACTTCAGTTTTACTTTAGTTATGAGGAGATTAGATTTAAAATATATCAGATCCCTGTAAAATAGAGGTATGTGTAAGTGTAACCCTTTGATTAATTTAAAAAATGTATAATAAATATTAAAAACCCTAAAAATCCTAAAAAAAAAGAACAAAATAAAAAGAAATTTAAAAAAAAGGAAAAAAATAATTGCCTTATGCAATAAATGTACCTACGTAGTTGTCACCACAAATGTCCACTCTGCTTCATGTTGCAAGTGAGGTTAGATTAAAATGAAACAAGGTCAAAACTGTTACCAATAAAAACTGTAGATCCATGGAAAATTAAACAGTCAATTGCCTTCCCGCGCTTAGTTTGTCTCCTCGCCATGATTACTTCTAGGTCTGGCCGTTCAGACTGCGGTCACATTGCAAAAGAAATCGATATGCATCCGATCTAGAACCACATATGAAAGCGACCCTGATTGGATTTTTAACAATTTGGGGTTATAGTCACAAAAGTTAAGACCTGTGCACATGTAGACTTGGTTTCTTCACAAGGGAGCTTCTCCCTTGCATTCACACAATGATAATGTTTGCTGAGAGGCATCAAGCTCTATCCATCATAGAAAGGCTAGATAACTCTTTGATTGATACTGTGTTGATACTCTGCACGTGTCCACACAGGCCGGAGGGACTGGGTTGCAGAAGCACTAAACGTCGTTGTTTGCCCCCCTCTCTCTTCCTGTAAGCAATCAGGATAAAAGCTCTGCTTGTGAGGAAGTACTCCTGTTTTAATGGAACATCTTAGAAATTAAAGACAGCTAGTGTTGAGGATAATTAATGCCAATGTCAGCTTTCATTTTTATTAAGACTTCTGGGTTATTGGGCGCCATAAATGCCCCGGCTTTATTACACTCGTGCAACACGTGCTGTGTCTTTTGAAATGCAAGACAGCACTTAGCAAACTGTAAGAATCCCTTGAACCAAGCTAAGAGATGAAAAAGCATTATTGTCAGTAAAGTGTGACATTTTTTCTGTGTGTGAATAGATGCTTTTATTTTATTATTTTTTTAAAAAACAGGATGAGACACTGAAATTTGTAAAACATGAGCTGCTATTACTTTAATGGCTTCTTTATAGTATCTAGAGTCTGTCTGATTAATGCACATTGCAAATGATGTGACTTAATGTGCAAGTGATGTATGACTATATAGTTTGGCTGCACTGATTAGCTTGGAAACATGCAGGCTTCAGAAAGGGTGACTTAAGTGTGATGAAATGACTGACACACGTTCATGCCTCTTGTGCTAAGAATGCATAATTTACACTGAAACCATTACTGGTACACTGGTAATGTGGTTTTGTCAAATGAAGTCACCTTTGGAACCGTTTACCGTG
Source organism: Syngnathus scovelli (assembly GCF_024217435.2). NCBI lineage: Eukaryota > Metazoa > Chordata > Actinopteri > Syngnathiformes > Syngnathidae > Syngnathus > Syngnathus scovelli. The sequence continues at coordinate 6,571,834 of NC_090847.1, read as the reverse complement.
CGATGGCTGCTCTTCATGGGATAAAATTGACACATGTTCAATTACTTTATTCTAAAAATTATTTTATTGAAATTACCCTTGCTCCAGTCCAACTTTTATTAATAGTACCGTAATTTCCGGTGTATAAGCCGCACCGTTGTATAAGTCGCACCAGCTAAAATTCTGGGATATTTTAGGGGTTTTTTTTTTTCTTACATAAGCCGCACCGGACTATGAGTCGCACGTGCACACGAGTTTTTTTTTTACAAAGAAAACAGTACACAGAAAGCCTTTTTGAAGTTTGAATAACATGCTTTAGCATGTCTTTCCAAACACTGCCTGTGACGCGTCAGTAATACAGCAGCAACACGGTATCACAGCACTGACAGGGCTGGTTAAAGTAAAAGTAAAAAAAAGAGCTTCATCGTCTTCATCTTCCTCCTGTGCACTGAAACCGTCGAAGTCTTCCTCCTCAATTTCCGATTGGAATAGCGTTAGATATCCTTCGCCACACAATTTCTCAGTATCTCTTTCGTCGTCGTTTTTATCCATTTCTTCTAGCATTTTCCATGATGAGGGTCCATGAAATAAAGAAAAGGGTGCCGCAACACAATGTCATCAACATCGACTGCCTTTAGCTTAAAAGCGGCATCATATGCATTTCTTTTGTCCCCCATAATGACAGTTTGTGTATAAAAGCTTCCTTTCAGTAATGTCCGTCTTGATCGCGTTCTGCGTGATGCGCGAAATGTTGTAAATAAACTAGCACGTCTTCTTTGGCGCATTATCTCTTCCTCGCCTGTCTCGCTCTTGCTTCCTGCTAGAGCGCCCCCTGGAGGCCGGAGGCCGTAAAAATCCATAAGTACGCCGCGTCACTATTTAAGGCTCAGGGTTCAAAGTAACCTTCTGAATAAAATGCATTAAAAGTTCACATTCATTACAACTTGTTTTTGGTGACCAAATGTCAGAAGAATTGAATTTAAATGCTGATTTATTGGGTTTTAATACAATGCAGATGGTCCAAACAGCGCCACTGCTTTGTGTAATCTCTGAGTCACATGGCAGAGTAAGAGAAAGGGTTTAGAGCACAGGTGTCAAACTCAAGGCCCGGGGGCCAGATACGGCCCGCCACATCATTCTATGTGGCCCACGAAGACAAATTGTGCATCAAATTCGTGTGTCATTACTAGAATTGCAAATTGTCTTCACTTTTAATAATATCTTTTTTTTTAAATATTTGACCAGTTTTTACTCGTCTGATTTGAAAACGAGTTATTTGTCAGTTTGCTTTGTAGCTTTTACTGTATATAATAGTGTTAAGAGTAAAAGTGGTCAAGTCATGACAAAAATCACGAAAAAAATCTTATATAAGCCGCACCTGATTATAAGCCGCAGGGTTCAAAATTTTGGAAAAAAGTTACGGCTTATACACCGGAAATTACGGTATCTGGTCTTGGTCGTTTGAGAGGAATTACGCTCCTTATACTAACAAATACTGAAAACATATTTTACTGAATTCTATAACAAGTCCCGTGGCCTAATTTTCCAAACACAAGCATTTTCTCCCATCTTAATCAGAACAGTTGTCTTATCAATCCAAACGTGTTGTCGCTGTCACTTTTGGAAGCAATGAGCATTTGTGTAATAAAAACTGTCAAGCTGACAGCCTTTAGTAATTGAATCACTGTAGAAGGTTGTTGTTGTTTTTTTACATTGTGGCTAATTGTTACTTCTTTACTAATGTAACAATGCAGCCACCGTGTAAGTTTCTTCTACTGCTTTGCATCCGCAGCGTGGGCTTCTCAGTATTATGTTGCTATTTATTACCCTTGTTACTACTAATGTCTCTGCTTACAATGCTTGAAATTCTACTCTGAGAGGACAATATTTCAAGGTGTAATAGAATTGTAATGAATACCAGCGGCATGAGTTCACTGGGAGCATGAAGAGACGTCCCTTTCAGGCTTTACGTGTGATTTAACGGCGCACATCCGTGTCGGAGACTACTGCATTCTTCATGGCATGTATTTAAATCACAGACATGTACATGGCAGGAATAAGACCCATAACAATGGTATTGCACCTCAAATCAATATTTGTCTGTAAATCACACGGATACCTTAGCTGGATTTAAAGTCCGCATTCATTGCCATGAGCACCCAGTCGCTGTTCGATGTATGCATTGAACGCAATCGCTTCCGTGATGCCCGTCAAGCTCAGGTTAGAAGTCATTAGAAAATGATTGATATAATCAGTGTCATGGTCAAATTCATAATTGAAACTTTATTGAGAGTACAGATTTTAGGCAGCATTTTAATATTATTAAGGACCTGAATTGTCAAAATAAATTGCCGTGAAGTTATTGAAAAAAGTGTGCCTTTATTCATGGCTGTATCACGAAATACCAATCGAAGGTCAATATGAATGCTGCCCCAAATTACCCAAGTGGCGAAAGAGGCCAGTAAGATATATTGATGAGGGATGTGGAAATGTTGTGCTATAGGTCTGCCTTAACTTTACTATTACAGCTCCCCATGACCTTTGAAAATTACACGTGTGAATTTGCTCTTTGAAGTGAGAACCCCTAGGAACTTTCCCTTGTGGACTGAACACCTCCATAATGTCCTCACTCACCGCTCATATCTCAAGGTGGTCATCCATCCACATGTGGAGCTGGCTGCATATATTGCAGGTAACATTCTTGGAACAGCCAGACATTGACGGCAGACTTATAAGAGCAAATAAAGGCAGCTTTGCTCCAGCTTGGAAGGGGAAAGATAGCCAGCGCATACAGACACATGCCTGTGGCAGCTATTGTTGTGCAAATTCAATGGGGTGGAGGGAAAACGCTGAACAATTGTCAAAAAATGAATAGAAACCATTTCTGAGCTGTCAAAAGGGCTCGGCACCTCGAAAGTGTAAAGTTATCTGAGTGTTTGGTGCTTTTTGATTTGCCTGTTTGCTGAAAGGGTGTCTGTGCCTATCATGGTGCGAAAAACAGGTACGGAAGATGAGAGAACGGGGGCTCGTCTTGTCATGTGCACTATCATTCTACTTGAATTGACAAGCGTGATAATTAAACGGAGGGGGGCCATCTCATGTAGCAGGTATTATTGTGTTTATTTGTGTTGACTACGTCTGCTTGAAGTCTGCCAATATCATGGCCGCCATTTTGTAAAGAAGCTGACCGCATCATGAGTTAGCCTTGCTGCATTTATGGTCAAATTTGCAATGAAAGGGACTTCTCTTTCAGGAGAAGCATTGTTGTCTGCCTAAAATTATTCACTATGCAGATGCAGTCTACTAATTTCACACAAATATATTCTCCCCAACGAACATTTCCGAGTGTTTAATTATCTTGACATGCATGTTTTTAGACAGCAGCATGAAGCAGGATTACCCGGAGGGAGTCCACACATGGATAACATGCAAGCGCAACCCAGAAAGACCAGAGCAGACTCATTAAGAGTCATGCATTATTCAATGAGAAATTGGCAAAAATGTCAGAAAAACATCGCAAGGTTAACAAAAGTGAGAAATATGAATGGAACCCCACATTCATCTTAATCGGCATGAAAATGTCAGATTCATACTTGGTACATAGTTTCATACGAATTAGTTCTGTACTATTTTTCCCATGTAACCCTACCAATTGACAACCACATACATAACAATGTGGACCTGTAGAATTAATGATATGTAGTAACAAGATGGGTCCGCTTTGGCTGTCCATCAGAGGGAGGCAGTTTTAGCGAACGCCAGCCAGTGGAGGAATGAAAAACTGACAAAGTGCCCAAAAACAGTGTGAGCAGTTTATTCTGCTGGTCCAGCCATCAGTCTGTCTCCGCTTGCCGCAGGTGCTTGAACCTATAAAACATGGAGTTATAGGTGCTAAAGAGTCAAAAACTAACTCAGAGAAAGTAGCGGGGGGGTAATTAAGTGCTTTAGTAAATCCTTGCTTTCAAACGGATAGCTCAGGGCAATGTATATCCAGTGGAACTGTCAAAGATGCGGGTTTGCATGAAACAAAATTGAATCTAATCAAATATCGTTACACATACTTGAATTCCAATTTCCTCCGTTTAAAAAAAATCGAAGAAAATTCTCATTGCCATTAATGGATTCTAAATATGACATTACAGAGTCAAATGGTCATAATTCGATTCAGTAAAATGAATAGTGGGTGTTTCAAAGTGCTGCTATTACAGAACCATTATTGATTGTACAGTTATTGGACCTTTACAAACAGAACCAATATTAATCGTACACTTATTGAACCTTTTTAAACCACACCACAAATCTGCGATTCATCAATACATATGTTCAGAGTGGAATTTGTACGATTCTGTGAGAAAAATTTGGAACCTCCTCAGACCATCTGTATGCCCAAACATACATTTTATTCACGATGCACAAGAGGCTGAAACTCATTTGTAAACTCAATAATATTAATTAACAATAGCTATTTGCTAATGGGTTGACTGACGTCCTAAATCACTGTGATGGATACTTTCACCCTTGATTCGTTCAAGTGCATCGAGTACATTTTACACTATACTGACACTTGGTAGTGTACATTTTCGAGACACATTTTCCCAAGTTTTATTTCCATGTCAAATTCTGAATGATTTGGAGTAGCACCGTACCGCTAGCAACGGGCTTTGGCAACTCGTGCAACATGTCGCCCACACAGGCTGCCTCAGCAATATTCTCCAAGACAATACGAGAAGAGCCATCTGGTGATGTAGCACTGAGATTGCTTTTGGAATTTTAATCGCGCCTGATGAACGAGGGGACGACAGACAATGTCGTCTCTTGATGAGTCGCAGTTCCCCAGCGAAGGCTTTGGCTAAGTCATCAGCTCAGGTGGATGCTATCCACAAATCCTCTTTGATGAATTATTGTTAAGAGCGTATTTGTACACATCCTAATAGACAGTGACAGTCGTGGAGAAGGTGGCTGAGGCTCCAGGCTGTGCCCCAGCATACTTTGATCTTGTTAGGATTCTGATCAATTAAAGCAATAGTGTCATCATATTACAGAGCACAGGGTCTCGTCTGTTTCCTGTCTTGCCCGCTCTAATGTCTTGACGGAGATGTCTGGCTGTCTTTCCGTCTAACAATTTCCTCTAATCTCAAAGGCATTTTCTTTACCTTCTCTGGCCGCTTCCGAAAGCATTTTCGTTCTCGTCACAGCATCTTGCCCTCCTTTTGCGGTTTTCTCTCACTCTCTCTCTGGCACCGGTGTAAAGCATCCATTATAGAGCCATGCATGGGTGTCTGTGTGAGTGAGTGGGAGAGAGCGACTTGGCACTGCTCAGTTCCCACCTGCAGAGGAAGCACCGACAGCTGAGCACCGGGGGCCCAGTTCAGCCCACCTCCCCCCTCGATTCCCTCTTCCTCCGCCCATCTCGGTGTCTCCACTGACCTCCCTCCCTCCCTCCTCCTCCTCCCCCCCTCTTCTCACACCTTCCCTTGCTTTCCGTCTCACCCTCGCTTTGTTGCGCACAAATTTTTCACCACTTCCTCCTATCACCATTTTCTTTCCCTTGGCAGACACATTTTATGCTTGTCCATAGTCGTGCAACCCGTCTGCCATCTCTTAGCATGCAAGCTGCGGGAGTCCGTGTTGTTAAGCCGGTTCCGTGATTGTCCACCAGATGAACAAGCATGGCGTAATTAGCCAACCTTTGCCCGTTCGTGATGACCACGAGCCTTGTTTGCTTGTTGTTGCTGGCAGCTCACCTCTGCGGCGAGCCAGGTCGCCTCTTCAGCGACTGTGCATCTGTTTCTCTCAGCTGAAAGCACTCGGTGCCTTTGAATACAAATGGATACCGCGGCTACGCCTGAGAGTGGTCGTTTTTCTCGTTATCAATTTCACATGTTTGAAAGCACGTGATTTATAAACAGCTTCTTCAGCGGGAAGGGAAAATGACCTCAAACTGTTTTTTCTTACTGTGTTGGCTAATTTTGAAATACATAGCGGGTGTTTCAGGACATAAATGATTATGAGCATGGAGCAATACATTTACTCCCCCCTGGATGGTCTTTTCATCACGGTGTGATAAGAAGCCTATTATTTACAGTATATGCTGCATAACCTATTAAACTATAGATATATTGCGGTGTGTTTCTCGGTGTGATTGAAATAATGCAATCCGCATAGACCATCTGGTTGTACGCTAGTTTGTGATCATGCCCTCACATCAGTAGCTTGTCTGCCTGTGCAGTGCAAATGCTTTAGCCTTCCATGAGAAATTTGCATAGTCGGAGCACAAAGAATTCCCAAATGAGAGAAACTTGGGCAAACGTGCTGACAAGCAGGAAGCTCCACTATAAAGGGCCAACACTGTGCAACCTGACAGAACAAGAGCGTCCAAAGCGTGCGCGGCTGTAAAAGGGTTTAAACTTAGAGAGGCAATAGAGGCCATTAATCCTGCTCAGGACTCAACGGCACCCACTGTCCAGGCCCTGCGCCACTTTTGAAAAATAGTATTGCCACTTTAACATTCTGTGCTTTAAATAAATTCCCATTACGCGTGTTCACAAAAAAAATCAATATTCAATTATATAATGTATGCATTCATAAGTATCCAGATAAATTTGCATGTAGCTGTTACAATTTCTCAGCCTCTTCCAAGGTAACATTATTAGACTTTTTTTTTTCATTCCAAATAGATAAAAGGTAAAATCTTGAAAAGAAATGTGACTTCAATCATATTTTTTTCAGAGAAAACTATATAAGTATATTGTTCTAATGTTATCCCTTATTCTGCTCACAGGTGCCAAGGCTTCTTTGACATGTTATCAGGGGATGGCTTTGATATCCTGTGACATATTAACAAGTCGTCGTCCTTAATTTATTTCTTACATAGTGACTGCATCTCGTCGCATTCTGACAGCAAACAACTTGAATTGCTCTTGCTGCCATTTATCGCCTGGCCAACTTTTCAGTGGCTTTCACAAATAACTACAACCACTGATTCAAACCTTGAAAACCAACAAGAGCGCAGCCAATTAGCTCGAGGCCTTTGCGAATGTGCAAGAGGAAATGCTGAGAGAATCTTTGCTGACACAGCAGAGTGATGAGGTGAATCACAAACGGCTTTTGTTCCCGTCTGTTCGATGACAAGGAGAGCGAATAAAAGACTAAAAACCAAGTTCCATCCATGAGCAGATTAAAGACAAACACAAGAAAGTGTTTTCTTAAAGTTGTTCATAATGACCTGTTTGGTATTCTCTACCGAAGCACTCGTAAGTAACCTTATGAAGAATTTGCCGAGTACTCCAAACTACTTTCACACCTAAGCGCATCCGTCTAATTGCTCAAAGTGAATAAGTGGAGGCTCCCAGAATCTCTCGCTACCCCTCTTGTAAAGCATCCTTCATATAGAGCGTTCTCCAGTCCTTGCCGCAAAAGTGACTGTTGAAAAAAGTTAGTCTTACTCCAAGGTGACCCACGTCAACGCCTTTGGCAGACTCATCGTTTAACTCAAACAAATAATGCTTTTAACGGGCTCAAGATAAATCCGCATCATGTTTCTATGAGTAGGCATCGCTCTTAAAATCTTCCTGCGTGCTTAAGTGAAGGATGTCTGGAGAACCTGCCTCCTCTGCAGTATTTCTCACATGTGAACCAACCGATGCGGCGTGCCATTAATCTTGATCATGCCATTAATCTTGATCAATGAACACTCCTCTTGTACAACATCTTGGAGCATAAAGACTTAGATGTTTATTCTCCTCAATTTTGATATTGCTATTTAACATGTGATTATTTTTTTTCAAGGTCTTCTTCCCATGTGTTTTTAAAGAAAGACAAACAATAAACTAATCTGATCAACAATATCAGATTTATTATACTACATGATTTATTCATGATTATTATTAATAATCATTTAAAAACCAGTTTATTAACTTCAATTAAAGTTGTTAACATACTCCACACGTTGACTTGGAGTCATTTAATTGTTCACTGCAGTGGCATGAACATAAATCAGTAAGCCACAAGTCATATTACGTACAACAATAATGAAATTTTCATGAAACAATATGCAAACATGCAGACTGCACATAAGTGCTTAACATATCTAGACACAATGTAAATAAATCATCAGCTCTATTTTTACGAATTGAATATGATTACAATGAAAACTGCAAGCTATCATCGACATTATGATGATTGTACATTCAGAAGGGCATTGTGCATTCTACTATCATCGAATGTTTATTTTCTGAACGCAGAACTCATAAAAATGTCTTCTCTCGCCCTTTATGCTATTCTTACAGCTCCCCTCAGAGCAACTATCTAATTGGTGTCTTTGTGGTCGTATTGGCGACGCTTTCCTCCACACGGACCTTTCGCGAGGCCTGTGAGTAACTGCCATTCCCGTCTTAGGTGTCTGCGGCTGCTCTCCGCCATGTCCCGGGACACCGTCTCGCTCAGTGAAGGCTTCATTAAGCAGGAATGGGAGGTGGTATCAGAGAGAGAGAGAGAACAGCTGTTTAGCTAAGCGCGTGCATTGTTAGCCAGCCTCCTCCGTATGGCTAACTGCCGAGTTCAGTCCCCTAGCTTCTAATAGAATGCTCATTAGAAAAGAGGAGGGCGAGTCGATGGGAAACAGCGCCGCTGTGCATCCTCAGCCATTTGTCGTCTCCCTCCGGTCTCTATTAAACAGCTGCATGGAGCAAACCATCCCTCAGTGGCTCCGCCGCATATACTAGCATGTTTTGAACTCTGACCCAGGCACCCTGCGACGAACAGCGGCTGCGCGGTGAGCCGAGTTCTCCTTGGAGACGGCAAGTGTGATACCAAAAACATGCTTCACACCCTTGCAGGTACAGAAAGATGCAAGATTTAAAACAAACAGAACCCCCAGAAGACATACAGGCGATACCCTGTGTTTCGGGGTCCTCGAGACACGATCTATTTCCGTGTGTGTGTGTTCAGACAATGTCCCTCCAGCACTGCGGCGTTAAAGTCTCTAAACACTGTAGACGGTGCTGCATTAATTTGTCAGGAAGCCAAAAGCACAAGTGTGTTTCCCCATGTCACAACTCATGAAGATAGTAAGGACGATGGAAAGCTGTGACACCGCGAGACGCCACTGTGAATATTTAAATTGTGCTCATGGGAACAGAGACATATCAGAGCCAAAAATAGGCTTTCTGTCACAGAAACACACCTCGGGCTTGATTTCACCGACACTGACTGCGAGTAGAGATTTGCCAGAATGCAAAGTGCAGGTACATAAATACAAGGGAAACACAGCTAGCTCATCAGTGTGAGGCTGAAACACATTGTCTCTTGGTTTTTGAGAAACAACGCAGCTATGGGAAATTTCCTCGCAAGCTCTGGCATGGTAACGTATTGTGAAACAAATTAGAAAGAAAGGCACTCTTTATCTATCTCTATGTACCACCATAATGACGCTCTCAAAGATCTTGAGTGTGGATTGAGGGTCTGATTTTAGATCAATGAATTGTAATTTAGGCGGCTCGGTGGCGCACTGGGTAGCACGTCCGCCTCACAGTTACCAGGGTGCGGGTTCGATTCCACCTCCGGCCCTCCCTGTGTGGAGTTTGCATGTTCTCCCCGGGCCCGCGTGGGTTTTCTCCGGGCACTCCGGTTTCCTCCCACATTCCAAAAACATGCTTGGTAGGCCGATTGAAGACTCCAAATTGTCCCTAGGTGTGAGTGTGTGTGCGATTGGTTGTCTGTCTCTGTGTGCCCTGCGATTGGCTGGCAACCAGTTCAGGGTGTCCCCCGCCTACTGCCCGATGACGGCTGGGATAGGCTCCAGCACGCCCGCGACCCCCGTGGGGACTAAGCGGTTCAGAAAATGGATGGATGGATGGATGAATTGTAATTTAATGTGCATGTTTTTTGCATCAATTACATGAAGAACCTGAATTTGTCATTTCACCATTATAACGTACCTGTACTGTCTTTTTTTTTTTTTTTAAAGAAAAAAAAGGTTTTTAATCCCTGAAAAATAACTACTTTTAAAATGGATACTAGTGCATAGTAGATATAAATATGTAATCAAGTAAAATCCAGTGGAGAAACACCATAGAGGCTGAAACGTAGCTTTCGTTTAAAGGAGGTAATCATAATTTGAGAACACACAGCATGGAGTTTAATTGCCTTTACTGAACAACAGTTGGATAAAAATATAAAGTCAAGGTACAGTCACGCTGTAATAAACACCTCCATTCTCAAGCACACTTGTCACCTAAAATTTCCTTTGTTTGACTTCTGTTAGTGTTCAATGTCGACACTGAAAAATAAACCAAGATATTCATAGAATCATGGTAATAAGTGATGAATAAATGACAGACCACTAGAAAAACCCAATGACAATTAAGCCTTATTTTCCCTTGTAAATGAAACTATTTATGTGCTTTTCTAGGCCTTGGTATCAGTCTTATCAAATCAATCACTAAAACAGCATTTTATCAGCTGGAAAACATACTTAGAGTTGCATGCTCCAATCAGACCAGGAGAAGCTTATCTATGCGTTTATCTCCAGTAGACTCAATTATTATAATGGTCTTCCTGGCTGCACATTTTTCCAAAGCTGCAAGGAAGAAACTTTCTTCTAATGATATCACTATTATGTAAACATCGATATGAGTTGGATGCCCTCATGACCATATCGGTGTTACAACACTGACTACACCTGCATGATTTAATGAGTTCCAATAAGAGTGCCGTATGAAATTCTGCCTTTTCAAAGCTAACAATGCTCAGTTTTGACTGACATTGTCCAATTCATTTGAACAATGTGGCTGTTATTGTTGTAGTTTATGGTGGTATAAAACTGTAGTGCCTTATACAGACCGCTGTTTCTATTTCAAGTGCATCTGTTAAGGATCGGACAGTACAGCCAAGTGCGTGACGACGGACTTTATTGGAAGGGGATGATGGGAACAGCCGGCGTTGGAGCGGCGATCGGGCTGGAGAGGACAAACGGTTCTGCGGGGGTTTCGAATAGTCAAGCGAGTCAAGTTTCTCCGGGACTGATGAGCGAAGCAGCATCAAGGGGCAGACTGGCACTCGGTTCTGCGCTTGCGGCGCTGATATAGCGCTGTCCATGAACCCGTGGCAGGTGACGGTGATTCCACTGACAGGGGGGGCGTGGTCCCGTCGCACGTGGCACCAGCACGTGACAGCATCACCTGATTAAAACGCTCTGTGCTCTATATTGGCTAGTTGTGTTCACTTTGATTTCCTATTTTTGAAATAGATACAGATGTATTTCAACTTCCCTTGTTTGATTTTTCCATTTACAACCAGCTCAACCGGTGTGCATAAATAATATGTGTTTTGCATTTTATTTGACTTTTGGGTTCCTTTATGGCAACATTTGTGCATAAAAGCTATTTTTCATTAGATTTTTTTACAGAATTTAACGTAATTGTGAAAAAATTTGTTTCATTCTAGACCAGACATGGACAAACTAGGGCCCGCGGGCCACATCCGGCCCACGGGGCCGTTTAATCCGGCCCGCCAAACGTGAATAAATTGTATTATTGAACTTTTTTGGGGGTCATTTTTCCTGCAATTAGTATGTTTCCCCAATAGATGGGGAAGCGCCCGCCCGCGCATTTACTCCCGGAAGCTGTGTCAGAAAGCTCGGTGCACACTCACAAGTGCGTGTACGTACTAAGTAGTACGGACCCGGCGCACTCCGCGCTCTATTTCCATCAGTGCCGAATTTCGAGTATGGGCTGTGACGTCAGCATTCTCGTAACTCGCGCGCTGAGCTTTCAGATACAATTTTACGTTAATGCCACCCACAAACCTTCCCCTGGAATCCTTCCACTAAAATGAGTGGCCCGAGGAAAAGAAAGGTGGACACTGAGTGCCGAGTGTTTAAAAAAAAGAGCGGACAATTTGGCTCAACCTACGTGTGTGAGCAGACGTTCCGCCACATGAACGTGAACAAAGCCCGTCACAGCTCTCGGTTAACGGACCGACACCTCGGCTCTATCCTAAGAATTACCACAACAAATTTTACTCCAGACCATGATGCACGAGCAAAAAAGGGAGAACAACAATACTATTGATTTCTTTATTACTTTATTTAGAAGTATTCTTTCACTGATTCTTCAAGATGATGTATTTGGTCAGAATGTTTGACGTTTGATGTGATTTCGCCTCATTAGATAAACATATTTCATAAATCTGACCTGCAGGCGCTGAAGTGATGGAAAATAATAGTTTCTATTATTCATAATAACAGTGTCATATTTAATGAGAATCACTGATAGTAGTTTTTTGGTGAAATATTTGTTTAATGCTGTTGATAAATGCATTTGTTTTCAAAAAGCTTTTTTTGAATGTCCATGCTACCGACTAAAAGCACAAACCTTTTATGCAATGACCTTTACATGTCATTTCTATTACGTCACACAAACACTACATCCATCTTCTCCTGGTTCGGCGCCCCGATCAAAATTTAGAACCAAATTCGGCCCGCCAGTTATAAAGTTTGCCCACCCCTGTTCTAGACCCAACACTTGAAAATTGTAGTCTTATATGTTCCAACATTACTTAGTTTATAAATAATGGTAGCAATAAAACACAACCCGGCTTGCTTAAAACCAGTCCATACTGCAGGTTGAGTTGCACTGCTTTATTGTTTGTCCATTTGATAGCTTGAACATTCAGAAAATGGAGCAACCACGCACATAGGACACACAAACCCAGAGACGAGGATACGATACAGATCCGGCCCCGCATGTCCAGCTCCTATGGGATTATCTGCAGTTAAAGGTTGGCCTGTGGAAATACAACTCCCCTCCCCCCTGCTCAATTCACCTCACCCCGACTTGTACACAGGCAAACAAATACACACGTCCACATGCAAATTGTATGTCAACATGTAAGTCCACATATCGTCCCACTTCGGGGGATTTCATGTGGCTACAGCTGCTCTCCTGGCAACAAGAGGCAAGAAAACACAATAGAGAGAGAATATTTTAGAAGATATAGACAGATTGCTGTGAATGACATTACTCGCTCACACAACTATATTTTCTTATTGTTCTGCTGCCTGCTGTGAATGACATTTTACTAAGAAAGTAATAAACAAAAGAAAGGAAACTATACACTCTCTCACACAACTATATTTTATTTTTGTTCTGCTGCCTGCAGCCTGGTTTGAATGTATAAGACTGATATTCGGAGGTGTGTTTGCTGATGCAGAAAGGCAACTTAATACTCTCGCTGCGTCAGAGACACACAGTCACAAAGCTGTCGCTACAGCAACAGCACAGAGAGTTCACTTGAATGCCAACACGTGTACATACAAGGACTCACACAAGCTAAGTAAACAGTGGCACGAGGGAGCACAACAACATCGCACATGCTATGTGATGAAATGTAAGACCGCTAAGAGTGTCCTCAGTAGGCACTCTATGAACAAATTTAGCAAGATTTCCTTTCGTTTTTGGACTGATTTTAATCCTTCATTTTTCAAAGTTGGAATATTTACACTTATTAATTGGAATTAAATAGAAATTGCAAAATTGCAGATAAGACCTTTAAGGAAGGTGAATAAGGAAAAAAATATTTGATACACTTGCATAAATTAACTAACATTGACAGTATTGACATTAGTTTACTGCTTTAGTCCTGATAAATTCAATTTATTTTATGATTATTATGATTCCTGTTAGGTGTGTGATACACAAAATATTGGCTGCAGTATGGCTTTTGAATATTGATCAATTGTGATAGCGCTTGTTAATGACGCCGTTGTGAAAATGACTTCAAGCAGGTCCAACCAAACACCTGGCGGCGTTGCGAGCTGTATGTACGTCTATGTTGAGCATTCTGCTCATGTACATGCGAATGCTAAGTGCTAAAATAACTTGTTCCAAGCTGTGGCTGGCTATACTTAGCCGCAAATAAGCTGCACTGATAAGCAACAGGTATCGAATAAGATACACTTCTGCCAAGTACCATAACAACTAAAAGCATGAAGAGATAACAAGAATTGTCAGAGAAGCCATTCTTACCACTACAACAATGAGAAATGTAAAGTAAGAATAAGTGCTAATTTACGTGGTGCTTAATAGAAGTCTATTAGAAGGCAGATAATAATCAACCATGAACAGCAAATTAGTACGTAAATTAATAAGGGCCTTCAGATGAAATATTTTAACAAGTACACAGGAAACACACACAACACATCTGAAAACCGAAATGAGTCATTACTGCATACAAGAGGAGCCAATAAGGTCAAGGGATTCATTTTACACCGTGATATAAAGTTTAGTCGATGTGGCCCAGGCCTCATTCCAGTAATTTCAGTTTTATTTCTATTCATTCACATTCGTTCCCATTTGCTCCCATGGGCTGGGTCAAAATTTGATTCTCTCCAAGATTTCTGTTTTTTGCACTGTGTCCAAGCGTGTCATCCCTTAAGGCATGATTGGATGAGTTTACTGTTGAAGAACTCTGACAGAGCCCCATCAAACACCTTTGGGATGGACTCAAACAGAGATTGACAGGACAGAAATTCCTATGGATTCAGTCTAAAATCATGTAGAATGACTTCCCAGAAGTGTGTGAGGGGGAGTGTTATTTTATCCAATTTTGCTTGCTAAGGGCGTAATGACCACATATCCCAGTGGGTTTGTCCATGTACTGTATATTGAAGCAGATTAAACCCCTCAAGGGTAGAAATCACACAATTTTCACTTATCTGGTCCAGAGCCCAAGCAGCTGCGATGGCTTTCGGAAGTCTTTGCTCAAAGCATTTTAATTTAACTGTATTTTGTGCTGCTCCGCCGCCTGTCTATAGGGTCATATTGGTTTCCTATGTGCTGCAACTGTGAGTAAATATGACGGTGTGTGTTACATTCAGTGGCCCCGAGATGAAATCGAATTTCTGTGAACTCAGCGGGAGCAATAGCTTGCTGTTCCACATCCACAGATGCAAGGCCACAGCTGGCAGCTCTGGCTAGCACAGCTATGAAATACACCAAAATCCATGATATCCATGAACCTATTATTTCCCTGAAACAACTCCATATCAGTGTTTGCATGACAATATTTATTTTGTATAGATAAACCTGTTACGGCATCCGTATTTCACATCGGTTGTTGCAGTTCTTGTCCGACTAAACGGAAATGCATTTTAGGGGGTTGATATTGTATTGAAGGCAATAAAGCAGCGAGATGACTCAGCGGATATTGAGTAGTGACAGTTAATTTCAGTCAGAGGTGTGTGCCAGCTGATAACAGATTGATGTCACAAACTGAATTGGACAAGTAATTAATATCTATCATACCGCCTCCATTTAGGACACTAATGTATCATATTGAGTGTCACAGGAGGAAAAATAGAATGATGGGAAACATCTCAATGGCTGGTTCTATGTCAACCTCAGTTGTATGTAACCCTTCACTTGTAGCAGGTCAGAACATAGTTTCATAATTGCAGGTCAGGTTATGTTCTTCCATACCACTTCTGCATAGAATTTCATAGGAAAGGCAACATACCTGTGTCGTCACTTTAATGAGTGAAGGCTTAGTGCTGTTTTTCCACGTAGAGAACTTTTACTGCCCTTAATCCTCTCTTATCCTCCTATGACCCCCCCGCCCACACACACACCACCACTCTGAAAAATGGATGCCCACAAACCCATTTATCCATGTCTGTCAAAGATGTATTTTCTACTTTTGCCTTGGAGTAGACTAAAATGAGGGAATTCAGATTGATTAATGCTTGATCGGCGCATTTTAATCTCAATTACTAATTCAGTATCAGCGCACTGTGTGCCTCTAGATCAGTGGTTCTAGGGGTTTGGTGAATCGGCTTCAGGGGTTCGGCAGAGCTGGTATGTCTCCTGTCTGCGGATGGCCGAACACACCAGTAGCACCCAACCCCCTCCTCCCCCCCCACACACACACACGCACACACACATCTGCGGATGTCCGAACACACACCGGTAGCAAACCAATGTGCACTTATAGTAAATGGCTATGGTGGCTAAAGACTCTGCCATCGTAATTGACTCGATGGGGGTTTACTGTATGAAGCATGAGGCTGTGAATGCAGATATAGTGCTCTCCAGGGATGGGCTGCTGCAAAACTGCTGCAATTCAACACAGATAAGACACAAACACAACGTCTCACTCTATGCATACACACACTAGATTGGCACTAAAAAAAGAGCAGTATTTTGCATATTGTGGGTGTGGGGAGTAGTTAATGACCCAAAAGACTAAAACAGAAATTCAAATATGTGACTTTCTGGTTCACAGAGAATTCCGTAAGCATTGTAACGATAGTTTAGTTTGTTATGGACATTAGCTTAGCATTACCATAAGCATGCAGGTCACTATCACTTTTTTGCACCATTCTATGGCTTCTTCTTGTTTCACTTTAGTCTTCCGTTTCAGGGTCTTATCAAAATTGGCTGTGTGTTTTTTGCCTAATCATGCTAACGAACGGACCATTTTTTTTTTTTCCTGAGTCCTGTTCACGTTCACAGTGTGTGGGAATGAGGCGAGCGCCCTGCATCTCCATCCTATTTCCATTTTCTTTTTACATGGCATGCCACCTCGAATTAGGCTGTGCCCGCGTGGCATCTGGCCACAGGGCTGGTGGCACAATGGGCAGAGCAGAGGCCAGTGTTGGCAGACGCTGGGCGAGAAGCAACACACACACATTCACACACAGCTAGAAGAACATGAATATGTTTACGCTGCTGGAACCTGAGCCCGGTCTTGCGCGTTCATGTCTGCTACTAAAGTTAATCAGCTTGGATGCAGCTGCTGGCGTGACCGCTGACCCTTAAAGAGGTTGTAATAGGTGGAGCTGGTCTAATACGAATAGCTTTATCATTTTGCGAGAAGAGCGGGAATTGCAGCACATCAGGGGAGGGACTTTCTTCTTACACATGCCATCTGGTTGCCGTTCATTAATGGTGTTTTACATAAAAATAATGTTTGATCTTCTTGGTCAGGAAAAACAAAGGTTGCACTGTATGTGGTGCCTAATTAGCTTGCTGAATGATACAACTTGAACACGCCCACCAGGGTCGGTCTTGTGGGTGCACTATATTGTATATATGACATTTAGCCTGAAGACATTTGCCGTTTGTTTGGAGATTGGGTATCCCTTGAGAAACAATTCATTTTCAGTGGGCCACACATGTGTAACGTATTTGTGCTCTTTGTATACATGAAAATAATTTAGCCTTTGAATAGATGTTTCAGTCAGATGGGATCAGACACAGACTCTTAAAAGCTCTTAAGACAGATCCAATGTATTGAAGGAAAAGGGCCATCGTAAGCAATACGATCCACCCACTGTCTCCTTCCACATTGGTATCCAGCTCACCACCTTCAATACCCCCCCAGCTAATTTGTTTTTGCAGGCACTTTGTCCCTTAGCGTTTTTTCTTTTTGCCTGTCATTCTTTCTTGCTCTGGTTGTGCTAAACCCCCGTGGATCCCCTTAAGGGGACGTAAACCCCTTAAGATGATTTGTTAGTCACAAATGCAACTGTGCCCTCTCAGTGGCTTTCCTTGGCCCAAAAAATGAGTTACATCCATCCCATCTGGCTGTCACAGGCAAAATGTACCCAAGAATAGAAGCTTGCCATCCTTCCACATTTCACGGCTGAGCGGACAAAGTCACGTGTCACTCATATGTTTGACCCTCCCACGACATACTACTTCAGACTTCTGAGTGTTTCAGCGTATACGTTGTCTCTGGTTTGTTGTTTCTCAACGTAGTGTATATTTAGAAAATGCAGGGGTCATGACTTTTACTCCTGCTGCCCAGCTATCACGTGGACCGTCGTCCAATTAATTGCAGTGTCTGTGGGAACTATAGGCTCTAATCGTTTCCTCTCGGCTCCCTGATCTGGAATCTATTTGTGGACACAGCAGGGGGAGAGAGAGAAATCAGAAAACATCTTTAACAACTTGTCTCATCTAATGAGATTAGCAGAGCCGTTTACACAGTCATGACATGGAGATACACATAGATAACCCTGTAGTGACTCATTATTCTTCCCATTTCCGCATGGGTGCCGATTTGAGGCGGCTTGCATGTTGTTGTGCCCCGTATCAGGCCCGTATCTAAACACAAGCCCGGCATAGAGCGGGCGTGGTGAATGCGGCCTCAAATGCCAGAAAACAATGAAGGACATGAAGATAACAGCCTTTGCCTCTCACAGGCTGCAGCATTAGTGACACTTGCGTGAGCGCAATTGGAAAAAAATTCAGCATGCAGCCTCCTTGTCTTCGCGCGTTGGTTGTGCGAGTAAGTTCTGACTATGTAGATGCAGCTGAATGAGTATGGAAAAGAGTTATGTGATCACTGTGTTTTTTTATGGACTGAATAAAAATGCACTCGCTTTCAGTCGGATAGCTCATAGGGTTCATACATCAATGCTCGACTGATACTGTCAATTTTGAACAACTCCAAATTTGGAAACCTTTAAACTTCATGCTAAACTGCTTATTTTTAGTCGGTAATACCGGCTTAACTTTCATAGATGGTGTCCTGGAGTCTCATGGCTCAGCACTGTGCCACTTTAGTTTCCAATGTTTCAATGAAAATAGTCATTTTACCCTTTTTAATTAAAAATCTAAAATAGGAGGCTATTTTAGATTCCCTCCAATGATTTGTGGAAAAATAAATATTGCAATTGAATGTGCTAACAATCAGTGCTTATTTGCACATGTATGATAACATAAATTGCTGAAATTGATTTGATAAAAGGATCAGTTGGCAAGTATAAATAAAATGGGATAAAACATTTTACAGTTTTATTTTCATTTATCAAATGCTGTTGAGTCTGCAACTTTAAGGCAGTGAACACATCCCTAGACTTACTATTTGAAACCTATTCAAGCACTTCTGATCTACCATTTAGCGCAATGACATTAACGGGCCGCAGAGAGAGAGAAAGGGAGAGCGAGAGAGAGAGAGAGAGAGAGAGAGAGAGAGAGAGAGAGAGATAGCGAGCGACAGACAGACAGTTTAGATCCGGCAATTAACCCAAGTAGCATGTGCTAAGCACCAGGTCATTGTTTTATTTACTTCCAGTGTAAAAATCTTTTTGAAATCAGAACAAATTAACAAATGTCCCTTAACATCTTGTGATTGGCCTTTAAGGTTCCTCTGTACTTACAAAAAGCTGCTATAACCTTTTAGTGCTGTGAGATAGTTTAAGTGGGTGGAATTATAATGACATTTCCTCCACAACTGGATTAAATAGCATTTTTAAATAAATAAAAGCATCATCCTTTCTGGACTGCCACATTCAATTTTATAATCCCAAAGAATACATCTTAAATGCACCACATTGTTACACCAATCACACAGTGGAATTCTGTTTTAGCCCGTTCTGACATTCTCCAAACTAAATGGTAACATCCCAAAGTAGAAAGCCTCACCCGGAGGCCTAAATAAATTTGGCGAATTAAAGTGCTAATTATTTTCCACTCAGGTTATGCCTTGTCTGCCCACCTGCTGATTAGCAGCTAGATTGATGAGTTCAAGTAGTAGACGGAACCCCGCTGTGCTGTGCATACAAACGGAGGGATGCCAGCCTCTGTGCATGTATGTGTGTTGTATTGACTGCTGAATGTTAAATGTCTTGTTATAATTTGTAGAGATACCACACACCGTGCTCAGATGTCTATCCATCTAATGTACAGCCTGTCAATTAGGCCATTTTTATTCATGCCATTCTTCCTCTTCCTGGCTTCTTGCCACATCCTCTCTCATTTCTCGCTAACTTCCTTTTTCTCCGTCATCCTTCATATCTCCTTTGCTCTATTTTTCTATTCCCTCCCCCTTTTTTCCCCTCCATCCACACTTATGGATCAAACTCTTTATCTGGCCAAAGCCGCTGCCTGTAGGCAAGCAGCCGAGCTCTTCAGAGGCTCGAGCCGAAGACCAAACAACATTATATAAGGTTAGCATGAAGCATGTCTCACGCTGATAGATGAAAACACCGGCACCTCAAACACAGCCTCTTTTATGGAGGACAAGAAGGTCGAGCCTTCTGTTTTGAACTCTGCTGCTCTTAACTAACATATTGCTATGGCAACTCCAGGAAAGCGAATTTAATTTGTGTTTGATAGTAGTAGTGTTTTTTTTGTGCTTTGAATTGAGGAACTCTCAATATGTGAAGGCTTCCTCCAAACTATACTCGAGCGCATGAGTAAGTGTAATCCAGGAGATAATTTGGTTCATGATATTGTAGTTTAATTATGTAGTGAACAATGTATTGATTTATTCGTTTGTGATTGTTTACTTGATATGCACAGACATGTAAAGCCATTTCACTTGGCTCGGGATTGAGGCTGTCACCGGTAATGCAGCCTTGTCACAGGTTGAAATCTGCATTTGTGCTCAGGCACACCCCCCTCCTCCATCCAACATGTCGAGAGTTGTAGTCGACAGCACATTGTGAGAAATCATTTCCATAATCAGCGTCTTCACATATAAGAAATTATTTAAAACCTTATTTTTATATAATGTAGGCCAGGATTTTTTGGGTGAACCCAGACAGAGACTGGACATGTATTATGGATTCTCCCTCACTTGGTAGATGGTGAGATGAACAATACTTGAGTTTCCCATTAAAAGGGACATTTTGTTTCATATTTTGAGTCCAGGTTAAGCATGTTTTGCGCTCGGAAGACATTTTAGGTCCAGTCGGCAAAGATTGTTTTTCTATTATTTTCCATAGTATATCTTTTAGACTTAGACTTAATTTTTGAGTTTGAGTTTTTATTCACGCAATATCCAATACATACAACCTGATGCAACAAACAGTATTACACAGTCAGATGCGTGAAAGGTCACCCCAAGCAAGCTATTTAAAGCTTTTAATAGGGGGCCTGGTTTCCCATAAGTATCAGATATTGGCCAGATATCCTTACATTATGGACAACATACAGATACTATATAATAGACAATAACAATAAACACACAATAAGGTACAACACACAATAAACATACGACAAGTAATAGATAGTCTCAGTATTCTGGTTACACTAGATTTGATGTAAAGTACATTAGCAATTAATAAATTAACAACAGGACACAGGTGTTCATGCGATTAATAATCATCACATTCAACATACATTGACAGGAGTTGATTTTTTTAGATTTGCCTTGAAGATGGATATGGATTGCAACATTTTTAGTGTTTCGTCAAGCTCATTCCAAATCTGTGGCCCTCTGCACACAATGCTAAAGCTTGTAGATTTTAGTTTCCATTTTTTCCCAATGATTAGATTGCTATTCCTGGTGGTGTGAGTGTGGCTGGGAGTACAGATTGGGATGAGTTGACAGAGTTTATGGTTTCATTTATGGACAGTCTGATACATGACGCAAGCATTCTGGAAATAGTTGTGTTCAACAAGCCTCAGAAGATTGTGTTGGTGGAAGATTGTTTTAGTGGGGGCGTTAAACTGAGACCATGTTATGGCACGTATAACCTTTTTCTGAAGTATCTCAAGCTTTTTTAAATGGGTTGGAAATGTGTTACACCATATAATATTGCAATATTTTGAATGAGGTTCAAATAAGGATTTGTACAGAATAAGAAGTGCAGTGAGTGGAAGATAATGTCTCAATTTGAAGAACAAAGCAGCATATTTAGACAGTTTGATTGTGAGATCATCAATATGTCTTTTAAAGTTCAAGAACTCGTCAATGTGGATCCCCAAGAATTTAGTAGAGCTGACTCTTTCAATGTTTTGTCCGTTGATTTTTATGCAAATTTGGTCAATGTCCTTATTTTTATGGGAATACGATGTGGTTTGTTTTATTGACATTTAGGGAGAGTTTGTTGCATTTAAACCATGTGTTTATTTTCGCTAACTCACTATTTATAATTTGTTCAAGTGTATTTGGATTTTTGTGGGAAAGAAACAAGTTTGTATCGTCAGCAAATAATACTTAATTTAGTATGGGTGAAGTATTAACAATGTCATTTATGTACAAAATGAAGAGGAGCGGCCCTAAGATGGACCCTTGGGGAACTCCATAATTGATAGGTTTGTATGAAGATTTATGGTTGTTAATAAAAACATATTGATGTCATCCAAACAGGTAGCTGCGGAACCAGTCTAACGCCAGGCCTCTAATACCATAGTGGTGTAATTTATTTACAAGAATGTCAATCATAATGGTATCAAAAGCTTTAGACAAGTCCAGAAAAATCCCAATACCATATTCGCCTTTATCAATTGCCTCGTAGATTTTATCAGTCAAGTCAAGTACTGGCAAATATGTAGTGTTTTCCTTTCTGAATCCATACTGGGATGGGGCAATGATGTTTAGTTTGTTTAGACAGCTGTTGAGTTTATTGTAAACTACTCTTTCCAAAACCTTGGAAAGAGTAGGCAAGATTGATATTGGTCTGTAGTTGCTAAAATCGTTTTTGTCTCCCGATTTAAAGACCGGTGTGATACGTGCTATTTTTGCTATTTGTGGCACTACTCCAGAGAGTAGAGACAGATTGATGCAATGTGTAAGAGGTGCAGTTATTATATTGGAGATGCTTTTCAGAATTTTACTTGCGATACCATCTGTTCCAGCTGAGTTTGAATTCTTCATATTCATGATTATTTTATACACTCCATCGCAGTTAGTTGGATTCCGGAAGAAAGAGCCCAGGTAATTACCTGATAGGTAGTCTTTAAACGAGGCATCCTGAGGCTGACTGATTTTACTGGATACTATGTTGCTACCAATGGAGACAAAGTAGTTATTGAATTCATCGGCAAGACTGTTGTTTCTGGTGATGTTTGTTAGAGATTTGCTCACTCCAACTTAATTTTAGTAGTTTAAGGTTTTACAATTTTTTTTTTTTTTTTTTTGAGGATCCTCAATGCAGGTTTAAATTGACCTTTCAACAGATTACTAGCCTGTTTTATTGCCGTGGATAAACACTAGAACTGCTTTTTAGTCAATTTATCCTACCAGTCACACACTCAATCACACAAACTCCAGCGCTTTTTTAGGCCTCATAGCTTGGACAAACCAAAGCCGTATCTCATAGCTCGGACAAACCAAAGCCGTATCTCATAGCTCGGACAAACCAAAGCCGTGTCTCATAGCTCGGACAAACCAAAGCCGTATCTCATAGCTCGGATAAACCAAAGCCGTATCTCATAGCTCGGACAAACCAAAGCCGTATCTCATAGCTCGGACAAACCAAAGCCGTATCTCTCGTGCACCTGTGGTTTTTTACGCGTTTCACAAACAACAACACAATCACACAACTTCAGGCCTTTAACTTACTTGTCCCCTTGTTCGTTGCACTGCCGGGTCCCGTCAATCCACCTCTGTCAGACGAAGGCAGACCTAAGATGCTGGCCCAGCGAAGAATTCTCTTAATGGACGCTGGCTTGTCGACAATGCAGCACGTCCTTCTTCGTCAGACAGATAGCGGGTATGAGGGGTCCCGGGTTTCGCCACCAAAATGTTAGAGATTTGCTCACTCCAACTTATTGTGCAAGAACCACACGGTAGACAAGCAAGTTCTTTTAGACACCTGCAGGTGGAGAGTTCACTCGTTGAAGGAATGAAGTCTAAAAACTCTCCCTCCTGCAACGGCATATTTATTAAGAGAAACAGAGTGGGGGTGAGAGTAGGTTGAATAGGAAGCCCTTGTGCTCTAGTCAAAACAGATCAGGGGATGTTTTACGACCTTGTGGAGGATGGGACAAGGTAGGTTATTTATTACCGGTTGCATTCCAACATAATCATACGATAAGGATAATCTGAAAAACCCTAACAATGTTGCTTGTATTATTATCATGATCAGGGAATACAGGAGTTTTTTGGCTTCTGTTCAAGACCTTGTTCAGTACTCTCCAAGATTTCTTGGAATCACCCTGTGATTCGTTTATCAAGTCGGCAAAATGATTACTCTTCCGCTTTCTGATAATATGTGTAAGTTTATTTCTATAATTAATATGTGCATTTTTATTATTATGGTTAGATTATTATGGAGGCGGGGCTCGAAGGCGAGCGTCTGGTGGCCGGGCCTTCGCCCATGGGGCCCGGCCGGGCATAGCCCGAAATGGAAACGTGGGTCCCCTTCTCATGGGCTCACCACCTGTGGGAGGGGCCGAAGGGGTCGGGTGCAATGTGAGCTGGGCGGCAGCCAAAGGCAGGGACCTTGGCGGTCTGATCCCCGGCTGCAGAAGCTGGCTCTTGGGACATGGAATGTCACCTCTCTGGCTGGAAAGGAGCCCGAGCTGGTGTGCGAGGCAGAAAGATTCCGACTAGATATAGTCGGACTAGCCTCCACGCACAGTTTTGGGTTCCGGTACAAGCCCTCTCAAGAGGGGCTGGACTCTCTTCCACTCACAGAGGCGTCGAGCAGGTGTGGGTATACTTATTGCCCCCCGGCTGGGCGCCTGCACATTGGGGTTCACCCCGGTGAACGAGAGGGTAGCCTCCCTCCGCCTTCGGGTGTCTATGCACCAAACGGCAGCTCAGAGTACCCACCCTTCTTGGGGTCCCTGGAGGAAGTGCTGGAGAGCGCTCCTTCTGGGGACTCCATCGTTCTACTGGGTGACTTCAATGCTCACGTGGGCAATGACAGTGAGACCTGGAAGGGCGTGATTGGGAGGAACGGCCCCCCCCCGATCTGAACCCGAGCGGTGTTCTATTGTTGGACTTCTGTGCTCGACACGGATTTTCAATAATGAACACCATGTTCAAATATAAGGGTGTCCATGTGTGCACTTGGCACCAGGACACCCTAGGCTGCAGTTCGATGATCGACTTTGTAGTCGTGTCATCGGATTTGCGGCCGCATGTTTTGGACACTCGGGTGAAGAGAGGGGCGGAGCTGTCAACTGATCACCACCTGGTGGTGGGTTGGCTCCGATGGTGGGGGAAGATGCCGATCCGACCTGGCAGACCCAAACGCGCTGTGAGGGTCTGCTGGGAACGTCTGGCAGAATCTCCTGTCAGGAAGAGCTTCAACTCCCACCTCCGGCAGAGCTTTTCCCACGTCCCGGGGGAGGCGGGGGACATTGAGTCTGAGTGGACCATGTTCCGCGCCTCCATTGTTGAGGCGGCTGACCGGAGCTGTGGCCGTAAGGTCGTTGGTGCCTGTCGTGGCGGCAATCCCCGAACCCGCTGGTGGACGCCGGCGGTAAGGGATGCCGTCAAGCTGAAGAAGGAGTCCGTTTTGGCCTGCGGGACTCCGGAGGCAGCTGACAGGTACCGGATGGCCAAGCGGAACGCGGCTTTGGCGGTTGCTGAGGCAAAAACCCGGGCGTGGGAGGAGTTTGGTGAGGCCATGGAGAATGACTTTCGGACGGCTTCGAGGAAATTCTGGTCCACCATCCGGCGTCTCAGGAGGGGGAAGCAGTGCAACGTCAACACTGTTTACAGTGGGGATGGCGTGCTGCTGACCTCGACTCGGGACGTCGTGAGTCGGTGGGGAGAATACTTCGAAGACCTCTTCAATTCCACCTACACACCTTCCATTGAGGAAGCAGGGCCTGGAGACTCTTGAGGCGGATTCTCCAATCTCTGGGGTCGAAGTCACTGAGGTAGTTAAAAAACTCCTCGGTGGCAAGGCCCCGGTGGTGGATGAGATCCGCCCGGAGTTCTTAAAGGCTTTGGATGTTGTGGGGCTGTCATGGCTGACACGCCTCTACAACGTTGCGTGGACATCGGGGACAGTGCCTCTGGATTGGCAGACTGGAGTGGTGGTTCCCCTCTTTGGACCGGAGGGTGTGTTCCAATTACAGGGGAATCACACTCCTCAGCCTCCCCGGTAAGGTCTATTCAGGGGTGCTGGAGAGGAGGGTCCGTCGGGAAGTCGAACCTCGGATTCAGGAGGAGCAGTGTGGCTTTCGTCCTGGCCGTGGAACAGTGGACCAGCTCTACACCCTCGGCAGGATCCTCGAGGGTGCATGGGAGTTCGCCCAACCAGTCCATATGTGTTTTGTGGACTTGGAGAAGGCGTTCGACCGTGTCCCTCAGGAGGTTCTGTGGAGGGTGCTTCGGGAGTACGGGGTGCCGAGCCAACTGATAAGGGCGGTTCGGTCCCTGTATCACCGATGCCAGAGTCTGGTCCGCATTTTCGGCAGTAAGTTGGATTCGTTCCCAGTGAGGATTGGACTCCACCAAGGCTGCCCTTTGTCACCGATTCTGTTCATAATTTTTATGGACAGAATTTCTAGGCGCAGCCGAGGCGTTGAGGGGGTCCGGTTTGGGGCCTCAGCATCGCGTCTCTGCTTTTTGCAGATGACGTGGTGCTGTTGGCTTCTTCAGGCCGTGATCTCCAGCTCGCTGGAACGGTTCGCAGCCGAGTGTGAAACGGTCGGGATGAGGCTCAGCACCTCCAAATCCGAGTCCATGGTCCTCGATCGGAAAAGGGTGGAATGCCCTCTCCGGATCGGGGATGAGATCCTGCCCCAAGTGGAGGAGTTCAAGTATCTTGGAGTCTTGTTCACGAGTGAGGGGAGGATGGAGCGTGAGATCGACAGGCGGATCGGTGCAGCGTCGGCAGTAATGCAGACCCTGGACCGGTCCGTTGTGGTGAAGAGAGAGCTGAGCCAAAAGGCAAAGCTCTCAATTTACCGGTCGATTTACGCTCCTACCCTCACCTATGGTCACGAGCTATGGGTCGTGATCGAAAGAACGAGATCTCGGATACAAGCGGTCGAAATAAGTTTTCTCCACAGGATGTCCGGGCTCTCCCTTAGAGATAGGGTGAGAAGCTCGGTCATCCGGGAGAGACTCGGAGTAGAGTCGCTACTCCTCCACGTTGAGAGGAGCCAGATGAGGTGGCTCGGGCATCTTATCAGGATGCCTCCTGGACGCCTCCCTGGGGAGGTGTTCCGGGCATGTCCCACCGGTAGGAGACCCCGGGGACGACCCAGGACGCGCTGGAGAGACTATGTCTCTCAGCTGGCCTGGGAACGCCTTGGGATCCCCCGGGATGAGCTGGATGAAGTGGCTGGGGAGAGGGAAGTCTGGGAGTCCCTCCTAAAGCTGCTGCCCCCGCGACCCGACCCCGGATAAGCGGAAGAAGATGGATGGATGGATGGATGGATGGATGGATGGATGGATGGATGGATGGATGGATGGATGGATGGATGGATGGATGGTTACGTTTATTTATGTATCTTTTATATAATTTATTTTTGTGCTTAATAGACTTTAATATGCCCTTAGTGATCCATGGATTTTGAGTAGTTGTATTACATATGATTACTTTCTCAGGAATGGTCCTTTGAATAGAGTCAGATATTTCTTTGGTTAGAGTTTCAAATGCAGCATCAACATCACTACAATTATATATTCCATACCATGTCTTGGTCTGCAGGTCCTCACCTAGACGTTGTATGGTTTCTTCATTGAGTATTTTTAATTTTATTGTATGACGAGCAGGTGGGGGCCTAGCAGGGAGGTCAATGAATAATACAATAGGGAAATGATCAGAAATCTCAGAGAGTACAGTTCCAGAAGTAAGTGTGGCGTTTTGAAGATTTGTGATGAAATGATCAATAATTGACTTAGTTGAGCGAGTGACTCTGGTATAAGTATTTATTGTGGGAAAGAAGGATGAAGAGTGTAATGTGTTTATAAAGTCAATTTTGGCTGTATCATCCTTGGAAAGATCAACATTGAAGTCGCCAAGGAGGACACAGCTTTTCTTATTATCATTTATAGAAAATAATGCTTCCTCCAGTTTGGTCCTAAAGATTTCAAGATCAGCGTCTGGGGGACGATAGATTATACCAATAATGAGATTTTTCCTGCTTTTTCTGCTTATTTCAACAAAAAGGAAGTCACTGTGGTTGTCTGCTATGACAATGTCATCAGAAATCCTCACGTTGTATGCGGAGGAAATATATAGGCACACGCCACCGCCAGATCTGCCACATCTATTCTTAGTCAACAACTTATAGCCATTAAGATTTAAGATATCAGTGTATGAATTTACCATTCCTGTGGCTCCAGTTGCGTGTTTGTGTGTCAGTTGTGCGTCTCCGGTCATTTTTTATGCTATTTTCTATCTGTATGGCGACCTTGAGTGCCTTGAAAGGCGCCTTATAAATAAAATGTATTATCATTATTATTATTATTTAGTTATTGGGTCAATTTACCAATGTATTCCTTGGAGAGACAAACCTACGGAACTAACAGACGAATGCGTGGTGTATAATATGCAAACCATGCAAACGGTAATACAACGTAACAGCCTTACTGCCCATGCATGCACTCAAATTATGCACTTTGTAGCATGCATGGAGGAATTGCACCATCCAACTTCCCATCTTCTTATGATTCCATCAGATGTACTTTGAAGTTGAAGAGTTTGATGTTGGACAGACGAATTGGAATAGAAGCACAATGTAGATGCAATTTCAGGGTTTTGGGACCAAATGTGAAATTATCAGTGGACTAATTCCTGATTCGACCGCAGACCCAAGTGTTTAAGTAGCTGTAGCCACTAGACTGTAGCCATGGTGACGGCAGCTTTAACCTTATGACTGCAAGTGACCAAGGATATTAAATGGCACTAATTCAATCTCCTGAGGTGAAATAAACCACTTCATATAGCTTTATGGTTTGGTGTGAAATAATGATTCCTTGTAGGAGATGAGGCTTAAAATGAATAATAGAAAAAACGGCAGAGGGGAAAAGTGAAATTTAGCAAGATTTTCACTAGACGTGTTTTATTTTAGTTTTTAGTTTATTTCCCCCACAACAAAGGGTGTGCCGTATAGTGCACTGGTCTGTGGAGATTTGCTTACAGTGAGAAGATGGTGGAGGTAAGATGGCTCAGAGGATTCAAGCTTCGTTGAGCGCAGGCTTATGCCTAATAATTAGCAAGGAGGGACTCAGCACGGGCCCTCGGAACAGAGACAGCGAGAGCTTGATCGAGAGTGGCGCAAAACAGAGCAAGGGAAAGATTAAAGATGAGGCAGAGGCAAGTAAAAGATCTAGCAGGAGCTGTGGGGCAGAGAGCGGCGTGATATAAAACATTTCTGTGTTAGTCTGTTGTTATACTGCTTGTAAGGAAATTTAATAAGATTTTTACAGCATTAGCTCTGTGAAAATGTTATGTTTTCATGTGTATTTATAGTCTTGGTGGAATTTGACAAATGAAACATTCATGGTCATGTAATAGCTAACATATTTTCCCTTTCGCTTTTTAGTAACTACTCAGCTCACTATGTTCCTCTGGGATTCCAAACACGTGGAGCCAGTGGCAAATAGGAAATGCAACACCCGCTTGTCATTTATTGGTTGAGCAGATTCACCTGTCATTGTAACATTTTGAAATGGAAGATCATAAAAAGATTGGTTACTGCCACGCTGACTATGTTTAATATGATTGTTTCAATTTCATGACCTAGTTTATTGTGATTCAACTTCTATGCTAGTGTAGGCCCATGCAAAACTTTCCTAATGCTAAAACTCATATTGAAAAACAATCAAAAAACAAAGCAATTTGGACAAAATAAAAAAATCACTCTGAAGTACAAAAGTGAAAAATCCCAAACTCTAGCTATGATAGATTCCGGTGTGCTCTGAAAAGCATACAAATCAGAGTTACGTCACCACTGTCGGAACATAACTTTGCAGTAAATCGAAGGCCTCCTGTGTTTTGTTGTTGAAAACTGACCACCTCCAAAGAGAGGTGGGCTAGCAGCGCAGTGGGAGAGTGGCATAACACTGGGAGATTTTACTGTGCTTTCCTCATGCCATTATAAAGGCCCTTTTACACTACACTTAGCAGAGCAGTGTGGTGTCAACGCCCCAATTGAAAGATTTTTGGTTTGAAGGGGAAGTGTGATGACAGACAGCACATCCCATTTGAGACGTGGTGGCAAAGTGAGTCGAGACTGACAACAGAAAGAGATTTTGACAGGGTTGTACAGCAAAGGACTTTAAGAAGATGGAAGACAGGTGCAGCCAGATCTCCACGATGTGGACCGTAGCTGCTCGGTTGAAAGTGGTAGACGTGTGATTTGAGCATTTTTAGCAATAGAAATATAGGCTTAAAATCAAATATATCATAACCACAGATGCCTCCTCCTTATTATGGGCAAAGGCAGCGCTTGGGTTTCCCTTACGTTACCTTGTTTGGTATCTTAGCAACCAGTCACAACTATGTACACGCCTGCGCCGGGCTCTCATTCAGGGCACCATCCTGCGTGTTTTACCACACCACAAAAACCAAGTGCAGTGTGAAAAGGGCTTAGTACTGCAATGTTTTAAATAGTCATCCGCTATTCTATCCCAGGTCCAGTTTGATCAAGTTCATTACAGATGCTTCAGTTACATTTGCTAGCTGGTCCAGATTACAAAGTACACTCATTTACAGTGCTTTCTGGCTTCATCGCCAATACAACATCCTTGGCCATTAACATGCATACATGCCAGAAACTACATCAGCAGCAGTGATTCAAAGCACGGCTGTGTCATGTTACTCTTTTCACAGATGTCCCATTGGCTTGTTCAAATCAAATGACACTGGTCCAAAGATGGTGTGAGCCTGTCGTTGTCAATCGCGGCACTTAACCAATGCAGGAGTCATCAACTTTTTTTCCCCTCTCCATATCGAAAATAATTTATTCCCAAAAGCCACATCACCAATTCAGGGCCTGACCACATGCCCATTTAACGGGTGTCGAGTGAGGGGGCAGCGCGGTTCAAGGTCAGCTCACCACAGTGTTGAGACGGCAGCGGTGCTACGCGACAGCATTTTAGCCGCGACCCAATGAGTGATTACCTCGCAGCTCCAGTCATAATTCAGTGTGACCTCAATCTGCCAGCATCGCTGTGCTTTGATGGATCAGCTCATGGTTTAGGTGTTGGGTTCTAGCATGTCAAGCAGGCTGATAACGATAGGCCGATCTGATGCTTCTACAAAGGAGGACGTTTTTGATATGAACCTAGTATGAAACTGTTTCTTCTCCAAAGTATTTCTGAACTACAGTGTGACATACGTACATTAACCCTGTCACGATGATGCATGTGTGTTAATTCATCATATTTATGTCTTATCAAAGTCAGCACTGACACATGCAGACGCACACACACATACTGTACATCCTGCTGTGAATAATTAGTGGATTCTCGCAGTGGGTGATCGGCGCTACTGCTCCCCCCACCCTACCTCTCTACTTCTATTTCTCTCTGACCTTCCCCACTGGGCTTCCTACCACTGTGGGGCTCATCACCCACAGCTCTAATACATATTTATTGCCCCGGTGACAGCTCCTGTGCACTGGATTTATATGATTCTCAGCAAACAATAGTGAAGCCCAACTCACTCTTGCTCCCTTTCATCAAACAAAGCGAAAGCTAAATCTCATGGTGTCAGGTCGGTTCAGTCCTGCTCAGCACTCAGCCATCTGCGGATTTTGATGCACGACCGGGCAGACCCTGTTGCATTCATAGCGCGCCCGTAAATTAAGGTAAATATACTCGATAAAATGTGCACTGTATGGATCATTCAGAGGACGGCACGACGGGGCCTAATCCATTACATCTTCCTAAATGTTTTTTAGTAGCAGATTTTTATTAAAGAAAATACTTCTCTACTATATTCATACATGCACCTGGGCTGTGCCAAAACCGTGCTTCTTTCAAAGCAACTCAAAAAGGACAGAAGTAGTCTCTGACCACCTGTAAAGTCTCCATACAATAAAAGAGATAAACTTAAGTTGCTAATATTTGTAAACTTGAAAGTTTGTAAAGCGGGGTCCTCATAAGTCAAGGTACCACTGTATATTGTGGTTACAATACTCATGGTCGTATTTTAAGTTTCAAGGGGAACTAAGCTTTCTCACTCAACTATGATTTCTTATTAACAAATGAAGAGCTGTGTACCATTATTTATTCAAGCATTCCTTGTTGATCACGGGACTTCCCTGCAGGCAAATATGCTCTCCTTCAACATATGATCAAAAACATTTACAAGTGGGAACTGCATGGAAGGACAAACTCCCAGCGCCATCACAGCCTCTGCTCGCTTTGTCTTAAGTTGAGAGGCAACACCAAGAAAGTGCGAGGAGAGGGGAAATAAGGGCAGAGCGGGATAGTGACAAAGATGGTCAGATGAGCCTGAGCAGCTGCCATACACCCCCATTCCCACACCAGCAAATTGCATCTTATAGCTGTCACTCTAATGCTTTCAAGTGGGTGAAATCCCCGACATCTGCTCCCGCTCGCTGAGACGCAGCGCAGGCCACCACCCTGCAGAGATGCACAGCTGATGGGACAGCTTGAAGGGCAGCGGTGGTCGTGGTGGCTTTCGCATCCAATGTGATTTGTTTTGTCAAAACAGAAACAACAAACAAAAACTTCAGATTCACGGTGAAATGTTTTGTGTTTGCCGCAAAGCTTCCCTGTAGCATTTCTGGCATCCGTGGTGCAGAGGCTGTTTTGTAAAGCCAAATGAGCTGGTCTTGTGCAATTGCTTTCAAACAGCTCACTATCAAACTATGTTTTGAAAGTATTTGTGCCCCTTTTGATTTGGGCTTAAAATTCTTTGAAGTACAAACCAAGATGTGTTTTCAATGTATCTTGAAAGTTTTAGAATGATTGGATGATCAATGAGCCGTGACAAATTTGCTGCTGAGCTCCTTTGCTGCAGTCGAGGTTTTGGTCCATGGACTGTGGAGATAAAATTCAAAAGGAATTACTGTATAGGACTTTAGAACTATAACACAGAGTTCATCTTAGCGTATGAGAGAGTGGTGTTTTGCCTAGCTGACTTAGGTGCAGATGGCAGGGGAGTTATTTTCATTCAATGCGTCCTTCACAAACTGTATTCATGCAAAACAAAAAGTCCACAAATTGCAAACAATTTGCATTTGGGCGTTACAGCATAATGGAAAATCCATCTGGAACATCATCCGCATTTTCTTCTTGAAACTCTATTGAGGGATGCTGCTGCTGTAAAGCGTGATTCTAAAAAATATGAATATTTTTAACATCTTTTTATTGCTTGTCTCAGCGTTAACACAACATCCACACTGAAGTTATCGCAATGGGATCCCACAGCAGAGTGAGTGCACCTTGTAGTGTAACTTTGAAAAACATTTAACAGTTCACCCATGCGTGCAAATTAATTCTACTTACGACTTGTGAACAAATGTAAATAGGAGTGTAAAGAAACACTTAATCTTTGCCAAAAAGAAATAAGCCCCCCCACCGCCACTGATTAAGGCTACCAAAGTGATATATCTGGCACTTAAGTCTTGTGTTTACCTCATAAACACAGATACTTCAAGCAGCCACCCACACTGATACTGAAATATTACTCTCAAACTCTACAAGCCAGCATGATGTTTTGGAAGCACCTTGTGACATTTTGTTACCACTCGTATTTACTCATCGTCTGTTGTGCCTGCCACAGTCACAACGTCAGAGGAATTCAATCACTGTTGACCGTAACAAAGACATGAACAATAATGCAGCGTGGTCGAGCAGTTGGTGCTTGGCCTCTGACTCCCGCATTGGGTAAAGTGGGACTGGTGGTGTAATGCTGAGACACGATGATGACGCGAGGAAAGCATACCGCAAACAGAGGTGATGTCACCTTTAATCTGCTCGATGTAATGGGAACACTTTTCGAAGGGATGCAATTCAATTATTTCTGAGGAAATTATGTTTCCTATTTGGGATGTGTGCCTTGTGGTGGAAAGTCGTCTCGGATTTGCTTCATTCTTCACTGCAACTAAATGGTAATTTGATTTGGGGCAGAACCCGCGAGACTGTAGATTTGTTTGCATTGGTTTCCACCCGACACACACAACACTAAGCTCCTACAGAATATCTACTATCATTGGAGGTCTGTATCATAATGTTATTGCCACACATGGCAGGCACGTGTGCCACCGGGTCGTATATTCTTGGCAAGTAAATGCACACCACTTCATTCCCTCAATAAGGAGTAGGAGTTTACTTTTATATATAGCAATCCACCCACAATCTCATGTAGAAGCCAGCGATTAAATGTGGAAGCACATTTTCAATAGGGGGTTACAAAAACAGATGCATAAGTAGTTGTATCTATAAAAGGTAAATGTCAGTCGGGGCTATAAAGAGACTGAATAAGTAGTTGAAATGTCATTTAATGCCTGTGACTTGTAGAATCGTGTTATAGCAAAGGAAAACAAACAGATGAATGAGTAGAGGTGCCAACATTTATTGACAAGTAATCCATTAGCAAATTAAGCAACTTTTTTTAATCATCAAATAATCGTTTCAGTCCCTCAACAGTAATGAATATCTGAGCCTTCATGAAAGAGTCTTTTATCTCTTGTATTTAACTCAAATAAGACATTTGCAAACGGGTGCTTTTACTTTGAAAAACAATGACTGAACCAATAACTGAATCAGTTTAAATGTTGTTTAGTTGTTTTTAATCACTAAACAAAAACAAACAACAATAATTGGTCACTAAACAGCAAAATTTGGAGGTGTTTCACCTTTAGTCCAAGCTTGAACGTGGGGAAGAAATCCAGTCACCTTTGATTTCACTTTTGTCAAATGTATGAACAACAAATATCGACACCATTTTCCATGTACCTCCTTTATTAGTCACCCAGTGATCCTCTGTTACTACCAGGCCAGGTTGTTCCCCATCACGTCACCCGTGGTTGACTTTAGCTTCGCTGCAACCAGAACAAGATGGACAGTAGAAAATCATTTCATCTCATTGTAACAAAAACCCGCAGCACCATATTCTTAGCATCCGTCTCTGACGAGAATACAGATTATTATAGTGACAGTTGCAGGGACGGGAAGTGAAATGACACAGTGCTGGTGCTCTTGTCTGTCCCTGAGCAGCAAGACCAGGCCATCTGCACGTTGATCATCACAGACACGATTCTATTATTGTTGGCATCTATTATTGTACTATGTGGGAGCAAGAACTTGTTGTCAGTCTGGGCTTTGTTGTTCTTATCAGCTGCACAGCTGACAGTCAGGTCTCGAACATGACGGCAGCCAAATGAACCGCCATTGTGTTTTGTACTGAATTATCCATGAGACGCACCAAGTATGATCTGTTTCCCCTGTGTTCAGGTCTCTTCCATCGAGCCATCATTCAGAGCGGCTCGGCGCTGTCCAGTTGGGCGGTGAATTACCAGCCCGTCAAATATACACGCCTCCTGGCTGAGAAGGTTGGCTGTAACGTCCTGGACACGTTAGACATGGTGGACTGTCTGAGAAAGAAGAGCTCCAGGGAGCTTGTGGAGCAGGACATACAACCCGCAAGATACCACGTGGCTTTTGGACCTGTCATTGATGGCGATGTCATTCCAGATGACCCCGAGATCCTTATGGAACAGGGCGAGTTCCTCAACTATGATATAATGCTGGGCGTCAACCAAGGCGAGGGGCTGCGCTTTGTGGAGAACGTAGTGGACTCAGAAGACGGCGTCTCTGGAAACGACTTTGACTTCTCTGTGTCAGACTTTGTGGACAGTCTTTACGGATACCCGGAGGGCAAAGACACTCTAAGGGAAACCATTAAGTTCATGTACACGGACTGGGCTGACAAGGAAAATCCAGAAACCAGACGCAAAACGCTGGTTGCTCTCTTCACCGACCACCAATGGGTGGAGCCCTCTGTGGTAACGGCAGACCTCCACGCTCGCTATGGCTCACCCACCTACTTTTATGCCTTCTACCACCACTGCCAGAGTCTCATGAAGCCTGCCTGGTCAGATGCCGCGCACGGGGATGAGGTCCCCTATGTTTTTGGAATTCCAATGATCGGTCCAACTGACTTGTTCCCCTGCAACTTCTCAAAGAACGATGTGATGCTCAGTGCTGTGGTAATGACCTACTGGACCAACTTTGCCAAGACTGGGTGAGTCATTGCGTATCTTTCAGGCTTCTTTGTAAAGTGACTATTTTTAGGATGTTGTAAGGATTTTATAAAAGAAAACGTTCTACAGCAATAAGATATAGGGAATAAATGACATAAGACAGTGGTTCTTAACCTTGTTGGAGGTACCGAACCCCAGCAGTTTCATATGCGCATTCACCGAGT
This sequence comes from Syngnathus scovelli, assembly GCF_024217435.2. Classification (NCBI taxonomy): domain Eukaryota; kingdom Metazoa; phylum Chordata; class Actinopteri; order Syngnathiformes; family Syngnathidae; genus Syngnathus; species Syngnathus scovelli. Next base: position 6,535,800 of record NC_090847.1, on the reverse strand, counting down.
GAACTTTTTTTTTTTTTTTAAATATAAAAAGTAGCAGAGGAAATCAAATCAGTCCTATTAAAAGGACCTGTATGCCCCATAAAATACTAGGATGTAGGAAGAAGGAATTGCCACAAAGGATGAGTGTGGGACTGGAAAGAGAAAAAACACTTTTTAACAGATATTTTTCAGAGGTGTTTTTGAAAAAAATGACACATTAAATGTGAGGATGATTAAATGTAGTACCTCCAGTGGGTGCAAAGCAATTTGTACACAGCTGACTTTCTGAATTGAGTACAAGGCCTGTCTTTATGTATGCGGCTGTGTCTGCACCTTTGGGTTTTTTATTTTGGGCGAGGGAACTGAAAATGCAATTGCTGCTCCATTGTAGTCGGGCCCCAAAAGACACCGTGACTTATCAGAAAGGCAACTGTTGCCCTCGTCGGTATTGATTTCTTCAGCTTGGATCCAGACGATCACTCATGCCCAGGGTGACTATTCCCCACACACCCCTCCACACTCAGTTTCACCTCTGCCCACAACACACAAAACATACAAGGTCAATTTTGCACAACTAGTCATGATTTCAAACAACTGGAATTTAATTTGACAATCCACGTCTTCCAGAGAGCTATTGATTTTATCTTGAGGGGGATGCACTATGGGATAAAAACAAAAGTGTCTACTCTACATCATCTGCTGCTCAATCAGGTTGACTTTGACATCCAAACGTCTGGCTTATAGTCCACAGTGGCCACCAGCCCAAGTCGATGCATGAGTTGCTAATGATAGACAAGTGCAGATGGACTGATGTCAGCTGTTTGGCTCCTCGGTCAAACCACTTGAGGTCAGACTGCACATCTGTCTCCTCTGCCTGGCAGCCATCTTGTCTTGCCAAATTCAGAATATCCCTTTTTTGAGAATTTTGCATGATTTGTACATCTCATATGCACAAGGATAATGCATTTTATGTTCCACAATATAAGCCACTCCAATAAGTCTGTGATTATTTTGGCCACTTTTTGCAATCTATAAAAATCACCTGAATTGAATTCCATTTGGATTCGCAAGAGAGGTATACTCTTTTATACAGTAACCCTCCATATAAACCTGTGTGTAAATTACAGAATGCTCCCCGCTGGGATAGTCCAAGTGTGTGTGTGTGTGTGTGTGTGTGTGTGTGTGTGTGTGTGCGTGCGTGCGTGCGTGCGTGCGTGCGTGCGTGCGTGCGTGCGTGCGTGCGTGCGTGCGTGCGTGCGTGTGTGTGTGTGTGTGTGTGTGTGTGTGTGTGTGTGTGTGTGTGCGTGTGTGCGTGAGTGTGTGTGCGTGTGCGTGTGTGTGTGTGTCAATTGTAGAGTGAAATGATTCAACCCTGGTGGTAATCATTCAGGCTGATTTGTAGTGCATTGGAAATCAATTCTGATATATGATGACATCCTCTTCATTTACCATGGTGGTGTCAACATCTGCGCGCGAGCCATAAGCCAGCCTCCACGATTAGCTGTCAACACTTGACTCTTGACTTAGATGTAGTAGGTTTTTGGTGTTATTGTCTGCACCACTTCCCTTTTATGGATTTCATGAAGAACTCCAACTAAGAATTATATCAAAACACTTTGAGAGTGAATTGACTGTAGATTAAAAAAAATGTTAAAGCAACATAATTATTTTACTTTACATCTTATGAACCCTTTGAACATTGATTTACTGTATGGAGAACTTCTAGGTCACTGCCTACCAATCATAATTTACAGTCCTGTTTGTTTTAGCAACGCTATAATGAGCACGTTAAACTATAAACATATATCAACTGCCTCCAAGGCTAAACTGTCAACAAATGTAGAGGTTGATACCACACAACTACTCTGTCACTAAGTCATTTGATTCCGAGTAAAGGACTGTACCGTTAGTTCTTGGTGAGTGCTCTTAGCAAGCTTAAGCGGATTTAAGGTTTTTCCAAAAGTTCATTGTCCTCATTTAGACTACACCGGGGGATAAGTACCTCAGCCCAGCAGCACCCAAAGCCAGTCTGGCTCTGGAGAACGTCTTTAATTAGGACTCGGTTGAATTCTCTTTGACTTCTCGGCTCACAACAGCAATACTCAGGATGAGCTAACCCAGATTGCACTTCCTCTCCTTGACTTTAAATCGCCTGTCAAAACATGTGTGGCACCATGTTGAGACGCTTGTGCTGCACGTCACCCGTGTGTATGATACCGGCATTCCCGCGAAAGCCCTTCCTGTCCAGGGTTGTCATCTGTCATCTTTACAGAGCCAACTCTATCCCTTGCACATTTTTGTCCTCCATCGTAGTAACTAAGAACATAAAAACACACACAGAGTACTCAACGTCAAATCTCCTTTGTGTTTGTGCAGTGTGTCCATTTGCTCTTTTTAGGGGTGGCATTGTTGATTCTTGCCTTGTGATTTCTGAATAGATGGATGGATGAATGATACCTGGGTGGAAGTGTTTTTGTCTTGGTGCCCTATTTCCATAGACAGGTGCACGTGCACTCCGTGTAAAAATGGCTGAATCTTTACATCTAGTTTACGGTGTTTGGGAATTTGGAAGACCGTATTACATCTTGTGAGGTGTTATGGAAGATCAAGGGCATTGTCTACATGGCCCACCACAACTTGCAATTCGCTGACAGAAAGTAGACTAGACTTTAAACTAGGTGAAACCACAGCTAAATTGTGGCACAGGTTGTGTTGTGATTTTGGTGGATTTGATCCAGGCACAGGCAGACAGATTCTGCAGTCTGTGTGATGGATGTCATCATATTTTATTCAAAGTGACATCAGCGTGTATCAATCCACCTGAATCATTGGAGATATCAATTCATTTAATGCAACATCATTATTTTTTTTATCATATTTATTTTTAGAAACACCTCTATATTGTAGCACGACTGGGGTATGTGTAGAAGACAGTCAGATGTTGAAAGTGGTCTCAAAGTGCCTCTTTAGCAGAGGCCAACTCATCCACAAGTATTCTGCAGGAACATTCCGTTCTGAAAAATACTTTGTACATGCCCATCTTCTGCATGGACTCCAGCGAGTTGAACTTGCACGAGGCATGAAAATAGAGCTCATAGCATGTATAGATGGACAAAGATATAAAAGGACATAACGACCAATGGAGACTACAAATGATCGCTTGGGTCTCATCACAAAGGGCGACGAGACTCGGTACAGGTCGGAGGTTGACCTTCTGACCACGTGGTGCAGGGACAACAACCTCCTGCTGAACGTTAATAAGACCAAGGAAATCATTGTTGACTTCCGGAAGGGTCACACAACACACCTGCCGCTGATCATCGATGGTGCTGTGGTGGAGAGGGTGAGCTGCACCAAGTTCCTGGGGGTGCACATCAGTGAGGACCTCTCCTGGTCCGCAAACACCTCGTCACTGGCAAAGAAAGCTCAGCGCCGCCTGTACTTTCTGCGGAAGCTCAGGCGTGCATGTGCTCCCCAGGCAGTCCTGTCTACATTTTACCGTGGCACTATTGAGAGCGTCATCACCAGTTGTATCGCTGCCTGGGGTGGTAACTGCACTGAACAGAACTTGAAGGCCCTGCAGCGCATAGTGAATACGGCTGGTAAGATTATTGGTGCTTCGCTCCCCTCCCTGAAGGACATTTACACCTCCCATCTCGCCCGCAAGGCAACCTCGATTGCCAGAGATGTGAGTCACCCGGCTCACTCTTTGTTTGACCTTCTGCCCTCTGGGAAGAGGTACAGGAGCCTGCGCTCCCGCACCACCAGACTTGCCAACAGCTTCTTTCCCCAAGCTGTTAGGGCCCTGAACTCGCTACCCCCTTCTGCGTAGCGTGTGGCACTGTTGCGCTATTTTCGGGAATGTCTGCTGTACGCGCACTTGCTCCTTTTTTTTTCTGCTCCTCTTATTTATTTATTTATTTATTTATTGTTGTGTTATTTATTCATTATTTATTCAGCACGTTTTTGTTATACTTGTTACTTGTTTGTCTGTTGTGAGCCATGTCTTGTCACCGTGGGATAGGGGGGAACGAAATTTCGGTTTCTTTGTGTGTCTTTGGCATGTGGAGAAATTGACAATAAAGCTGACTTTGACTTTGACTTTGACTTTGAGTAGTTGGACAGTTAGATCTTTTCATGGTTGGACAGAAGGATAGCTAAGCTGGCCAATTGGTGGGTGGTCAAGTGGACAGACCACTGGATGAGCGAAATTGACAGAAGGTTAATCAAACAGACAAATGGCTGCAGTAACAAACAGGATGGAACAATGTATGGATGATGCACAGGGGGAAGAATATATGGATAGATGGACTGACAATAGAGATGGAAGGACACATGAATGAATAGGAGATTGATGATGATTACAAGGATAGAAAGAAAGATGGACAAATGGGCTGTAGATACTGATGAATGAAGGTAGGTGGGCACACCGAAGGACGGATGTACAGGAAAAGGAAAGTGAAACGGATGAATCAGCAGAATTAGGGGATTTAGACAACAGATATGAATAGATTGATGAAGACAGAAGGAAGTATAGACAGCGGGACGGTGGAAGAATTGAGCAGATAAAAAAATGGGATACATGCACGGAAGAATACATGGACTGACAGGTGGAAACAATTGAAACGTAAGATGGACAGATAAACTGAGGCAGACAATGAAACGTGCACAGGTAAAGAGAGATGTGGTAGTTGAAAGTTGACTGGACATACGGGTAGATAGATGGATGGAAGACCAATCAGGATGGACAAATAGATGACCTGATAAATGACAGATGGAGAAGCTGTATAAATTGCATAGATACAAAGGCTGATGCTCTGATAGACAGAAGGAGTAATGGACAGAGAGAAGTTGGCCTAGCCACATCTGATCAAAGAATGATAATGAGTAAATTATAAGATGCATAGACCAACGTAATCACAGATAAAATACCCATTCTAGCACATGAATTGTCTTCTACTGCATTATTTAAAGCACACTTCCAAAACTTTTGTCTTGTGTCCACACGCTGCAACTTTCACACTATTTCAAACAAATAAAAAGCACATCATGTGCATCAACATCCAAAAGCGCCGGTGGAGCACTTCAGAAAAAGACAGAATCATGAAAAGGCAGCAAAGATCAGTCACTACATATCATTAGTGCTATAAATATGTCAGTCCAACTTGGTGTGTGTTTTTTACTGCTGCACACTCCTGCTACATGCTGTGCAAGGTCTTGCTAGGTATCATTAAAGAGTATTCCGCTGTCGTGTTGATTCTTTATTTATTATTTTGCTTGTTCTCTGTCCCAACTCCTCTGTCTCAATCTCTCATTATTCTTGACCAAAAGAGAATAGCCTACTTGCGGGAGCTAAAATATACACTATGGCATTGATTGCTTTGTCTTCAGCAACATGGTCTGCCAACTCAACTGTAAGATGTCTATGGTGCACTTTTTCACCTAACAGTTTAATTCAAAGACCTCTGGAAGGATAGTGACACATATGTGGCCATCGTTTCTCACCCTGCCTGCCCTCTTTAACCAGAGTACTTGGCAAACATACGCGCTTCTCTTTCACTGAATCATCCCCTTTTTCTATGTGGGAACAGGCCAGTGATTTGTGTTTAAGTAGTCATTACATTCAAAACCTACAGATTCCTAATAATCATTGAGAAACCTGAGCACGTTATTAAAACATAGAGACAGCTGTTTTTTCTTTCAATAATAATCGAGGTAGTAACTAGTAATCTGTCACTAAACTCATCCCTAACCTGGATGCAATGTGCAGCAATTGCAACAGCAAACAGCTCACTTCATTGAGTTAGGCCAGGGGTGGGCAAACTTTATAACTGGCGGGCCGAATTTGGTTCTAAATTTTGATCGGGGGGCCGAACCAGGAGAAGATGGATGTAGTGTTTGTGTGACGTAATAGAAATGACATGTAAAGGTCATTGCATAAAAGGTTTGTGCTTTTAGTCGGTAGCATGGACATTCAAAAAAAGCTTTTTGAAAACAAATGCATTTATCAACAGCATTAAACAAATATTTCACCAAAAAACTACTATCAGTGATTCTCATTAAATTTAACACTGTTATTATGAATAATAGAAACTATTATTTTCCATCACTTCAGCGCCTGCAGGTCAGATTTATGAAATATGTTTATCTAATGAGGCGAAATCACATCAAACGGCAAACATTCTGACCAAATACATCATCTTGAAGAATCAGTGAAAGAATACTTCTAAATAAAGTAATAAAGAAATCAATAGTATTGTTGTTCTCCCTTTTTTGCTCGTGCATCATGGTCTGGAGTAAAATTTGTTGTGGTAATTCTTAGGATAGAGCCGAGGTGTCGGTCCGTTAACCGAGAGCTGTGACGGGCTTTGTTCACGTTCATGTGGCGGAACGTCTGCTCACACACGTAGGTTGAGCCAAATTGTCCGCTCTTTTTTTTTAAACACTCGGCACTCAGTGTCCACCTTTCTTTTCCTCGGGCCACTCATTTTAGTGGAAGGATTCCAGGGGAAGGTTTGTGGGTGGCATTAACGTAAAATTGTGTCTGAAAGCTCAGCGCGCGAGTTACGAGAATGCTGACGTCACAGCCCACACTCGAAATTCGGCACTGATGGAAATAGAGCGCGGAGTGCGCCGGGTCCGTACTACTTAGTACGTACACGCACTTGTGAGTGTGCACCGAGCTTTTTGACGCAGCTTCCGGGAGTAAATGCGCGGGCGGGCGCTTCCCCATCTATTGGGGAAACATACTAATTGCAGGAAAAATGACCCCAAAAAAAGTTCAATAATACAATTTATTCACGTTTGGCGGGCCGGATTAAACGGCCCCGTGGGCCGGATGTGGCCCGCGGGCCCTAGTTTGTCCATGTCTGGTCTAGAATGAAACAAATTTTTCCACGGGCCGTAGTTTGCCCATGTCTGAGTTAGGCGCTCTCTTGATTGGAGATATTGTAGCCAATACTTGGATTTGCATCCGGGAAGGTAAAAAACTGTGTAGCTTGTTAAGGGGTGTGGATACAATTGATCGCTGTCCATGCCATTGGCTGAATGTAATGAGTGTGTGTGTGGGGGAGGGTGGGGGGGGGGGGGGTAAATCTGCACACTGACGTCCATAAGTAAGTGGCTGTTAGATTGATGCAGACGATAAATGCCAAATTTAACAGTGTGAAGCAGCCTATTGATGGGGTAGTTTCAATACAAAAAACGGAATACACAGAACGCATTTTGTTTTTGCCACTCATCTAATAAAATAAAAACTGATAGAGAATAGTCCAAGAGCTGTGTCCTCCAACACCTTAGCAAACTTCAAAGTCGCAGCGATTGGCCTCGCATCACTTAGCCTGTTGAACTGAAGGCTGCCATTAAATATAAACCATGCGTCACTCAGCCCTCCGCTCCAACATGCAACCACACAAAGGGCAAAAGAGCACAGCGTGATCATTGGCACACTGTCCTACGAGGCTGCCGGAAAGCGCTGGATAAAATGCGTTTAAGAAAGATCAACTCAGAATACAGGGTCAGGTGTTTGGAGTGAAAATTAAAATGAAAAGCTTACTTTGTGTTACCTGGTAAGTAGATAAACAGCTGCAGGGAATGCATTTGTTACACAACGCTAACAACAATAACCTCAACCTTCAAAAGGCTTTAACTTTGCATATTTTAGGAGCTTAGCAAAGTGAGCATCAGTGCCTAAGATTTAATGCACCCCCCCCTCCCATTTGTGTTATATAGTGAGACTATAACTCAGCTCAGGAATTCTGGGCTGTTGAGTGCAGTGAAAGTAGATTTTTGTCTACTGCCTTGGGGCGCCTAAACGTGTCTTTTCAGATTTGGCGATGGCTAGGTCTATGATCATTCAAGCGCTTCAAATTACATCAGGATGAAAAGGGGAAGGAGGAACATGGGAAATGGGGAAAAATAAGGGAAAATGATATTCATTCTATCCTCTTATCTACCTTTTACATCAGAGCTTCCAGACATGGTTTGGAATGGATAATGAGCCTAGAATGATTTGAACTGACATAAAGCAATGGTATGGTTGACTTTGTCATCCACATGGCACATCCACTCACGGAGAAGCTTTAGAATTTGTCATATCAGACTGGTGTGGATCACTTTCTCCACTACAGTGCGCGTGCAACTGCTGCATGATTTGTGTTGAGCACTCGTGCAGCTTCCGGGGTTAAATTATTACACCTGGATTGCGTTTCTAATCCAAAGGCACGCTCACAGAGACAGACAGGTGCACAAGCCACAAGAGATGGAAACAAACATACACAAACTCCCAGTCAATCATGAATACTAACACATGAGAACGCTTGAACACGCATGACTGGTCGAGGTCATTGTGGGTCAGCAGGTCATGGAGAGAACCAGCAGGGGGGGCGCTATGCTTTATGGTACCACAAGCATATGAACACATCGCAAGGGATGTGAAAGGCCATTAAAACTCTTTTTTTATGGGTGTAATAATCTTTCTCCAGAGCCTGGAGTCTCGCCACTGCTCTAATGTCCATCTAGATTAAGGGGGAGGTTTGACAGCACGCATGTTGTACGCTAATGTGGAAAGGGTGAGGTACTCCTTAGGGTAACAAGACCATAAATGTCAAATTAGGCCAATGTCGATAAATATACTTGATTAATCGTTTAATTGTAAATATGCCTCACAATGAGCCGTCTGCTGTCGAACTCAACTCATGCAGTGAGCTCAGTGTTGTTCCTTCTAATGAATCCAAAAAAAGCTTGCCAGCCGCTGGGTTTTCAGCAGTGTTACACAATATAGTGCAAAATCATGAGTAACTTGTTTGATTAGAAGATAATCAGACAACACAGAAAACTATTGGCATCATGTAGTGAAATAAAGCTCAAAAACATTCCTATAGTAAGTAAGTCCATCGATTGATCCATCCATTCGTCAATGCATAAGTCTCTAATGATAAAGTTGTTAATAATGCATACATGATACACTCTTAAAACTTCTAGGTCAGAGTAACCCAAATTGGGTGACCTAGCTAACACAGTCCAAAACGGAGGAAGCCAATGCTCTTTCGTACCCTGAACATTGGGTTGGGAATCATCGGGTCAAGATTTTGATCCAACAAGGCATAAAGATTACCCATACTAATACTACCAAATGGAGTACCAGGTTATCTATAGCTCTGGTTAGAAATATTGTAATGCTGCCAATTTTACACCAGATGACCCCCCCCATCCCACCCCCACCCCCGTGCAACCCACCCATTTTCCAAGAGTGGGCAAGGGTGGTGCCCTGATCGTGATTTAAAACCTAGTGTTGAAAATAAGCAGTATTACTGCCAGTAACAATTTCAAAGAATGAAATCTACTTCAACTTCCCTACACAAATGGCAACCACCTTCAGCTCCTTCAGCCCATCCAAATCCAATCATCAACCCAATTTATTTGGTCAAACTAATGAACCCAACCAGCTCAAAAGCTATCGCTGTGTGTGTGTTAGGAAAACAGTCCAGCATGTTTTTAGCCCGTTTCTGTGTGTGCGTGCGTGCGTGCGCGCATGCGCGCGTGCGTGCGTGCGTGCGTGTGTAAGAAGATAATACGACTTACAAAAAGTCTGGTCAAAATCAAGGTCAAGTGTTAAGGTCACAGATTCACAGTCATTCTTTCTGACTTCTGCAGGTTGCTTGTCCACATAGTCAGCAAGTTGTTCATCAGTGTTCAAATTGTAGAAATTTGCAATTTTTGGAATTACCCGAGCGTTTTGTAGGTTTGGTCAGTCATTGAGTTGTTCTTTCAAGTCAATTTCTCCATATACTCCAAATCGATTTCTTTGTGTTTCTAAAACGCATTCCTTTTCAGCCGGACCAGCTATTTTGACACGACATCGAGCACTCTATCTAAACCCGCTCTCTGCGCGCACAGATTGCTTTGTGAGATTTAGCCGAGTACCTTTTAGATCTTTTTGTTATCACAATTCACCAAATTGACCCAACCGAGATGAGAGCTTTCGTAGCGTATATGGAAGTGGCTGGAATTCCTATTAACTCAGATTGCTCTGACCCCCTCCCTCATTGTTGTCATGCGGGTGTGTGGAACATGATTTGCATGTGTGTGCGTGCGCGAGGTTGGCAGGCTGCGAATGAGCACGTCTCCATTGACGTCCTGTTCTTTGGCATGTTGTGCGCTGGGAGATCAATATGACCTTACCTCCACCAGCCGCTCCTTTGAAACTTAATTACTGATATTCGGCTACAAAGTCAACATAGTCTGCCTGTCAATATTCATTGGGGATCATTATGGGCCTAATAAAAGTGGTTATTTACAGGCTGCTCTGCCGACACGGGCCCAGGTCCAGGGATTCGGCTTTAGCCATTTCAATTTGTTTTACCACTCATTCTCTCTCTCTCTCTCTCTCTCTCTCTCTCTCTCTCTCTCTCTCTCTCTCTCTCTCTCTCTCTCTCTCTCTCTCTTGCACGCTCTCGCTTTTTCTCTCTTTCTCTCTCTCGCGCTCCTATTCACCTCTCCCAAAAGCACTGACCTGAAAAAGAAAAATTTACAGCAAAAAAAAAAAAATAAAACTAACTAAGGGTTGGATTCTTCTGGCGTGGTTTTTAATGCTCTTGTTTGAACATTTCCAAGACACAAAATTACACTGTGACCGGCGCATCCCTAAATCCCAGAATAAATTTGAATTTGGCATGCCGCTGACATGGCAATCAAATCCGTAAAGGGATATTTCATGACGTTTGAAAAAATGTCACGTGACTTCTTGCTTCCTTTCAACCTCTGGGACTCCAGCCATTGTTGTGTTTTCAAGGCTGCTGCATTCTTTTTCAGCTCTATTCTCTGTTTACAGAGGCTACAATGGTTTCTGCCAAACTTCTATTCGTGACACTTGCCAGAAATAAAGATTGTTTTTTATTGCTGGAGATTGCTATATGATCATTGGTTCAGTCGTTTCAAATATAGGAAATGTCAAAAAGGGGAACAGTGAACTCTTTGGCGCAAACATAGTACTGCATCAAAAAAGATAGTCTTTTGATCTTTACACACACACACACACACACACACACACACACACACACACACACACACAAGGGGTTGAGCAGTTCCCGCTCAGTGTCTTGATTAATATGGTCCACTTTACATCGGTTCACTAGATGCCAATGCACACTGCGCTGGCTTCCCTGAGCAATTAGCAGAAGGGCTCCACCAGTGTCAGATTATCAACAACAAGATGCCTCCTGACGTGCACCCTAAAGCCTGCTGACTTATTCATATGTGTTTACATAAAAAGCCCTTGCCCTGGTTTTTGTGGCAAGACTGCATCCGAACCGAATTAAGAGCAACATCTGGGGAGGAAAACGAGGAGGCGGGTGGAGCGGGGGTTTTAGGACGAGCTGGCCGAGGCGCAGTCTGCCGACAGACATTGAGATTTTGTGCTTGGGCAAAAAAGCCTGTGTGTGGTTTTGAGGATTGGACTGCGGGAAGGTGGTTCAGTGGAACAAGTTGAGCTTGGACAGCATCATTTCCAGGAAAGTCCAATTAAAAACTGCAGTCTGCTCTGCCGTTAGCGGATCGATGAACTGAATCTCTTTCAAGTCCAAAAATCAAGCCAATGTGCTTTTTGGAAAGTGTTTGTATATGCCTCTTCTCACTATTTAAATTAATTATGAATTTTTTAAACTAGGGGTGGACATCATTTATAAGTCAGCAGATTGTGGAACTGATGATCAGTTCATTGTGTCAAGTTTGTGCATGGTAATCTCTTCCAGACCACATTATTCGGCATAGAAGAAATCAACACAGAAGTTTAGGAAATAATTAACTCAATAACATCTCATTAAAATAATTAGACTCAACCATAAATAGAACACAAAACTAATTTGCTGTATTCGACCAGTTAATCTTTAGCAACTGTGGGCGTGTGATGCCCTTCGGGACTCTTAGTTAAGTAATTGTAATTAAGGGCGACATAAATATATTGGACTTGACTTGACCACCACCTGCTTGTCTCAGAGACCATCCAGCATCATAAATTGCTTCAATCCCGACTCTTTCCATTTTACTCTTTAAATGGGAATAAGGATTTTCAACTGAATTTATGCACATTCAAGTCAGGAATTGAACACCGTTTCTGGTTCATTTTGAATGCTGAGTACAACTAGAGGTACAAGCTATCAATGACAACCAAAATGGCTCATAAGAATTTAATTCAAACGTTGGTCGAGACACTTTCCAAAGATTTTCTAGATAATAACCAAAATCACTTTACAGGTTCTTACATTGATAACGACAGCATTGGACTGCCCAAAATGGTGATTTTAGGCATTTCATGTTCTCTTTTGTGCCACTTAGTCACTTGCTACACTTTTATTGGCACCAGACATTAAAATGAAACAGAAATTAAAGAAAAACATGTCAGTCTCTTATTCTTTCTCCATGGTTATATGACCGTACAGAGATAAATGACTGACTTTCATTTGTGCGACACTGATAGTTTGGTGAAACACATGCAGTGTCTATCATTGTGTGCTACGTTACCACAGAAGTAATGTCTCAATATTTTTCTAAAATACATTTATAGGCTATGAATGTAATGATCAAATAGAAAGCAGAATTGTTCCCAAAAAGGAGAACGATTCCTTCCCTTTTCTGCTGTGATCGGTACTGAAAGAGGTGCAACGAAGGTCAATAAACTGATGTCTAAACACTCAACACATTTTGCATGTCTTCTCCGCAGAGATCCCAACAAACCGGTTCCCCAGGACACAAAGTTCATCCATACAAAGGCCAACCGTTTCGAGGAAGTGGCGTGGTCCAAGTACAACCCCCAGGACCAGTTGTACCTTCACATCGGCCTCAAGCCTCGGGTGCGCGACCACTACCGAGCCACCAAAGTGGCCTTCTGGAAGCACCTGGTGCCCCATCTGTACAATCTCCACGACATGTTCCACTACACCTCCACCACCACCAAAGTGCCCCCACCGGACACCACGCAGAACACCCTGTCCACCAAGCGGCCCAATGGGAAGACCACCTGGCCTTTCAACACCAAGCGGCCCCCCATGTCGCCGGCCTATAACAGCGAAGACAAAGACTCCTGGAGCAACGACAAAGAGTCCGGACCTCTAGTGGTGGAGAACCCTCGGGATTACTCCACAGAGCTCAGCGTCACCATCGCGGTGGGGGCCTCGCTGCTCTTCCTCAACGTGCTGGCCTTCGCCGCCCTCTACTACCGCAAGGACAAGCGGCGGCAGGAGTCTGGACACGGCCAGCCTAGCCCGCAGCGCCAAACAACCTCCAACGACATCGGGCACCACGCACCCGAAGAGGAGATCATGTCTCTGCAGATGAACCAGACGCACCACGAGTGCGAGGCAGGCAACAGCAACGAGGGGGCGCTGCGCTTGGCCTCGCTGCCCGACTACACGCTCACCCTGCGGCGCTCTCCCGACGACATTCCCCTCATGACGCCCAACACCATTACCATGATCCCCAACTCCCTGGTGGGCATGCCCAACTTGCACCCTTACAACACCTTCACGACGGGATTCAACTCCACCGGGCTGCCGCATTCCCACTCCACCACGCGCGTATAGCTTTAAGGAGGCCGGACGAGGGTGGCGACAGGCGGCGGTGCTGATGGAGGAGGTGCAAAGGATTCAACAAAACGGAGAGGAGGATTGTGTTTTATAAATACCGCAGCGATAGTGGGGGTAGGGCAGATTAAAACGTGAAGAGATTTAACGAGACTTTTACTACGAGCAGAGTCGCTTCGGAGCTCTCTATGGATGTCAAGTTGTGCAGAGCTGCCAAAATCAAACTGCTTCCCTAATCTTCATCAGGGGAGCGGCTCTTTTTTGTGTTGTGTCCTTTTTTTTTCTAAAAAAAAAAAAAAAAAATCATCATTTCAAAAGCCTTTTAAGCGGACTAAGAAAATAGCTGCTGATGGGTTTTTTTTTTCTTGAATTCATAACAAAAACAAACAAAAGTGCTTTTTAATTTTCCGGTCCTCCTTCCTCCTGGGGTAGACACATGAAGAACAATGGCCTCTATGTCGACATTCGCATCATGCTTTTAATTGCATCTTTCTTTTGATTTCAATGCCTTACAAAGCTTGTTCTTTGTTTTGTTTTTTGTCACAATTTCTGTTCCAAGAGACTATAACAAGAGGAGTACGGCAGAAAGACTGACACCAGGATGAGAAATTAGTGAATTTGCAGATGTAGAGATTTTAAATCCCAATTCGGGCATCTTTTTTTTTTTGTTGGTTTATGCTCCTGTTTGCAGCACAATATGAATGGTTTCATCTTCTTAAAATTAATTTGCGTCAAAGGGTTTGCCAAGGACAGCTCTGGCTTGGAGACAAATGCTTTGTTACTGTGATTGTTTTTGTTAAGAAAGTGCATCTTTTTCAGCCAATGGACCCGTTAAGCTATCTGATCTGATCTGATCTGATCTGATCTGATCTGATCTGATCTGATCTGATCTGATCTGATCTGATCTCAACCAAGTGTGCATCTACACATGCTGCTCGTGTGCAGTGTACTAAGAGTGTTCTGCTAGGAACATGTAAGGTGAGTGAGTGATCACGTGAGTGTCGACTATTTTTTTTAATTATTATTATTTGGAGTAGTACAGTGTGTTTTTTGTGGGGGGAGGTGGGGAGGGGAGTCAAGGCGGAATACGTTTTCCATGTTGATTTGCGTTGACCACCAGTCGTGTTTCTGCTGCGTCTCTTGGAGTCCGTCTACGCGAAATAGCACTTTGTTTTTTTTCATTTTTCAAAGTTCTATATGTCTAATTTTGCTTAAAGATGATAAAATAAATCTATTATTTTACATATAAGAGAAAAAATATAGCTTAAAGAAACAACTGAACTAACTGGCGTGTGGACTTTGTAAGACTTCCTCTTCAACAACAGCAGACAGTGGCCTGTTTGCACTGAGAGAACCTTCATCAGTGCACACTTGTATTTCTTTCAATATATATATATAAATATGGGCATACATACATATATGTATAGGGCTTCTATGGAGATATCATTCCCATTTACAAAAAGAAACATAAAAGCACCAACACAAATAATTCCAGGATGAACATCCCTCGTCAACAACACTTCAAGGTGTCTTTGTAAGAGCTCTATATGTATATTTATGTATGAAATATTTAATATTTATTTCTGTATACCAGATGCATACATGCTGATTGTGCCATGTACCAAATTAAAACTGTAAAAAAAACAAAACAAAAAAAGGAATAGAGTTTCACACTTTTGTCATTTGGATTGTCTCATTTTTTAGGACTTGCTATAATTTCCACTTGAATGAGTATAAGGAGAAATATTCTCACAGCAAGAGCAAGGCTCAGCCTCGGGACATTCTCGCTGTACCTCCCTCATCCTCTCTTCCCATCTCTTTCTCCCTGCCTCGCTGCTGCAACCTTTGAGAAACGGGCTAATAGCTTGAGGCCTGTGTGCATAACTACATTTTACTGTAATTCATGCAAAGTAGTGCTACAGCGATTAGGCGATTGATGCGCGTCCTCACATTGCATCTTTTAATTTGTCATTATTCAGCAAGAAAACTGAAGTTATTGACTCTGACGTTAAAACCGCCAATTTTCATTAAGCGTCATAGCAAAGCGCAAATTAAGTGTCTAAAAAGAACAAGAAAACAATCTGACCGCTTGAAAGTTCAGTCTTTTTTGGTACTTCAACATTATTCTATTAAAATCTTGACTTTGTAATTGGAGGGCAGCGGAGCGAAAATCCCAATCTGGTCAGATCATCACAAATCCTGCTCGGAGTAGAAAGACAGAAGGGTTAGGTGAGGGGAGATGCTTATGGGTTGATCTCTATGAGTCATCTTGTTTATTCTTATCCTGCCTTATATGGGTCACACCTTCAATAAGCAAAGAGGGAAAAATACACAGATGGAGTCTACCTGCTGAAACATTATTAACAGTAATGCTTTAATGATGTCACAGTTTGCCAGCTGCATCTCAAATCCAATACAGATTGCACATGGTAAATTACTTTGTCTTGCAAAAAAATACACAAGTCAATGGGCATGCTACCAGCGGTAAGCAATCCCCATTCAAGTCAATGGGCATGGTACCAAGGGTGCAGTTACTACTGGCAGCCACTGGGGGTGTGGCAGGCCAAATTAAATCTGCATTTGAAATTGAATGAATTAGGTTGATCATTACAGACCTGTTTTTCTTTCGTTTTGTGGAGTGACAAAATTTACCAGTAGGTTCCAAAGTGTTGTTTGTTTGTTTGTTTTATTTGTTAGGAATTACATTATTTTACTGAGAGTACCTTCCTTCAAGGGCCTGTCAAGTATTTGGGCAAAGTAACATCACTGTAAATACGACGAAATCTGGAGCCCATTTCAAAATATGATAAAACCCTTTGGTACATTATTGATACATTACTGTTTTTCAAGTTGGATCCAGGAACTTCTCCTGCACTTGAGAGACAAAGAAATAACCATTGTCTGGTAACCCCACATGTTTTTCTACAGGATGTTTACATTACCCTGAGAAAATTGATTCTAGTTTATAAAGAAACTTGAGTTAGCACGCTTGCAAGTACTGAAGAGCCATACTGCAACCCTATGACTGATATTTTTGTGAAATCTCTTAAGAATTAAAAGCTACACTTCAGTTATATCTAAAAATATTATTCACAGTGTATTTTAAAGACTAAATCATTGGAATTGTAGTGTACAAATACATGGATCTTATGGTAGATGGCTATAACCATCCGAGTTATTTTTTCAAATTATGCCGCCCCGCTTCTGATCTGTCTGCATAACTGGGAGGTCCCCCCCCCCCCCCCCCCCTTCTCCACACACACACACACACACACGGGCAGTGGGCTAAAATTGAGTGGTGAAGCTTCAAGTGAACTATCAAAGGGAAGCAAATGCCATGGGAGGGCAACATGTTTTTGCCATTACTTGTCCCATATGCTGCAGCAGCAGAGCAGATGTCACCGACGATTGGCTCGATGGACCCGGTCGACTCTGTGGACACTTTTTGGGAGGATGCGTGTGCTTTTGAAGAGGCTACTTATCATTATATCTGTTGGACCAATGAAGATGAACTGCAACAAGAGGGGAATCGGGTCATCAGAAAGCCCAGTGAAATTATTTCAAACTTGCTATGGCAAGAACCACCGTAGTCAGAAAAATAGGCCACTTCTACAGTGGAGATTTCTTTGCACTTGACTGAGTGGGACATCAGTCAAGGCTCAGTTGAAAAAAGACCCTGGTGGGCTTTCATGCTGCCGAAGACAAAGTCAGTCTTGGAAATGGTCAGTAAATGTGCCAAATTACAGCATGCTCCCCGCAGGGATAGTCCAAGTGTGTGTGTGTGCGTGTGCGTGTGCGTGTGTGTGTGTGTGTGTGTGCGTGCGTGCGCGCGTTTGTGCGTGCGTGCCTGCGTGCGTGTATGCGCTTTCCCTCTCTGTTTCAAGATCAGTTTTTCCTATATAAGGGAGTTACAGAGAAATACAGTTATGGCCAAGGGTGTTGGCAATGATACAAATTTTCAGTTGTGCTGCCTCCTTTGACTTCCTGTATTTCTTTTTTTGATTGATGTAAAAATCTGCAATAATGACACTGTAGAAACATGCTTATAAATTTTCTGTGGATTTAATGAATACCTCTTCTATTTTCAAGGCTGATTCTTCTAAAAAAAAAGTCCTCCCCTTTTTGAACCTCGCAAGTTTGATCTTGTTTTCAACACACACAAATAATTCATGCTGCTAGATTTGCTTCGGCACAGGCAAGTAGTAGCGCAGGCTTTCATATTAATAAAGAAAAAAAAAAAGCTGTATGAACACATACTAGAAACAGAAAACTGAAACGAGAACTGCATTGAAATACTGTTAATTAATTCCAGGTTTCATTATAATGGACATACCAAGTAAAACGTTATCACCCAATTAGCAAGTCTAACAAGGTTTAAGGTTGCATTTTCACAACAAACAAAAGTGGCAGCATGCTCAGCTTCTTTTCTGGTCACATCACATGTTGCAAGGTCACCTGTCAGACAGAATTTGATGAGATTACGCATTCATACACCAATTAGCAATAAGATGTGGAATATTGTCATCTCTGTACTATTTTCTTGGAAACTGCACCACAAAGTTAAACAAGAACAGCAAGGCATGGCAGGAACAAAACTGCACTGTAATCATTATGAATGTATACACTCTAACACCCAGTGGTGTTTTACGTTGTCTTTTTTTTTTTCTTTAAATGATAATTGGCTTGTGTGATACAGAGGAAAAGGCCTCATCCCATGCACTCTAAAACTAATTTGGTAAAAGCATCTTGGTTTATACTTTAACTTGGGCTTTTTCTTCTGACCCGCAGGTGAACATTTTAAATCAAGTCCTGGTCATTAAAAGCACCAACGATAAGGTTGCTTTTTATATGGAAGAGCTAAAGAACAGTGGCAGTCTATAGTCTATCTATTTAAACGGGCCCAACTTGGCTTAAAACTGCCTGCCGCCTACATAATGATCTTTCAGATGTATGGTCTGGAGATAGTGGAGGCTGCTGAGACTAAAGCCTGTATGCTCCCAGGGAATGCAAGAGGCAAATAACAAAGTAGGAAACAAGTGTGTTTTATCCCCTTGCACTCTTATCTGTCCTGTACGGTGTACAGTAAAACCTCTACAGCGTGTGACATCTCATTCCTCCTGGCGGTTGTTTCTGCTCTGAAGGGAAGTTTCACAGCAAGCTTCGCAGACTTGTGGTTATTTGTTGTTGTCTCTAACAGTGTTCATATTTCAAAACATGATCTAGTTGCTTCGTGGCTGGTCGTTCATGGCCTCCCGAGGCCTGCCTCTTTTCTTTCAAGCTGCATCAGCTGGAGTTCACCATCAGATGGCAGCCCACTAATGCCTCCTTCCCATCTTAGATGACAGGCAGTTTGCTCATTGGACACCGATGTGTCTTCCGTTATCATCATTATTATTCAGTTAACAGTTTTTCACATCACACAGACTTGATCCAAAAACGATGATGGGAGTGATATTATCTTAATGATAAAGGTTTACAGTGAAGAACTTAGACCTCAAACATTCAAGACATTTCATTGAAATTCAATCATGTTCTGACTGTGAAATGTTTGTATGCTAAAAACAGCTTAAAATAAAATAAATGAGGATTATTTACATCAAAACGTTTTTCATGGCAAATAGACCACTCACAGTCAAGATGTTAAAAAGATGTTATCATTCATTCTTCATTAGTGATTTCAAGTAAATGGTCTGGTTGAAAAAAGGAAGAGTAGAGTGAAATCCCCACTCACTTAGCAGTGACGTAATGGCACAGTCGGAGTGCACGGAAAGCTGCGTGACTCACATTTTTCAAGGAGTACGCTGCTTTCCTGTTGCATACAATGAAGTCTGGACAGTGTGAGAGCAAAACAGGAAACGACGGGCCATAGGGGGATTTTGCATTTATGTATGTGACAGCGGCTACAAACATCTGAAGTAGGTGAAAGTTTCTATCGCACCACCTTAGCAGCTGACCAACCATTCGACCGTGAGATCCTCAATATTATATAATGTTAATAAACGATATGTCTTTGAATATTGGGTTATTTGAAAGTCGCTGGTGCTGTTGTCTTTCACTCATCTGACTTTTGTACAGGTTGGACAATAGTCAGATGTTCAGTTCCCACTCACAAATGGTGAAATGATCCTTTAGACCAGGGATGATCAACTGTTGTCATCGAGGATTGGTATTTTGGATATCTCCCTCTTCCAAATCACCTGCCTCCACCACACCGATTCAAATGATCAGGAATGTTCCCCTCAAGAACCGGAGTTGCCCCCACCCGCCTCTGAGCCAGAACTAGTCCATAAACCCACGACCCTGAACAGGAGATTACACGTTAATGATGCATGGCATTTAAATTTTCGACTAACCTGAAATGAATGATCCTACTTTATTTTCCCATGGGAAGTTTCCAATTGAGGAAAATTCCTGCTATTTTGCAGCACCAATTACCACCATGTGTTTTGTCATTTGAGTTTGACAAAGGAGCAGATGGAACAATCGATTCCATTTCCCCATGTTGAAATGTTATCTCATGCCATGAAAGATGAGATACTCTATGCCCTAACTGATGGCTTTAGCAACATTCAGAGAAAAGATCATGCGGTCACAAAGCAAGAGCATTCATTAGACGGGAACATCGTGGTTATGTGTCTCTTGATTTCATAACAAGTCTTCCAACCACCAGTCTTATTTGTTGTGGATACAGAGGCTACAGTCAGACAATTTGCAACTTGGATCAGCCATTTGTTCTGCTGTGGGTCAGAGCAGCGTGTTTGCTGTTGTGTCACAATAGTCTATAAAAAGCTCATTGAGAACATTTTGATGCCATGGTAAATTATGCACATTTTAGTGTTTCAACTCCCTCTTGCTATTTTGGGTGTGTAAGTCCTCTCAGGCACCAGTGAAAATCAATGTGTGTGTACTTGTGTGTGTGCTGTGCGGACACAATAGACCCACAGCTCAGGCCATATCTCGACTTCATTTACTCCTCGTCTGATAATAAGTGTCTCCTCTCTGCTGTACCCAATTACATCTTCATTAGATTGCTAACGTGCTCCCAACTAACCATCAACGTACGTGCAGATTTTAAGTCCGTGTGACATTAATTACCAAGATGGCTGAGTCCACAGGTGAAGGGAGTGAGGGCTAAACCGTGATACACGAATTATACCTTCATCTCTCAGGACCATTCAGTGTCTGGAGCCGTAGTCTCCGGTCTCATCATAGCATCAATTCATTTTCATTTATCCACTGATGAACTCAGTTCCTTCATCATTTACTCGAGGCAGTCTCTAAACAAGATGAGTGGCTGACGCGGTGACCTCTTCTACTCAGGGTCTGCCAATCAAATTCTAGACACATTATAATCAGCAGATAAACAATCAGTGTTGCCATTCCGCAAGATGAGATGTTACATCAGACTCAGAGTCAAGACTCAAGAGTAAAGGCTCATGCTGCATAGTTAACAGCTGAGAATTGACTCGATTCACTGGACATGTCATTAGGAACACTCAAGACTTTTATGTAGCTGGATATGCTTTATTGTATGTGCTGCATTTATATCACTGGTCCTATTATTGTCAATAGGTTTATCATATTTTAGGTTATTTATTTATTTAATGCATGGAATTATGTTCCACTATCACGTGTCATTTTGGGCCTAATGAATGAATGAATGAATGAATGAATGAATGAAACTTTATTTCTTCACACCATCATTATTTCTTTCATATACATATGTTTAGACTGTAACAGGTCCCTTGATGGTGTTCTTTCCAAGTATTTGAAGCATTTAGAAGAGTTTTTTTTTTTTTTAATCGCAATGAATTGCTGGGCAGCGCCAACCCTCTAAGAGACCGTGTTACATTTGTTGGTGAGGTAACATACAGGCAGAATCCTCGCCATGCTGTTAAAAGATAAGTTTCAACTAAGCACAGAAACACTGCTTAAAGAAGTGTGACCGTTTAGCTACTTTAGTGCTATTTAAGAAGAACAGGAAGAAAGACATTATCAAGACAAATTTTTTATTTATTTTTTTCTCCATGACTACATCTTCATCCCTTTTACCAATCAGCTCTGGCTTCTGTCTCAGTGTCGGTACAATATTGAGACAGAGTTCAGAGAGGAGGCAAAGTCTGTGAAGCGAATGGCTGTTAATAAGACAAACAGTGAGGGAGAGTATCTTAAATAAGCAGCCCTCCTTCCACTGGCCACTGGCGCCATGTCAACAAGTAGTTCCACACAAGCAAATCTGTCAGTCAGCCTATGGTGTGCGTGACGGCCTTTAGCAGACAGCTCTCATTTGAACTTTGAGAAGCAAAAAAAAATTCTGTCACTGTGACTAAGTGAAGGATCCTTAGTCAGAGGATTTTCTATTGTTTCATCTCTTGTGTTAAAAACTTTGGTGTTGTTTCATTTAGTTAAGTTTTATGGATATGCGCCAATCGGTGGTGAGCAAAACACAGAATCTGACTTTTTGCATTCAAGTTAGAACAGGTCAGGCCAAAACACAAACTTCAATGGCAAACTGGAGATGAAAACAAACACATTAGGGCTTAGGGCTTGCTAGCAGCTGGTACAACACAAGCAGATGGATTTGAAATTAGTCCAAAAGAAACACCGTGGGTTTTGCCATTGGTCAGAGTACGGCAAGGGATCGTGAGGGTTTAGGAAAGTTATTTGAAGCTAAAATGAAAAACCTTTACCTAAGTTAACGCATCGATGTACACGTCGCTGTCTTCCAGGCTTGACAGTATGGTGTAGTTAATGTGCTACATACATACAACGGTGATGAAGATTTTTTGGACTTTAATGTAATTTTGGCTAAAGTACAATTAGTTAATTTGAGTTAATTCAGAACAAGGGACACATCAAAAACACGGTGGATAGGTGCCCAGGAAGACCGGACTTGGTGACCCCCCTGGTTTAAAGGATGTTCAAATTAGTATGCTTCTTCTACACTTAATACTTTATCTAAAACATTGCTCGTACATTTGATAAAAGTTTTATGATGGTGAAAATTGGACTATTAGGCCTTGTGTCAGACTGAATTGATTTTGTCCCGACTCGTCCCCGGTTGCTTTGTTATGTATGTTACTATGTTCGCGTCACCCCTCCCCTCCTGTGTTACCTCAATCAATGTAACCAGTCACCTGCCTCTTGTAACCTGTCTTGTATTTAAGTCCTGTCTGCCCCTCACTCCCCTTTTCGGATCGTTGATGTCTTCCCATTTGATGTCATTCTTGTTTCTTGTTTCTTGTTTCTTTTGGTTCCTGTCTTTGCCAGTTCTGTTTCGGTTAGCCAGTCTGTCGGTCGGTTTGTTATGTCAGTTTGTCGGTTCTGTTAGTTTTAGTTAGTTACCTTTTCCCTTCAATAAACCCTGGTCCAAGCTGCATTTTGTCGCCCAGCTCCATTCACTTCATGACAGGTTTATGTTTAAATTAAAGTTAATATGAGGGTTAAAGAAATTTATTATTTTACAGTTCTATAGCTAAATATTTGTAACTTTATTGACAATATTCACTCTTTGTTTGATCTTCTGCGCTCCCGCACCGCCAGACTCACCAACAGCTTCATTCTCCAGGCTGTTAGGATCCTGAACTCTCTTCCCCCTTCTGCGTAGCGTCCTGTACTTATTTATTGTGTCATTTGTTTATTTATTATTTATTCATCACTCTTATTTATTCATTGATTGTGCCTTCTTGTTTTATTTTTCTTGTGTTGTTTACTTGTATGTACATTGTGGACTGTCTTGTCACCGTGGGATAGTGGGAACGTAATTTCGATCTCTTTGTGTGTCTTGGCATGTGAAGAAATTGACAATAAAGCAGACTTTGACTTTGACTTTGGTTTAATTCTCTGTGGATAAAAAAAGGGGTTTCAACTCCAAACCTTTCTCATTACCGATTATTATTTTTTATTTTATTTATTTTTTTAACCAAACCTTACAATCTCATAAGAACATTCTGTCTCCAGAGTTGGCGCGGCGGTCGCAACCTACATCAGTTTCGGAACAAAGTTAAAACATGCATTGTTGTTCTGTGGTGCCTTTGACGCACTTCCCCTTCAAGCTGTCTTGGCTGCGTGTCTGAGCTAAATTTGTGTTTTTCCTCATGTGTTGGCAGAAGTGAAACACAAAGTATGATCAGAGCACGCATACAGGAAGCAAAGTTACAGTGTACACAATGAAGAATGCTTGAGCAGACATCAGACATCAGCTCTGTTATAATACACGCCGGAAACGTCACGCGGCACCAAAGGTGAAGCCACGTTGTTTCTTGTCAAGTATACGTTTGAAATCTTTGTGTTGAAAGTAAAATGTGGCCAGCAAATGTCACCCTGTCTCTTATGAACCTACTTTGGATTTGGTTTCCATCAACATAAAGGGCATAAAAAGGCAAAGAATGCAAGCAAATGGTCTTTTATTTATCCACTACATGCATTCACCTTCATGACATTTGATACAAAACAAAGCAATAACAAGAACTGTACAGTGAAACAACAGAATATAAATGACATTTTGATATTACACAGCAGAGACTTAAAGTTAAACTAAAGTGCTGCATAGTTTTGCTACACAAAGCCTCCTTCCAAAAAAAAAAAGGATGCCAGAGGAATCGGAGCGAATTCCTGGTTTAGTACAGTTGGGAATTTCAAATGAGGCATCAGCATATTCAGAGGACTGGAGGCAGGCTTCTTAAGTCGGACAGATGGAGGTTTCATCGAGATTTGGGAATATGTCACACATCTTGGAAATGACACTGCAGGCTCATCGTCTTCTGGACAAAGACGCAACATTGTCAGGGGGTCTTGTGCTTTTTCTTTTTAACGATGAAACACCCTTTTAATTCTGATCTTAACCTTTTCCCCTAAAGCAGCAAGGGCAGGGCTGGCCCCCTCCGATTAGCTTTGCTGTAGATCCGTCCGTCCATCTGCTCGGCGGCAGTCGGCCGTGTTGCCTCCCTGCAGCCTGTTTTCTCTCCCCCTCGACGGGGATTTTCACATCTCTGTGATAGAAAAGAGATGAGAATGAAGCTCAGGGCAGATGAGGAAAGGGGCATCTTTTGAAGTTAAAAGGGTATAATAACTTATTTGTAATATGAATTATTTTGTGATGATAGTGTCGTTATGATTGATTGATTGATATGATTCAAAGCATATTCATGAACTTTGTCCTCTGTCCCCACCACTTTTACACCTTTTGCCAATTATGTTGCAATCTGTTAGTGTGAACATACAATTTACCGCCTGTTACACGTATGTTAGCAAATCAGACCTACGAGAGGTGATGCCAAGAAGGAGGATGGGACACTATATATATGACTTTATATGTACACTACTACCTACTATGGTGTGTAAGTGTGTCAGTGAAAAATAAGAAAATAAAAGATTGAGTGATAGAAGCTCTAATCTCCTTAACTACGCACCAGCAAGTTCCCGGTCCAACACATCAATGAAGCTCTCCAGCTCCCTTGTGTCTCCCAGCTTGGCTGCAAAAAGAGGACATAGAGAAAAGGAATTAGAAAGAAAAAAAAAAACAAAGAGCAATGGAAAGATTTTGAAGCACGGCTCATTTCTTTGGTATTTCCATTGGAACAACTGCTGTGAAGTAAGAGAATATCTGATGAACTGCTTTTAGACAAGGAAAATATTCCAGTTTTTGTCTACAAACAGAGTTAAAGTTGGGCCCAAAAACTTGACAGCTCGCAACCTCCCACAGGGATCTCTCTGCATAACTTTCTGACGTGGAATAGAGTAAGCGGCCCCTGCAGGTCACCCTTGTTTATTCCCATTGATATGTAACCGTCCTCGCTGTGTATGCGTATGCGACCCACTACAACTGCATTTGGACCGATACAAGATGAAGCGCTGTGACATGACACAAAAAGCCCTGCAGGAGACACGGCAGCCACAGACAGAAGCTGTTGTGTAAAAAAAAAAACACAACAGAGCTTTAGTGGTCACAGCAAGATCAACAGTGATCGGAACAGCGATATGCATACGCTGAAGGACGCCTTCAGTACCTTTCGGTAGCAGCGTTAAGCCTGCTGTGTGCAGCTCCTCCTCACTGGTGTTCAAACTGTTGCCCAAAGATGTTTCACTGCCTGCAGGAGACACAATTTTAGGATCACGCACTCATTTGGCCACAACATTAGGTACAAACATACAATATTTTGTATTACTTTTATGTCATTGTATCTGTTTTTCATAATATGACATTGAATAAATGTTCAATACAGTCGTCATTTAAATACCCGTCTTAATCACATTTATAAATTGACCATATGCTGTAAAGTGCAAAATTTGTGCCAAAGCTAAAGGAAAATATTTTTAGGTCCCCTCAATGGCTACTGGCTGAAAAGGAACAAATAATTTCATGCGTTGGCACCTTTATCTGGAGCCTCCGCCAAATGGAATGGTCGCACCCCTGGCATATGCAGACTACAAAGTTTCTTTATGTATTTACAATTACATTTAGTTTAGCTTTAAAATACTACAAATGACACGTGATTGCATTTTGTTATACCAAAATATTGCGTTCATTCAAAATTTACAAAATCCACTACATTCCTTCAATATGTCAATATTTACAACATCTAAAGAGGGAACATTTAGTACTCCCCCTGGGGGTTCCCACTTCACTACACAAATGCATCGCAGTCATTGTTGATTATTTTATGCCAACATTACGCCGTTAATTAAACACACAGAGATCACATTGGTCCCGCAAACACTATTGTTTTCTAAAACTTTAATTCCTTTCGGTCGAGAAATGCTGCAAGCTGCAAAATCAATGCTTATTCATCCAATGACTGTGAAGGTTTCGTTTTTATTGTCACAGGCCTCTCTCTTTAAACATTAGAGGTCAAAACACATTCAATGATGCATCACACAAGGGAGCAAAAGCACGATTGTTTCTTTTGTCCTATAACGTCTGTTTTTCCATAACCACAAGAAAAGAATCACAAAGACTATTATGCCTGCAGAAAGGCATTAATATTCAAGGTGTATATGGATGTTGGCCTTTGGTACCATTCATTCAATGCAAATTAAAAACGTGGAGGATTATTTGTCCCACACTTATTAATATTGGGTTTTGGAGGTTGCTCAGTTTTCTTACTGTAATCAGAGTCTTCGACCCCGCTATCGTCCCCTGGTGCCGTGCGGCTCTTGGCCTCCGTCAACATGTGCTGGTATGCATGTAGGTTACTTTGAGGGGGGGCCTGCAGCTCCTTCACCACATCTTGGAACTCTTGCAGCAGATCTTGCAAGTCCAGCTCAAAGTCTGTGTGGAAAATATGACACCACTTTATGAAGTTACTTCATCGCAACTATTTTTATATTTTTTATAAGCATTAGCATGCAGGGTTGTTTTGAAAAGATTGCCTATAGTGTTTTGGGGGTCGTATAGAAAAATGTCTTGTGAATTTCATGAGATTCGAATGAAATAAACGCTTAAGCCTATACTGGTAGTTAGGATGGAGTGGAGGTGGGCGAATAAATAGCCTTTAAGGCATGAAAAACATCTCAGTGGTGTAAAAACACTCAAACTGTTAACATTGTGGTATTGATAATAAAATGTGAAACAAAGTTAGAATGTGAGCCATGGGCTGTGGTAAAAGATGTCATTTTGTGCAATTTCTACCAAACATTGCAGGATAAACACGGTTCTTATTTACTTTGAAAGGAAAAAACAGGATGGTAAGACATTGACAAATCCATTTAGAATCTAAATATATGTGCTTAAGTTTGAAAAAAAAAAAATCAGCATTTGTTGAATGACACGTGACTGTGGTGCACACATAAAAATGAAAGTGGAAAATGTGAAAATATAAAACATTACAGCCGTGATCAAACCAAACGCGAGATAGGCAAAACGTGAAAGTGTAGACAGTTTAAATATGATGTGACTGGGCAAGAAATAAGTTTTAAAAACATCAAATATAGCTTCTCTGAGAATTTCTTAAATGGCTATCTGATCCCCATCAGTGCACCACTTGAAAACTAATGGCTCATATAGACGCTGGACTCACCTGAAGTCACTCCTGAGGACATAGTGGCGCCAATCTAGGGACGAAATAAAGAGCAGAGTGCTGGGATCAAGGCGTTTCTAGGCTGACTGGAGCTGATTGTAGTTCTCTTATACAGCTGAGAGAGGGGGAGGAGGAGCCAGACACATGGAGGAGGAAAACTTGACTTCTACTGTAAATGGAAAGAAATGAGAGGAAAGGCTCGTAGGAAAAGCAAACATAATCAGGCATACAGGAAAGGGGCTATTACGCAACTTTGGTTCAGGCTTCAATGTTTTTTCCTTTGAAATACTTGCTGAGGATTCCCTCCCTTCACTTATAGTGCTTATTACAACACAATACAATAAATATATTGTTCTTTATATAGCACTTTCACAACAGCTGTAGCCGTAACAAAGCGCTTCAGGCTATTTATAGCAATGGATTAAAAACTGAAATTATAATCATCAGTGTAAAATAGGTCCCTTATATTCTCGACATTGCAGCCGTATACTTTGAGAAATTTAAAATGCCGAAATAAATCTGAAACTATTCTTACCCTGGTTGGCAGTAAAAGGTACCACTTCCTGTTTGAACATTTCTGATACTGCTGCTCCTCTACATCACTACATGCATCAGTTAATAATGACTTCATTTGTCTTATTCCAATCTCAGTCGAAATGGACTCCAGCCCTCCCGTCAAAGGGTGTCAACATAACAAATGAGATGAATGCTGAATGCATGTGAGCGCTGCTGAATTTGACACACTATTCCTATCAAATGTACTATCCAGAGAGGAAAATATAAGCATGAAAAAAGGTTCTTCTTGGGCAATGACTGTGTTGAGATCATTACTGGTAATAAATGACATTTTGAGCTGCGCAGGTATGCTTTGCCGCCTCCACGCTTAAGCTCCTCTTGCTGCTAGGGAACAAGGCTAGCGTATGAGGTCATGGCAATTGTGAATCTCTGAAATACACCAGGTCCGTCAAGAGTCAAATCAGAAGAAATGCCATGAACATCAACTTCTTGTGGCGTCTCATTACTGTGTGGTAGTGAATCCCCGTGCATTGGTAATCACCTCATGTGAACTGTTGGATTCTGTCCACAATTTAGGGAGCGCGTTATCTGCGCCTCACGGCAAAAGCCTTTGCCAATCACCTGTTCTCCAATTTACTCACTGCGTGCTCGTTTGATTTCTTCAGATTTAGGAAAATGCAAAGACACTGAAGCAGAAATTAGACTTAGACAGATTGGTTGAGTTCAATCACAATTCTTGTTCAAAAAGCTCTGTTTTCAGGAAAGTACAATACAGCGCTGGGCCCTTCAAGAGCGGACAGTCTCCATTCAGAAAAGGCAAAGTCCAAGGTTGTTAGATCAGTTTTATATTCAGTAGCACATTGTGGGCTGGGATTGATGGGCGATGAGTCTTCGGGGTGGGGCAAGTTCGAAGGAGAGTCTGCTTCCATGGGAGTGGTGCTGGTTATGGGCGATTCGGTGTGTTGGTGGGGGGCTGTTGGTGTGTGTGTGTGTGTGTGGAGGGGGCTGTTGTCTTCCATCCCGTCTCTCGGCCTTGGCGATCATCTTTGGCCGAGTTCTCGGGTGGCTCCTTCTGGCACCCACTGGTTTTATCTCCACGTGACCTTCCTGTGAACATTCTTCTCCAATCTTGGACATACACTGTCGTATCGCATTCAACCGTATCTTTTCTTTGTTAGGCAAACTATTTCCCTCTGTGCAGAGCGTTCAGTAGTAATCAAAAACTGGCGTCTAGCATTAGTCAAAACATAAGATACAATCAAGTACTGAACGGTCAAGACGACTCTGGCCGTGTCCATGATTCAGAGAAAAAACATCAGGCATGCATTCCACAGTTCCTTAAGGGTCATTAAGCTATTTAGGCAATATATCAAAAGTCATTTGTTATTTCAAAGTCCTCAGAAATATATATATCAGATCATAAAGTTATAAAAACCTTTCTCATTACCACTTATCAAAAATGTCTAGTTATGTCTTCTTTATTGATTTGGTGTGTAGGTATAATTATATGCTTCAAATGTTTCTTTTATTTATTTAATATGTGAATATACTTGTCTGCTTATGTACTTTATTCAATGAGGTTTGAGCATATCTGTTTTTGTAGCGAGGCAGGACTTTTTGTATTTCGACCTCATTCCTTCAGAACCTTACACAAAATAGAAATATATTTATGATGTTATGCAGCCGTTGAAGAGGAGTTTGCTCGCAGTAATTGCATGACTCGAAGTTGAGAAAAGTGAAACACACAGACTTTCCTTTTGGCGGGGTTGCACATACTTCTCACAGCTGAACATTCTGGTTGCGGGCCTTCCAGACAGTGCACGTGGAAGAAAAGGAGTGAGCGATTTTGACTGGCTCTAATACTTTCCAGATCCAAACCTGTTTATGACTCAGGAATATTTGCGGATGGATACAACACTGGGGATTTCAACACCATTGAGCAGCAGATGGATCGAGAAGCAGTTTTCCTCCAGGAGAGCAAAGAGAATAAATGCATTCTTTAACAGGTCATGTGACCCACAAAGGACCTTGCGGTTTTCTGTTATCACAGAAAAATCAATAGCCATGTTTCCAACTATAAGTCAGCCTACTGTACCGTACAGCAACATTCAGCGAGCGACTGTGAGCTGTAGCATTACTAATCTGTTTTTTTTTTTATCATGGAGTGTAAGTGGGATGGAGATATTTTAGTCATCCTTGTAAATACGGTGACATCATACCATGATAACAATGTAGCAAAGAAAAGGAATGTGACATGGTAAACCACAGACAGCAATGGTGGACATTTAGCATGTTTTCTTGCACTCCTTGGCATGTGTCTTTCCTAATCCCGTTGTTTGTCAACAGATGATTTGACTGCAGTGTTTTCCTCTGCCCTTGAGGTCCTTCTGTGTTGGTAGTGAGCCATAAATGGTACCAATGTCAGTGGAAGCCCTACAAATTGCATTCAGACTAGGGTTATAATAGCTTGGGATTTTTCACTATAGGTAGTTATTTCATGTTGACATTTATTTTTCTAAATCAAATTTTCAGGTTTTTAGTTTTTATTCATTTGAATCAAAAGGTCACTAAGTATAGAGTAGTCTAGTAAATTTGCAATTCCGTACAGTAATACGTACCAAAAAAAATACGTTGAAAATAAACTTGAATGCTCATGTCTGGAATGAATTGACAAAGCTGATAATGTAAGACATTTTTCGCTATAATTATTGATAGTTGGATAAATTTGAAATGTAATTCCGTTGTAGTTTTTAAAAGCACTTATTTTGATTTTATCTCGTCAAAGAAATCGATTTTTTTGTTTTTAAATTAAAAATTTTAGCTATTTCAAAAACTATAATAAATCTGCTCCAGGCTGAACCGTAGAGAGTCAGCAATGTAAATCTAGTTCCGCAAGTATAATAGTCATAGTGAGGGAAGTTAATGATGAGATTTTGTCTTCAACCCATCTCCTCAGATCAGCGCCTCAAATCTACATATACGAGTCTCAAAGTCTGTGCGTGAGCCAAGAAGCTCTTTAGCCTCAATAGCCTCACTGGGCACTATCGACCACGCCACAACATCCACAATGGCAACGCTGATGCAGCTATTGTTGTTATAATGGTTAGCTAGCAGCCATCAGTGCCTCCCACCAAACACTGGGGTGTCATTAAATGCATTCTCCCAAATACAAACCAGGCACCGGTGATAACTATTACGACCATAGCAGTGCATCAAAATCAGATGAGTGTGGATCAGAGAACCGGCCCCCACCGAGCTGTCTAGTGTTTTAGAACTTGATTGACAGCAGCTTTCAAGATGCCTCACTTTGAATGTTTTGCGTTTCAAGTCTGTGCTGCGAGAATGATAAATATCTGCTTTCCACCTCAAAGACGTGATGGAGGGTGAACGTCTTATTTTACCTGGTAGTGCAACGATGATTATCTGAAGAATCTGACATCATCTACATCCAAACATGTCATATGGGTGTTAAAAATGTCACAGGGAACGCGTAAACAGTCGGAGAAAACAACAACTGCTTAAGATGCAAGCAGCGTATACAAGCTCAACAAGCACAGCGCTCGTATTTGGCCACACTACAGGTCTACTGAGCCCAGCTAGATTCCCCTTTGAATCGCTGTGGACAGCCAGGATTTGATAAGTGGGAACCACACAAAAAAGGCCCAAAGTCAACTGGGATACGTTAGGATAGACATAAAGAATGACAATGAACTTGTTTTTCAGTCCTTCTATTGATAACGTACAAAGAAAAGGAAACACATATTTGGAAGTTCATAAGTAAGGCAAACTCATTTGTGTTGATAGTGGTCAATGGACACTGTAACTACGAAGGTGTCCACAATATACATATATATATGTACTCTTAAAGCTGTTGGGTTAAACTGAATAAAAAAGAACCCATACTGAGGATTTACATTCAATTTTCTTCCACGTCAGTAGACAAATTGTCAAAAAAAAGTGACCGGCTCGAGTATGGCCAAATGCAATCTTCAACCCAAACTACAGATTCAAAATAATTAACCCCACCAAGAATCCAACACCGCTCCTCAGCAATTGGGCTAGCAGGGAAAATAATTGCATTTTCTTTTGTTTGTGTGTCAGTAGCAATTACATCATATCAGAGCACACGTGCAGTCACTCTGGATTAGATTTTCTGCCAAAGGCTATCATATTCGTTCAGCGTTTGTTGTGGGGCAATATTTAGGAGAGCATCATCACTTCATTGTGGACAGTCATTAATGGAAACCAGCGCCACTTAGCACCAGTACGTAGGTTAATCTGCTGGTCAATGAAGGGAGAGGGGAGGGGTGGAACTTTGCCAATTACCCACCTGGACAGAGCTGCATGAATTTTTGGTTCAAACAGCTTCAAAGGACTTTGTGTGCCATGGTGTGAGGCCTGCATCCATTTGCTAGTTCGATGTTGACAGCCGTTCCATACCTCAAAGACTGGGGCAAGAAATCAACAACCAACAGAGCAAGAAAGGGCATTTTGATGAGAATGAGATTGCACACAAAGACACATAACGCCTTAAATTAGAGCCAGAATAAAGCAAGCAACGTGTAATCAGGGGGGAAATAAGCATGCATTTTAAACGTTTCCTAAAGGTGTCTCTTATTTTTATAATGCAATTTGTTGAATTTTCTGTCAGCTAATGTCAACAGAGAAACTGCAAAAGCGTTTCACTATAAAGCAGTGTTTACCGACATTGATTGAGCCAAGGCACATATTTATGTTGGAAAAACATCCCAGGGCACACCACCAAATCACATCACCAACTAAAATGACACACACCTCCCCCCTCCAAAAAAGTTCATATGCACAGGTTAATTGCTGTATGTACTTTCTGCCATCTAGTGGAACAACATTTAATTGTTCTGTCTGTCACTATACACCACTGGCAAAGAGGGACAAAGATGAAGTTGTAGTAAATAAATGACATTCGTAATACAACGATTATCGCTAACATTAGCATAACAAACAAAAGCACTATTTTGCTTTTTACAATTGTATGTTTGGGACCTCTGGAGGTTATTCACTAATTTGGAGTTTTAGCTCATAAAAAAATTTATAAGGTACTATCTAATGTGCCCCACAGGTCTAAAGATTGGATTCCAGGGTGGTAACTGCTTGAATAAAGAAACAAAAAAGGAGTATCAAGTGCACAAAAGCAGCACACTGTAGGGACAAGTCATTGTACTCCTAAATGAGTGCAGTACTATCATTTAAAAAAAAAAAAAAATTGCTTGACGTGACTGATTCAATGCAGTCAACAGAAAACTGGGGACATTGCAGCAAGGCCTCACTAAATCCGTCGTAATATAATCATCAGCCAAAGAGAATGTATTCCCTGAGCGATGACTCCCCCTTACAATATGTAATGGACTGCTGATATGATTGAGTCTTATCATGTTGGCGGTAAAGTAGTTAGACACATAAAGGAGGTGTAATGTAATGTTGTTCCTGTGTGGAGGTAGCGAAAGTCCCCAAAGAGGAAGCCCTTAGTGTTGGCTCGTGAGTGAACAATTCGTTCATAAGAACGACTTTTTCAGCGAACGAGAGTGAACGTATCACTTCCTAAAGTGATTCGTTCTTTATTCAGTTCATATGACTTCAACCAGTAGGTGTCAGTAATGCGCATTGAAGCTGGTGCCACCTCGCCGTAAAACAAAACGAAGAAGAAAAAGACGTAACTGCCCGTTCACGAACGAGTCGTGAATTGCATTTCCCGTTCACCAACTGAACGGATCTGTGAGTGAACGAGTCAGTGAGAGAATGATTTGCATTTCCAGTTCATCGCGAGAACGGATCAGTGAGGGAACGAATCCTGACTTTCCCGTTCGCGAACGAGTTAATGGGTGAACTGCCTTCCCGTGCACCAACGGATCAGTCAGTGAACGTGTTGCGTCTCCTGGGGTGAACTATGTAAGTCAGAATGTAGATTTACGATTTGCCAAGGAAAGAAAGAACCGCTCACTGGTTCTTTTATGCACGTTTTCTCCAAGATAACGGCTAACTTTATTGCATGAAGGGATGCGCCGTTATGCAACAACGGGGAGATTATGCTTCTCTTTGGGTAATCTTAATTTTATAACACTTATAGTAGTTTTTAAATAACGTGTATGCATATATATGCCTAAATATTGTTATCCAATATATCTACTGCAATTTCACATTAGGTGCTGGTTTGAAATTTTACTTTTATTAATAAACATTTATGTTAAAACTTATCTGGTGTTTTATTCCTTGTATTTATATTTGCCAGTCAAAACATAAAAATCAGACATTTGGTTAACTGCTTTATATGACAATATGTACGTATATATATGTGTTTTACGTTGTTATATGAGTTGGTGTCCCCCAAAATAACAATGTCGGCATAACGGGTTTTTTATCAACCTTTTATTCAAACACATTCGGTATAATAACACCATCAACTACAATCCAACAAATATAAAATTAAAACATCAATGTCGGCATAACGTGTGTCGGCTGGCATAGCAGCAACGCTGTCTGTCACTCACTTGTGAAGCTTTGCGAATGAACCTGAAAATGAAAAAATCATGGTCAAAGCTTCACGGAAAGTGAAAAGTGCCACACCCGCTCTCACCCCCACTTTCTGATTGGCTGTTTGGTCTGTGACGTAATTCGGACACCGCCATTTTCAGGTTCGTTCGCAAAGATTCACGAGTGAGAGACAGACAGCGTTGTTTGTTTTAGTTTTGTATTTGTTGGATTGTAGTTGATGGTGTTATTATGTGTTTGAATAAAAGGTTTATAAAAAACCCGTTATGCCAACTGATATAACAACGTAAACCACATATATATACATATTGTCATATAAAGCAGTTAACCAAATGTCTGATTTTTGTTTTGATTAGCGAATATAAATACAAGGAATAAAACACCAGACAAGTTTTAACATAAATGTTTATTAAAATAATTAATCCATCCATCCATCTTCTTCCGCATATCTGGGGTCGGGTCGCAGGGGCAGCAGCTTTAGGAGGGACTCCCAGACTTCCCTCTCCCCAGCCACTTCATCCAGCTCATCCCGGGGGATCCCAAGGCGTTCCCAGGCCAGCTGAGAGACATAGTCTCTCCAGCGCGTCCTGGGTCATCCCTGGTGTCTCCTAGTGGTGGGACATGCCCGGAACACCTCCCCAGGGAGGCGTCCAGGAGGCATTCTATAAGATGCCCGAGCCACCTCATCTGGCTCCTCTCAACGTGGAGGAGTAGCGACTCTACTCCGAGTCTCTCCTGGATGACCGAGCTTCTCACCCTATCTCTAAGGGAGAGCCCGGACATCCTGCGGAGAAAACTCATTTCGGCCGCTTGTATCCGGGATCTCGTTCTTTCGGTCACGACCCATAGCTCGTGACCATAGGTGAGGGTAGGAGCGTAAATCGACCGGTAAATTGAGAGCTTTGCCTTTTGGCTCAGCTCTCTCTTAACCACAACGGACCTGTACAGGGTCCGCATTACTGCCGACGCTGCACCGATCCGCCTGTCGATCTCGCGCTTCATCCTCCCCTCACTCGTGAACAAGACTCCAAGATACTTGAACTCCTCCACTTGGGGCAGGATCTCATCCCCTTTTCCGATCGAGGACCATGGACTCGGATTTGGAGGTGCTGACCGTCATCCCGACCGCTTCACACTCGGCTGCGAACCGTTCCAGCGAGAGCTGGAGATCACGGCCTGAAGAAGCCAACAGCACCACGTCATCTGCAAAAAGCAGAGACGCGATGCTGAGGTCCCCAAACCGGACCCCCTCAACGCCTCGGCTGCGCCTAGAAATTCTGTCCATAAAAATTATGAACAGAATCGGTGACAAAGGGCAGCCTTGGTGGAGTCCAATCCTCACTGGGAACGAATCCAACTTACTGCCGGAAATGCGGACCAGACTCTGGCATCGGTGATACAGGGACCGAACCGCCCTTATCAGTTGGCTCGGCACCCCGTACTCCCGAAGCACCCTCCGCAGAACCTCCCGAGGGACACGGTCGAACGCCTTCTCCAAGTCCACAAAACACATATGGACTGGTTGGGCGAACTCCCATGCACCCTCGAGGATCCTGCCGAGGGTGTAGAGCTGGTCCACTGTTCCACGGCCAGGACGAAAGCCACACTGCTCCTCCTGAATCCGAGGTTCGACTTCCCAACGGACCCTCCTCTCCAGCACCCCTGAATAGACCTTACCGGGGAGGCTGAGGAGTGTGATTCCCCTGTAATTGGAACACACCCTCCGGTCCCCCTTCTTAAAGAGGGGAACCACCACCCCAGTCTGCCAATCCAGAGGCACTGTCCCCGATGTCCACGCAATGTTGTAGAGGCGTGTCAGCCATGACAGCCCCACAACATCCAGAGCCTTTAAGAACTCCGGGCGGATCTCATCCACCCCCGGGGCCTTGCCACCGAGGAGTTTTTTAACTACCTCAGTGACTTTGACCCCAGAGATTGGAGAATCCGCCTCAGAGTCTCCAGGCCCTGCTTCCTCAATGGAAGGCGTGTAGGTGGAATTGAAGAGGTCTTCGAAGTTTTCTCCCCACCGACTCACGACGTCCTGAGTTGAGGTCAGCAGCACGCCATCCCCACTGTAAACAGTGTTGACGTTGCACTGCTTCCCCCTCCTGAGATGGTGGACCAGAATTTCCTCGAAGCCGTCCAAAAGTCATTCTCCATGGCCTCACCAAACTCCTCCCACGCCCGGGTTTTTGCCTCAGCAACCGCCGAAGCCGCTTTCCGCATGGCCATCCGGTACCTGTCAGCTGCCTCCGGAGTCCCGCAGGCCAAAACGGCCCGATAGGACTCCTTCTTCAGCTTGACGGCATCCCTTACCGCCGGTGTCCACCAGCGGGTTCGGGGATTGCCGCCACGACAGGCACCAACGACCTTACGGCCACAGCTTCGGTCGGCTGCCTCAACAATGGAGGCGCGGAACATGGTCCACTCAGACTCAATGTCCCCCGCCTCCCCCGGGACGTGGGAAAAACTCTGCCTGAGGTGGGAGTTGAAGCTCTTCCTGACAGGAGATTCTGCCAGACGTTCCAGACCCTCACAGAGCGTTTGGGTCTGCCAGGTCGGACCGGCATCTTCCCCCACCATCGGAGCCAACCCACCACCAGGTGGTGATCAGTTGACAGCTCCGCCCCTCCCTTCACCCGAGTGTCCCAAACATGCGGCCGCAAATCCGATGACACGACTACAAAGTCGATCATCGAACTGCGGCCTAGGGTGTCCTGGTGCCAAGTGCACACATGGACACCCTTATGTTTGAACATGGTGTTCATTATTGAAAATCCGTGTCGAGCACAGAAGTCCAATAATAGAACACCGCTCGGGTTCAGATCGGGGGTGCCGTTCTATCCAATCACGCCCTTCCAGGTCTCACTGTCATTGCCCACGTGAGGATTGAAGTCACCCAGTAGAACGATGGAGTCCCCAGAAGGAGCGCTCTCCAGCACTTCCTCCAGGGACTCCAAGAAGGGTGGGTACTCTGAGTTGCCGTTTAGTGCATAGACACAAACAACAGTCAGGACCCATCCCCCCACCCGAAGGCGGAGGGAGGCTACCCTCTCGTTCACCGGGGTGAACCCCAATGTGCAGGCGCCCAGCCGGGGGGCAATAAGTATACCCACACCTGCTCGAAGCCTCTCACCGTGGGCAACTCCAGAGTGGAAGAGAGTCCAGCCCCTCTCGAGAGGGCTTGTACCGGAACCCAAGCTGTGCGTGGAGGCTAGTCCGACTATATCTAGTCGGAATTTTTCTGCCTCGCACACCAGCTCGGGCTCCTTTCCAGCCAGAGAGGTGACATTCCATGTCCCAAGAGCCAGCTTCTGCAGCCGGGGATCAGACCGCCAAGGTCCCTGCCTTTGGCCGCCGCCCAGCTCACACTGCACCCGACCCCTTTAGCCCCTCCCACAGGTGGTGAGCCCATGGGAAGGGGGACCCACGTTTCCTTTTCGGGCTGTGCCCGGCCGGGCCCCATGTGCGAAGGCCCGGCCACCAGACGCTCGCCTTCGAGCCCCGCCTCCAGGCCTGGCTCCAGAGGGGGGCCCCGGTGACCCGCGTCCGGGCAAGGGAAAATGAAGTCCATTTATTTTGCTCATCATAAGGGGCTTCTGTGAGCCGTGCTTTGTCTGGCCCCTCACCTAGGACCCGTTTGCCATGGGTGACCCTACCAGGGGCATGAAGCCCCCGACAACATGGCTCCTAGGATCATAGGGGCACGCAAACCCCTCCACCACGATAAGGTGAAGAGTCATGGAGGGGAATAATTAAAATAATAATAATATTAATAATAAAAGTAAATTTCAAACCAGTAGTGCCCACGTGAGGATTGAAGTCACCCAGTAGAACGACAGGACCCTGCAAACTGCAGTAGATATATTGGATAACAATATTTAGGCATATATATGCATACACGTTATTTAAATACTATAAGTGTGATAAAATCAAGATTACCCAAAGAGAAGCATAATCTCCCCGTTGTTGCATAACGGCGCATCCCTTCATGCAATAAAGTTAGCCGTTATCTTGGAGAAAACGTGCATAAAAGAAGTGGTGTTTCAGTGAGTGGTTCTTTCTTTCCTTGGCAAATCGTAAATCTACATTCTGGCTTACATAGTTCACCCCAGGAGACGCAACACGTTCACTGACTGATCCGTTGGTGCACGGGAAGGCAGTTCACCCATTAACTCATTCGCGAACGGGAAAGTCAGGATTCGTTCCCTCACTGATCCGTTCTTGCGATGAACTGGAAATGCAAATCACTCACTGACTCGGTCACTCACAGATCCGTTCAGTTGGTGAACGGGAAATGCAATTCACGACTTGTTCGTGAACGGGATGTAACGTCATTTTCTTCTTCGTTTTGTTCTACGGTGAGATGGCACCAGCTTCAATGCGCATTACCGACACCTACTGGTTGATGTCCCTGATGGACAGTTACACCTCCCATCTCGCCCGCAAGGCGACCACGATTGTGTGTGATGTGAGTCACCCCGCTCACTCTTTGTTTGATCTTCTGCCCTCTGGGAAGAGGTACAGGAGCCTGCGCTCCCACACCACCAGACTCACCAACAGCTTCATACTCCAGGCTGTTAGGATCCTGAACTCTCTCCCCCCTCCTGCGTAACGTCCTGTACTTTTGCGCTATATTCTGACTGTCTGCTGTATGCACACTTGCTCCGTTTTTGCTCCTCTTATTTATTATGTTATTTGTTTATTATTTATTCATCGCTCTTATTTATTCATTGTTTGTGCCTTCTTGTTTTTACTTTTTGTGTTGTTTACTTGTATGTATATTGTGTACTGTCTTGTCACCGTGGGATGGTGGGAAACGTAATTTCAATCTCTTTGTATGTCTTGGCATGTGAAGAAATTGACATTAAAGCAGACTTTGACTTTTGACTTTGACTTTGAAGTAAAAAAAAAAAAAAAAAAAAAAAAAGAACGAATCACATTAGGAAGTGATTCGTTCACTCTCGTTCACTGAAAAAACAATTGTTATTTTGAACGAATCGTTCACTCACGAGCCAACACTATTTTGTACTTTCCCAACGCGCGCGGAACGGATAAGAACGACTCGAAGTGAAAGTGGGGTGATCGTCCAGCTTGCCACGTTTGGTGAGTATCTCCGTCGCTACGCTCGGACACTTCAGATTTAGGGTTCGACTCCCCACCCCTACGAAATCTGCTAAGCATGATTGTACTAATGCTTGTCAAACTTCTCCCCGCAGCACTAAACGCATTGCATTGCGCGCTTTTCTCAACAGGAAAAAAATAAGGCAGTAACTTTTTAGAAGTTTAGCAAGGTTTTTTTCTTCTTTTTTGTTATTTACTTGTCTAGGCTGTTCTAAAACACCAGCTCGTATGCTTGATACATATTAGATGAGGTAAAAAAATAATAATAATCCCGTCATTTACTTCACATGGTGTACCGGCACAAAAGTTTGCAGTGCTGATGACATGTGGCGCCATAGAACCAAGTTATTTCGAAGCACTGATGGCCGAGCGGTTGGGCACATGGATGGTAGTATTGGCTCGTGAGTGAACGATTCGTTCAAAATAACGAATATTTTCAGTGAACAAGCGTGAA
This sequence comes from Syngnathus scovelli, assembly GCF_024217435.2. NCBI lineage: Eukaryota > Metazoa > Chordata > Actinopteri > Syngnathiformes > Syngnathidae > Syngnathus > Syngnathus scovelli. The sequence goes on along the minus strand of NC_090847.1, from coordinate 6,495,607 downwards.
CGACTTCCTAAAGTGATTGGTTCTTTTTTCAGTTCATATGACTTCAACCAGTAGGTGTCGGTCGTGCGCATTGAAGCTGGTGCCACCTCGCTGTAAAACAAAACGAAGAAGAAAATGACGAACGAGTTGTGAATTGCATTTCCCGTTCACCAACTGAACGTATCTGTGACTGAGTGATTTGCATTTCCAGGTCATCGCGAGAACGTATCAGTGAGGGAACGAATCCTGACTTTCCCGTTCGCGAACGAGTCATTGGGTGAACTATGTAAGCCAGAATGTAGATTTACGATTTACTTATAGTAGTTTTAAAATAACGTGTATGCATATATATATATATATATATATATATATATATATATATATATATATATATATATATATATATATATATATATATATATGCCTAAATATTGTTATCCAATATATCTACTGTAATTTCACAGTAGATTGCTGGTTTGAAATTTACTGTTATTATTATATTATTATTATTTTAATAAACATTTATGTTAAAACGTGTCTGGTGTTTTAGTCCTTGTATTTATATTCGCCAATCAAAACATAAAAATGACATTTGGTTAACTGCTTTATCTGACAGTATGTATGTGTGTGTGTGTGTGTGTGTGTGTGTGTGTGTGTGTGTGTGTGTGTGTGTGTGTGTGTGTGTGTGTGTGTGTGTGTGTGTGTGTGTGTGTATGTATATATATATATACACGCACACACACACACACACACTATATGTGTGTGTTTAACGTTGTTATATGAGTTGGCATAACGTTTTTTCTATCAACCTTTTATTCAAACACATTCGGTATAATAACACCATCAACTACAACCCAACAAATACAAAATTAAAACATCAATGTCGGCATAACGTGTGTCGGCTGGTATAGCAGCAATGCTGTCTGTCACTCAATCTCTAATCTTCGCGAACGACTAATCAGCAGCGAGCGATAGATAGAGGAGGGACTTTACGAGTCAGCTTGAGTGAACTGATTCTAAAGATTCAGTTCACTTAGATGAACTGGAAAGCACATCACTAGAAGCGGGAGGCCCTGCCAAAGAGCAGCAGAGGGGAAAGTACAAGGAGAAGTCTACATTTCTCACCCACAGAGTTGGATCGTAAGCAAAAGCTATATTTGACTGCACCCTAACTAGCTCGTTGTTTTGAAGAAAAGACAGCACAGTGTTCAAAGAAATCGTGCCATTTGTACACCTTGACAATTAAAGTATCAAATTACACACTTAAAAATGTTGGGTTAAAAATTGACCAATGAAGTTGCATCAGTTTGACCAAAGTATGGGTTGTTTTGCAGAAAAGAAAAAATGTTCAGGTTGTTTTGTGCAAAATCCAACTTGCTGGGTTTGAACCAGCAGTTTTAAGAATCTAAGTGATACTCTAAAAACTGTTGGTGTCAAAAAACAAATTTTGGACCAGTCGCCTTTTGAACCAATTTGGGTATTTTTGACCCAGCCGTACTTAAAGTATAGTACAAGACAGCAAATTACACTAATGAGGGCAAAGGGTTTTTTTTCTTTTATACTGTACCTGCCAAGTCTTGCTCTAAGAAAATATCCCAATTGGGGCCAATGAGGGACCAACCGAGCCACTACTTTGGGTCAACCAAATGAACCCAAATTGGATTACTTTTAACCCAACTGTTTTTAGTGGTCATGCGTGATGGTGGAAGCTTCACACTTTGGGGCTTCATTGCTTCAGCTGAAACTGGGGCACTCGATAAGATGGAGGGAAATGTGGACAGTTCAATCTCATTTGGGGTTAACCAGAACTACTTGAAATTGTGGCAGGTGTGTCCTTCTCATACCTAACATTTCAATTCGAGTGTGTAGAAGTTTTATATCCACTGTATGCCACCTATGCATGCAGTTTCATGGTAATCATCAGTAAGGCAGTATTTGTCGTGCTCACTAATTTTACTTTCAGGCAGCAGTAATAAATTCTCACCCATGAGGGGGAAAAAAGTGGGGGAGAAAATCCCAAATGAGAGGTAGTAAAACATGATGTAACAGAGCCTGGTTAGAGGAGAGCAAGCTTGTATAACATGGCTGTCTCTCTGAGGATTTTGCGGCTGCTAGCTCCAAAATAAATTATCTAATGGGGCTCTACTCGGAGAATGAGTAGATTAATTTGGTGAGGAAATAAAAAGCTCCATGACAACATTACATATCCACCATTTGTAATATATGTTCCATTAAATGTAATCATGCGGGACATAAATTAAAACATGTTTAGAAATATAAATCTTGCGCTTGCTGATAATAGCTATCGTTTTTCTAGACCGGATTATTGGATGTTAAAGAGATTTGGGAGAGGTTGCGGCAGAGGAAAGCTGCCACCTACTGGTTGTGATTCAGATATTTTCTTTTGTGTCTTCTTTTTCTTTTTTTGACCAGAGGGCTGAGCTGAATGAGAGCGAGCACACGTTCCACTCCTCTCCATGAGGCTCACCTGAGATCAATGATGCTGCATGCGCCCCTGATTCCAAAGTGCACACTCAAGAGGAGCACATCCATTCTTATTGAGTAGAACTTCTGATAGTAGCTTGGTTCTTACCTTAAAAACTCACAGGATTATTTCTGGCATAATATTATACAGCAATGAAAACTACCTCCGGTCGGCCAGAACAAGTGAAAATTCGGCCTCTTCCCCTGGAAGTCTGGCCAAGTTTGGCGAATATTTTCTAAGTGCCAACGACATTCATTTAGACATGGCGATTGAATGTTTACGTACCGGTAGTTATTGTCGTTGCTTGACGCGCGATGACTCGCACATTCGCTCAATACCCAGTACTTCCCCCTAGCAGTCATCGTCGCTGCCTGGCTTTCGATGTCCGTTATTGAGGTGAGAATATTTGAAATTGTTGCTGAGGATGCGTGTTAATGCGACGAACGCTTTATAATGATTCAGTTTCTCACTGTTTGATGAGCCTGATGGACGCACACCCACGCACAATGAGATGCATGAGAAACGGCCTTGGTTACCATCACATTTGAAGCGATGAATACGAAGTTAAATTTTATGGCTCGGTGTATAAGTCGAGGTCGATTTTTTTCGGTCGATTTTGGATCGAAAAAGGTCGACTAATACACCGGCAAATACGGTATCTCAAGAGGCACCTTGAAAAAAACTTTATTTTTTTTAAAGTTTATGAAAACCTATCGAGGAAACAGCAAGGGAATGTAAGCAAAAAGCGTAGAAGTCTAAAAACTAGAAGCTTGGCTTACAAGGAATTTACATGGCATCAACTTTTTTTTGTGGTCAACAATAGCAATTTGTGGTATGTGCAATACGTGAGGCCGTGTGTGTGTGTGTGCGTGCGTGCGTGCGTGCGTGTGTGTGTGTGTGTGTTGACGCGGGTGCGTGTGTGGGTAGGTGGGGGGGGGGGGCGGGGCATTAAAGGCCTTCCTCCTGAAGCCTAGAAACGACTCTCATGTTTCCTGGACCTGTTATACTTATCAATTTTGCAGTTAATTTTTATTCATTTCTGCCAATATGTATTGTACTGCAAATTCGTTTCTAATTTATAATTCCTGGAAATGGTTAAGATTTCGGCAAGGCTGAACAGAATTGCTTAAAGATTTACTCTTCAGGAAGCCGTTTAATCTGGAGCGTTTGAATAAATCGTCTTCGATTCTAATCCTGATTCACAGTAAAAAGTGAATTTATGGTGACGGGAAGACTTGAAGATAAATTATATTAAAAGAAACAAAGTTTCCATTTGAGTGGGCTGCAATTAAGTCGCTCCTTTGCGCGTAGACTCCGCGTCTTTGCATAAAAACAACGCAGTCTGTGACAAAATTGGCCTCTTCATTACTCCCCCCGCCTTTGGAGCTCATTGAAAGGCGACATTGTTGCTTTAAGATTGTTGTAGCAATCGCCGATGGCTCTGTCCATTGTTGGGGTGAGTTGGGTTTGATAACACGGGGGCCGAGTTGGCGCATATGATCAGTGGAGCAGCTGCAGAGCACGACACAAGCCTTCACGTCACGTCCTCAACGCATCCTGACAGACATGGGTGAGACTTCACGGTTTCTCTTAAAAATCACAGTACAATTGCACCCTCGTAATTTATTAGTTTGTGTTTCGAGGACGGTATAGTCAACGTCAACTCGGTTGGGATATTTTCTGCTTGACTCGATTCGGGTTTGTATCTTGTAACTTTGAAAATAAGTAAATTCACTGCGTCTAATGTATAACTGTCTGGGATCAGGGTGCTTTTACTAGTCGTTCGCATGACGTCATTAATTGGTTAATTGCTACAAGGTCCTTAAATCGGTTATCAACAGTGTTTGTACTTCGACAGGCCACAATATTAGGTACACTTGAATGATCTAATACACAGGTGTCAAACTCAAGGCCCGGGGGCCAGATACGGCCCGCCACATCATTTTATGTGGCCCGCGAAGACAAATTGTGCATCAAATTCGTGGGTGATTACTGGAATTGCAAATTGTCTTCACTTTTAATATATATATATTTTATAATATTTGACCAGTTTTTACTCGTCTGATTTGAAAACGAGTTATTTGTCTGTTTGTTTTGTAGCTTTTACTGTCTATAATATGAGGTGCTCATACATTTATTTGGTTTGACAGTCATAATGGCCCTCCGAAAGAAGGCTACAATGCGGCCTGCGGAAAAAAATGAGTTTGACACCCCTGATCTAATACAAAAACTGTATCCCAGAAATCTGCGTTAAAACGCGTATTTGTAAGGGCAGCTCATGTTTTATTAGATGTGCCTAATGTTGTGGCCCGTTAGGCTGCTCTGTCTTTTTTTTTTTGAGTGGTGTTTCGATGCTCTCACCTGGCTCCCAATGGATGTGGGTGGGGGACAAGCGAGGTGTTTTTGCTGGGAAAAGGTGTGAAATAACTGTGAACGCTGTCTCTCTCTTTCATTGCCTGGCTGTGATTCGCTTTGCAACTTGTTCAGGCTCTCACCCAATAGCAGTTGAGATTGGCCCCTGGCCATGTAACATTGACATTTAATGGATGGTAGGGTGTTATTTTCTCCCTGCTTCTATGCAAGCCTAATAAAGAAAATTCAAGTGTGTGTTTTCCCTATAGAGTGTATGATTTGGAAAAGTGGGCCACTTTTGTGCAAAGCACGCACAAATACATACTTGGCCACAACAACAATGTCCTTGTGTAGAATGCTCTATAGGCTTGGCACTGCTCTAATGGTACCAACCACAGTCATCCTGTGTACATGCTCGTATGCAGTTTTGCACTGGGATGTATTCACACTTTCTCCTCTGAAGGAAGTCAATGAATGTGTGCGTACGAGTCGCAAGCACAGAGGTGCCTCTAGCTTTTGTTTGTGGGACATTGGCAGCCCTTGTGCCCCAACCACGGCGTGGGACAAAGACTGTTGTCTTTGCAGTCACAAAAGCAGCATGGATCTTGGTCAACCTCCCCCTTTTTCTCACAGTCACCATGCTGCCTCATGAATGGAGTCAGGGTGTGAGCTGGGGTCACATAAGACGCATGCCTTGACCACTGCGTTCATTCACACATGACTATAGGAATGTTTGGCTTTTCCAAATGCAGGGAAGTTTGTGTGCGTGGCAGCAGATGGGTCTTAAGAGGGACCTTGGCATTTCAATGTCACATTCCAGTTGTTCCACTATACTATAAAGTAAAGTGTTACTTTACTGAAACTGGCTGCATCTTTCATAACTGGAATGTCCATTGCTACCTGCTGTGTATTTGTATAGACTTTACTACTAATCAATCAAAACAACAGAATTGTCTTTTTCAGGCAGAATGTGCATTACAACTATTGACCGAAGTACACTTGCATCTCACAAAGCACCTTAAGTTGAAAAAGAATGTCATTCGTAGGTATTCTAATGGACTAAAATGTTGAAAATGTCTTTAGGGACCGTTTGTATATTCTGTTCTGGTTACGTATTTTGTTTTGTGTTGCATGTGTGACTAATGTGTCTCAATTTGGCTGCGGTTGCAGGTTGCTATGAGTGCTGTATGCGTTGCCTGGGTGGGATACCATACTGCTCTCTGGTCGCCACACTGCTCTGCTTCTCCGGCATCGCCCTCTTCTGTGGATGTGGACACCAGGCGCTCACAGAGACCGAAAGGCTCATCGAGACCTACTTTGCTCGTAACCTGCAGGATTACATCACACTTGCTTACGTGTATGTGGTACATTTAATAATGCTAGGATGGACGTTGTATTATGTATTTGATAAGTGAAGAACACTTTGTTGGTATATAATTGGTATAGGATTTGAATAATCCTTTAAAGAACATTCTGAACGCCTCTTTGTCAGTGTTGCTGTCAAGGCACTCAGGATTTTCTGAACTTTTGTTGGGGACCAAAATGAATCTGATTGTCGGACATAAGTCAAAGTCAAAGTCAGCTTTATTGTCAATTTCTCCACATGCCAAAGACACACAAAGAAACCGAAATTACGTTCCCCCCATCCCACGGTGACAAGACATGGCCCACAATAGACAATCACGTAAACAAGTAAACAACAACGTGCTGAATAAATAATGAATAGCGAGTTCAGCCTGGAGAAAGAAGCTGACTTATAGATGCCGAATTAGGGTGTCGATATTGAGCCAATACAGGCTTTATTGTACTCTTTCATTCTGTTGATACCAGCCGTCGATACTTGAAAAGAAAAATGATGGACATTATGCCCTCCTTGGCAGTAGGTGGCGCCATACTGAGTTTGATACATCGGTGAATAATTTTTTCGTCATTGTGAAAAAATAAATTTCTGATAGGTTTCTCGGGCTGAGGTTTTGGGGATAGCTGATGTCATTTTATTTTTCTTTAGTCAAACATTTGTCAAGAATGAATTAGTCTGAACAAAAAAACAAAAGCCATATCCCAAATTCAATGTCTGCATTTTGAAAGGCTGCATCTTACGCGTGGTTCTCCTCCTCCCTCATAGCATTCAGTATTTCCAGTACTTCATCTACGGTTTGGCCTCGTTTTTCTTCCTCTACTGCATCATGCTGCTGGCAGAAGGCTTCTACACCACCAGCGTCGCCAAGCAAACCTTCGGGGAGTTCCGAAGCACCATGTGTGGCCGCTGTCTCAGCTCCACGGTGAGAGTAATGGGGATCGGCAAGATTGGATGTGGCTTAATACACATCGGTCCCGCTGGGTGCCTGAGCTGAAAGTCTCGTGCCCTGTTAAAAGCCCTTTAGGAAAGATGAGGCTACAAAATGCATGGTTGAGTGATTGCGTCCAAGGAGGGGTAGGGAGACATAAAGACGTATTAAGTGATAATCGGAAAAGAGGTCGATGTGGTGACTAAATGAGGCACGTGAAAACTTACTTGGAGTTGCTCACAGGCAAATGACATTCAGCTTTGTCATGTAGTTTATAGTGATGACGTACGTGCTGTCTCTGCTGTGGCTATTGGTGTTCGCCTTGTCCACTCTGCCCGTCTACTTCTTCTACAACATGGGGGCCACCTGTAACACCATCGACGTCCTGACCGAGACCCCAGCGAGCATCAACCAGCTGTGTGTGGATGCGAGGCAATACGGTAATGTTCATTCGGAATATTTGTTCATTGTGTCTGCTGATATTTTTAAACCAATCGCGTAATCGGTTATCGGAATTGTATTCCCATATTGGAATCAGCATCTGCCTCAAAATGCCATATCGGCGGTCATGCCCTGGAAATGCAGATTGTATCCGTAGTTACAAATAATCTGTTTTGATTTGGGGTGGGTTCAAATTTAATTTGAATCTGATTCGATTTGTGTAATTGGTAGTTTTTTGGGTAGCTTTTAATACCTCAGCAATCCGGTTCTATTTGAAACAATGCCACAATGAGAAAAGAAAATTGTGAGGGCACGTGAAAGTTTTGCTACTATTTGGTTATGATGTTTTTTGTTTCCTTTTACTCATTGATTTAGCTGGTGGGGGAAAAACACTGGGGGGGGGTCTGCGTTCTCTTTGAAAAGTCACTTCTACAGTACAGTGAAGCGGTTTTGCTAACTCCCCTGCTGGTGTGTAATAAACAGGAAGTAAAAATAGCCATGTTAATTTACTGCAGTTGCTGAAAAGCATTGCTTTTTTATGTAGACGTCAATAAGCTTTGGACCCAGGCCTGTGTTGTTTCTGGGTATTTTGTAGCATGTGCAGGAATAGCCAGCCTGAAATCATAATGGCGCGTGCGATGAATGCATCCAATTGATTAGCGCAACTTGACGTCAACAGGGCTCCTGCCGTGGAACGCCGTGCCCGGAAAAGCTTGTGGAATAACTCTGTCCACCGTTTGCAAGACAAGAGAGGTAACCGAGGCCAAAGATTGCATTTGAAGCGCACGTGTTAGATCGACAGACACTCATGCAAATCTTCTCCTATCAGTACCGAATAACCTATGACCTCTACATTGCCGCCTTCGTCGGCGCGGGCATCACCCTCATGGCTCTGGTGAGTAATTATCCGTCCGTTGAGAGCATTTGGCCTTTGACGGTATTTACGGCTCATGTGACGCGGCAAGCGGAGGCGACGAGGCATCCCGGGCTCGCATGACTGATGACTTTGAGGACTATCGCTCACTGTTTCCCATTCTCAGCTGACATAAACATCGTCATAGTACCGTAATGTCTACTGCTTTCCCAGCCAGGCAAATGGTGGGCGCATTATACTCCCATGCCCCATTACATAGCCTATTACACGGGTGGGATCAAATTAATGTCATTAGCACTTAATCATGTCTCTGTTTTTCCTCTCTTCTAATGAGCCCCCCGTGTCTGCTGTTCTCTTCTTCCAGCTGACCTATACGGTGTCAACCACCTATAACTTTGCGGTGCTGAGCTATCTGGGGAGGAAAGGCATAGGTGCACGTTGTTAGGCTTGCCAGCAGGCTTCCTGTCTGACCACAACACAGGGGATTTTGAGGAACTGCAGCCATTTTTTTTCCTTTTCATCACTTGTGCCTGTGTGCACAACTTTTGGGTGTTTGCACGGTAACGGACTTTCAAAACCTTTTTTTCTTTTTTCTTGTCTGACACTTTGTGTTTTACTTTTCTATGAAGGATGCTTCAGTTTTATTCCAATGCCACTTCACTAATCTATTTTTATGTTGATTCTAGAGGTTTTTTTTCTTCTTTTTTTTTTTTTTTTTTTTTTTTACTTCCTAGTGGTAACCTTCTAAAAACAATTGGGTAAAAAATAACCCAATAGGGATCAAAAAGGGGTCGACACAGTTTTTGGGTTACTGCGGATCAGTGTTGATGTTTTAGCAAAATGTTTTTCCGTTTTTTTTTTTTTTTTTCTTAACCCCAAAATTTTTCAAAAATACTGATAAACTTTCAGTATGCCTTTTTCATGAAAAAAGGGCTCGGGCGAGGGGGGGGGGGCAGAAAAAAATGTATGTATAAAATTATCTTCATCCTTTTAAAATGCTGACCTAAATTATATCTTGACAAAAATGTGATTTTTTTTTTTGCCTTAAAATCTTTCCAAGATGCTGGACAAAAAAATCATTTTAAGAGGATAAGAATGCAGAATGTATTCATTTACAGTAACCCCAAAAGTTGGGTTAAAATGAATAACTTACAAAAAAAGCAATTTACAATATTTACCAAACCCAATTTACAAAAAATCCCCAAAATACCGTATTTGCCGGTGTATTAGTCGACCTTTTTCAATCCAAAATCGACCGAAAAAAATCGACCTCGACTTATACACCGAGCCATAAAATTTAACTTCGTATTCATCGCTTCAAATGTGATGGTAACCAAGGCCGTTTCTCATGCATCTCATTGTGCGTGGGTGTGCGTCCGTCAGGCTCATCAAACAGCGAGAAACTGAATCATTATAAAGCGTTCATCGCATTAACACGCATCCTCAGCAACAATTTCAAATATTCTCACCTCAATAACGGACATCAAAAGCCAGGCAGCGACGATGACTGCTAGGGGGAAGTACTGGGTATTGAGCGAATGTGCGAGTCATCGCGCGTCAAGCAACGACAATAACTACCGGTACGTAAACATTCAATCGCCATGTCTAAATGAATGTCGTTGGCACTTAGAAAATATTCGCCAAACTTGGCCAGACTTTCAGGGGAAGAGGCCGAATTTTCACTTGTTCTGGCCGACCGGAGGAACCAGCCGAGGCGGACACTTTACGGCGGTTGAGTCGTTGGCACTTAGAAAATATTCGCCAAACTTGGCCGGACTTCCAGGGGAAGAGGCCGAATTTTCACTTGAGGTGGCCAACACGGGGAACCAGCCGAGGCGGACACTTTACGGCGGTTGAGTCGTTGGCACTTAGAAAATATTCGCCAAACTTGGCCGGACTTCCAGGGGAAGAGGCCGAATTTTCACTTGTGGTGGCCGACACGGGGAACCAGCCGAGGCGGACACTTTACGGCGGTTGAGTCGTTCGCACTTTGAAAATATTCGCCAAACTTGGCCGGACTTCCAGGGGAAGAGGCCGAATTTTCACTTGTGGTGGCCGACACGGGGAACCAGCCAAGGCGGACACTTTACGGCGGTTGAGTCGTTCGCACTTTGAAAATATTTGCCAAACTTGGCCAGACTTCCAGGGGAAGAGGCCGAATTTTCACTTGTGGTGGCCAACATGGGGAACCAGCCGAGGCGGACGCTTTACGGCGGTTGAGTCGTTGGCACTTAGAAAATATTCGCCAAACTTGGCCAGACTTCCAGGGGAAGAGGCCGAATTTTCACTTGTTCTGGCCGACATGGGGAACCAGCCGGAGCGGACTCTTTATGGCGCAAGAGCCGTTGGCACTTAGAAAATATTCGCCAAACGCTCTCAGGATAGAGAAGACCAAGAAGATGCCCTTTATGACGACAAACTAAACGAAAACGAATGGAACGAGCTTTTCGGAAATAGCGACGATGAAGACGAATTTTGAACTCTATGTACTGGCAATCACTTTATTCAAGATTCAAGAGTTTTTTATTCGCCATGTTTGAGCGTGCCAAACAAGGAATTTGACTTCGGTAAATCACAGCCTCTGTTCAACATTTAGGTGACTAACAACAACACTCAGGACATGTGAAGAACAAAAGATATTCTCAAACACCCCCTGATCTTAAACAAATTATAATTTGTTGTTTCTTAACTAAAAATAAACCAGTTTCTAAGAGTGTTCATTGTTGTTAGTCTCTCTCGGCGCGTAATATCACAGGGTCATGAAGTAAATAATATTTAAAATGGCGTATAGATCGCTCGCTACAAACTCGCGAATTTGAACACATTTCGTCAATAAATTTCGCATATTTCTGATTGAATTTTGAAGTTTAATATAATGCAACAATTGAGCTCGACTTATACAAAGGATATATCATAAAATCGGAAATTTACGTCGAATTTTAGGGGGTCGACTTATACACCGAGTCGACTTATACACCGGCAAATACGGTAATCCCCAAAATTGGGTAAAATGAATAACCCAAATAGTATGTTCGGCCCTTTCTTGACCCATATTGGGTTATTTCCAACCCAACTGTTTTTACTGTGCAATGTCGATTTTGCTTCCTACTATTCTAAAAAAAAAAAAAAAAAAAGCGTTAATAAATTAACATGTACTAAATAGCCAATTTGTAACATGTGCAGCAGACAATGGGGATTATGGGTAACCTACCATTCCCCACATCTGGTTGCCATGGTGGCTGGCAAACGCGTATTTGTCTATCTTGGGACTTTTCTCATGAGCAGCCCCAACAATGGGTTCGGTTCGTTTTGCAAATATGGCCAATGAGAAGTGGGTTCAGGGGCCAGCTGTCTCTACCAGGGGTCATGTGTCAGGGAGAAAGGGTGGTGTTTCTAAAGAGCCAATGGGAATTCTCTGAGACAGCAATCATGACCTCTCCACCTCCTGTTGAACAATGGAAATGATGGATAGAGTGTGAGCTGGCTAAAGGAATTTTAGATGATTTTGTTGTTCCCTTCTCACAACAAAAGACAGTCTTTTTAAGTTTGATCGAGTACGGTCTGAAATTGTTTCTCATACTTGTGAGATGGCAAAAGTGCTTACTTAGAAAATAACCTCACTGGACTAAAATCACTTTAGGGATGACTCAGTTTTAAAGCCGTAGTACAAAACATACATTTCTTATAATTTATATAAACACAACCATTTAACAAACACAAGTCATGAATGAATTCGTATGACAATAGTATCAGATTTATTATTCATAAAGTTTTTGGTCTCATGGGTTAAGTTTATACTAAAATAAAGTAAAATCAAACAAATTATGAAAGTTTATCGACTTCAATCAACTACTTTTAGACATTCACTAAGACAACTTCACAAAATTTTACCAAATCAGCATAAAATTGACTCGCATCAATACATCGTAAATCAGATCACAGCAATAATGCAAACAAATCTTCTCTTTAAATGATCAAGTCTCATAAAACAATTATATGTAAACATGGACCGAGCGTATCGAGACATAAAATAAATGAATATACATATACTGTTTATCAGGTTTTTTTCTTAATTTCCAAATTTCACCCTTCACAATTTGAAAGTTGAATTCTACTACATTGCAATGTTAATTTGAATTTGATTCATTGTTCAGCACGAATGGACATGGCTGGCTAACAAAAAAACAAATTATATTTTGTGCTTGTCTCCTATCAAGATATGAATGAGTCATTTTATTCTATGGGGTCTTTTCAATTTGCAGTCTCTCTCATTCTCAAGGAATTTTGTTGTAGTTATTGTATAACACATTTTTTTACTTATTGAGGCAGTATTAACTTTTAGACTGTTTTGTAAACAACAGTTTTATTTTTGGTGGTTGTAGAGCATTTGTCGAGTGGCTGATGGCTGTTTAATTCACTTTTTTGTGTTGGTGATATTTGATAATAAAAGGAAGATTCCAGTTTTTGTGCAGAGTACCTGAAAGATTTATTTACCTTACATAAACACTCCATCCTTGGCTTCCTGACATGTTGCGTGATGCCCATGTAGAGTTTGTGTGGGGCGTTTTGTATTCCTTCCTCTTTTGTCCTCAGGTGCACTCCTCCATTCAGTTGGCCATGAACCAGGACAATGCGAGGAGGATGCGGTGCAGAGCCAAGAAGGAAGGCCATGACCTGTATGGCCAGCTGCGCTCCCCCTACCCTGCAAATTTATCTGACGCATCCTGACAGCTTTTTCAATGTAATTCATTCTAATCGCGACCTCGGATTCCCTTCAGTATCTTATGTTTTCATGGGAAATTGGCTATTTTGTGTTTGCATACCAAGCTTTGTGACCCTGATCGCTTGGTAAGTTTTGTTTGAACTGAGCTGTTACAGGTCAGTATCGTGCCAATTTACTGTTGTGTTCCCTAAACGTGCCTCAATTCCATTTTTTCACAGTATGACCTGTGTGGAATTTCAATGTGTGTGGGGAATCTGTGATGTGCTTTTTAGTGAAGGGAGGATAAAACTGCAATTATGCATTGCAAGGACACAACAATTGGGGCACCTAGCCATTCCTGTACAGGAAGGGGCAAAATATAGCCATCACTATATCTTTTGTTGACGCAGACAAAATTCATTTTTTTCAACAGTAATATTGATGAAGAATGAAAGGTTCTAATCTGAGTTTATGTGTTGACAACAAATGCTTGGTAATAATTTTGGCAATTTTGTGGACCTGACCGTTGGTATCAATGGAGGCAAACAGAGATGCTCGTTCGTCTAGTTTGAAATGTAGATTTACACAAAAACAGATGCAACCATTATTTGACAATCATTATCAAATTATCAATAACGATTTTGAAAATGGATTGTTTAGAGATCTTGTTCAATTTAAAATTGACATCTGAATCAACCTCTGGACAGTCAACATTCACTTTCAGCAGTATTGAATGAAAGCAGACTTATTTTGGTGTTGGATCCAAATAAATCATTGCCAATCAATTGCTTTTACTTTGGAATAAGACACTGGACATTTTGGCCTTTTTTCTGACATGTTATGACAAAACCAGTAAGATTTCTAGATTTATTTTTTTGCACTGATTCTGCCCTGTTTTTTTTTTCTTTAGCACATTACGTTTTCCTGATACAATTTGTAATATAGTAAAATATTTTGTAACATTCATGAATTAAGGGCCAGATTCAGCAATAGATGGAAAATCTTTTGAAGCGCCATGGCTATAAATTACTAGGCATGTTAAAATCTATTGTGCAAGGTCATTGTTGGCTAAACTTAAAGTAGCAAAGGTATTTCTAAGTTGTAGCAGAGGATGTAGAAAGCTGTCAATCTATTTTGCTATGTTTCACTTATTACTCGTATAGTCATAATGCATCATTCTGACAATGTGAGTAGTTGCTGTAAATGCAAAGCTTTACAGGGAAATAAAGCACAAGGCAGAACAGAGGCGTGCATTCGTGCACACACAAAGGACACAAAATGGGGTGATACATTTGGTTTTATTTCGTACGCAAGCAATGATAACCGGTCTTATCAAATGTAGTGCAAAAAGTCTAGCAAGGGAAGAAATGTGATGGGTATTCCAACTTTCACAGTTTATACCAAAAATCACTAGTTGGTCTGAACAAAACATGTTCAAGTGTCATTTGGGCAGTTTTGGTGAAGTACGTGCCCCTTCATCATGTGGATTAGCCATTATTAGGGACAGCTCAAATAAGGGGTTACATTCATGATTATTACAGCAACATGTAAACACTGACATGAAACCACGATAAGTACTGTAGGTAATGTGATCTGCTTATGAATAACTGAATCTTTGGCTATGATAATTTCCAGGTAAACATTGTTAGGCTACATGCCTAGAAGGTCAAGGAACAATAAACATTGAAATTATACCGGAAGGACAAAAAGATTCTGTTTAAGTCAAAGAACAAAAAAAAAAGAAACGTACCATTCCCGGGTCAGCTCACAACACAAGTAAAAGGTATACTACCCACTAAATGTGGAAAACTTGATCATAGTCGTGTAGAAAAGCTGTCAAACATCTGCTTGAAACTAAAACAAAACATTGGGGGCAGCACATGAACAACTTGGCTTTAGTTTCACAGTGATGTTAATCTACTCGCACAAGAAAAGTTAAGTCAACAATATGTTCTATGTGCCCCCACTAGTCTAAACACTGCATTCAGATTAATATTGCGTATAAGGAGCACAAATTAAACATGGAAATGTTTTACCCATTTCAGAGAGTGGCCATTTGGAAAACAGCTGAGCCATGATTGGTCTTTAGCTGAGCCCTTAGGCACTATGATATCATTTTCAGTCAGCAGCAAGTGGCAGTGCAAGGCAAAATGGCAGCCCTCTGAGATTGAGGAAACAAGATACTTTTTTTTTTTCTTTCACAAAGGCAATCTTAATCAGAAGACTGTGTTTAGACGAGCGGGGGTGTATTCAACACATTAGTGTAAAAAAACCAACCTTGAAATCCCTTTTGAACAGTGAGGTCCAGAACAATTTGGACAATGACAGTGATGATTTTTCGATGCTCTTGAATTGAAACAGAAAGTCGACACTTGAATCATGTTCCAGTTTTAAATGCATTGTAGCGTATGAATGCAAAAATCATAAAAACCTCTGACCAGACTTCTCCAACTAAATGCTCGAACCCTTATACACTTTTGCTTTATGACAACGAAATTTTAAGCAGTCAACACACAAGGCTGTAAGCATGAGAGCATGAAAACATGGTGCTATAACCACACAGAAATAAATTAACTTATTAAAACAACTTGTGCAATACAATAATTTAAGCAGCAATCAATACTTTCCCAAAAATTAAAAAAAAAAAAAAAAAAACACTCATTTTCTAAATGTACCTAAGATGTTGATCTTATAACTTATAGATCTTATAGATGTTGATGGCAAGGTGTTTATAATTTTTAAAAAAATAAAAAAACACATACCACATGTAAATCTGAAAAGACATTGCAATGAAATCTCGGTACCACTTAGCAGAAATTAAGTAAACGTGATACAGTTCTATTAATACTTGGATAACTGTTTCCTGTATGAATGGAGTTGAAAGGCTTTATCTTTACCCTCACATTCAACTGAGGTCTACATGTGTTATCACTTAGGAGGGAGCATAGCTTAAAAAAGGACTGGTTTGTTAAAGCTTGCCACATACTCAAGAAGGTAGAATTAAAAGAATGTCCTGATTAGGAAAATTGTTCAGTGCAATAATCCTCCTTTCCACATCCGGGAAACAAACCCACCCGTCCCTGATCCAATATTAGACAGTGTATGTTGATCAAACAAAAAGAAAACAGCACACAACGGAATGGAGGGGTGCCTCATGGAGAAATAAACAGCAGTTTGGGAACACTAGAAAAGGAAGAGCAAGTCATAAACACTGGTGCAAATGCAGCATGGAAAATGAAAGAACACCTGTAGCTTCGGTTTAGGGTGCACAATTCCCTTTATACTGATGAAAATAAAGACAATATTACATTTTAGAGCAGCTGCGATCACCGCTCGTACCGGAAATGATGTTTATGCCTGATTGCATTCCAGATGCTTTTTTTTTTTTTCTTTCTGGTGAGTCAGCAATACGCTTT
Source organism: Syngnathus scovelli (assembly GCF_024217435.2). Lineage (NCBI taxonomy): Eukaryota > Metazoa > Chordata > Actinopteri > Syngnathiformes > Syngnathidae > Syngnathus > Syngnathus scovelli. Next base: position 6,479,070 of record NC_090847.1, on the reverse strand, counting down.
TGTACTCCTATGATAGTTGGAATTTTTGAAATGTTACGAGCTAAAATTTCCTCAACAACTCAGAAGTCAACTGGCATCGCAGAATGAATTGTGTTTGACTAATTGTTTTGGAAACATCACGAAAATAAATTTGCAAGTGCCAACTATGAGGTGAAGTGTGCAACATGACTGGAAGCAGACACAGTACAGGGTGAGCGTTTAAGCACGCCTGTACCTTGCCTGGGGCAATCATTCAGCCCTTGGGATAGTGGCTGTACTCTTGACACCGCTCTCCTCAGATTACATCTTATCAGCATCAATAAAGAACACGGCCTTCGCTGTATCTTATCCAAAGAATCAGAGAGCAACCGGTACCTGCCCTACTTGTACCATAAACAACAACTCATCGGCTTTGACCCGTCAGCAGCAGGACCTACGAGATATTTTGCGGTTGCCGTGAAGATCTATCGTCCCGCTCAGTACCGAGTGGTCGATGTGATCCTCGGCGGCCAGCACCTCCCTGACAGCCACCTCGAACGCAGTCGTGACGTTCATGTCGTCCTTTGCGCTGGTCTCAAAGTAAGGACAGCAGCCGTTCTCCTCGCACCAGGCCCGCGCTTCATCCTCCCCTACTTCTCGCTGCTCCATGTCCACCTTGTTGCCCAGAACCACAAACGGGAACCGCTCAGGATCTTTCACATCAGAATAATACATGAATTCCTTCTTCCAGCCGCCGAGGTTCTGGAAGCTCTGCAAGTCATTCACGGCGAATGTGAGCAGGCAGCAGTCGGCGCCTCGGTAGAAAGGCGTACGCAAGGACTTGAAGCGCTCCTGGCCAGCCGTGTCCCAGATTTGGAGGGTGACGAGACGTCCGTCCACTTCCAGGTCTCTGTTGAGAAACTCAACACCAATGGTGTGGAACGACTGCGAGTCAAAGCGGTCGGTGACGTAGCGGTTCATCAAGGAGGACTTTCCAACTCCTCCATCCCCGAGCAGGATCACCTTCAGCAGGAGGCTTTTCCCGCTCATCATGCTCAGCCCTCCTCGCTGGGTGGCGCACAAGACGAGCTCAATTCATCCTTAAAAACAGTTAAAAACTGTCATTTAATATGGTGAGCCCAGTTGTAAAATTGAAAACAGCAGTCCTGTGGTCATGCCCATTACAAAGTGGTTGACAGCTGCCAAGCAACTGAACATCTGTTTGTATGATGGGCCTTTCCACAATGATAGTTATCCCCGATATGTCAGATTTAGCCATGGAGGTGTAAAGGTCTGAAAAAGTTGCAAAAAACTTCTAGCAAATTTCAGCTTTTGGAAATATCCCAAATTAGAAACTTTCCACGGGAGAGTAATTTAATTTCATATATGATATCATTCAATCACAAATGTTATACATTTTGTTTTGTAATATTACACTACCTTAGCACTCAAAGCAAAAAAAAAAAAAAAACGCTATTATACCAAAAGACTAAAATTAAACCCGATTTTTTTCCCCATCAAGAGCCAAGCTTCAGTTTGGTAAATTTGTGAATTTTGCTCACTTATTACTACCACATGTTTTTGGCATTGAATTATATTCTTCTAAAGACTTATAAATGCTCTGCGTTTGCTAGGCTGTTTAAATTACCTTTCTGTGACACCGATGTAATCTGAGTTTGTGCGTAAATCGGAAAACTGGTCACTGTGGATGTTTCGGGAAAGTATTAAGTAATATTAATTTCAGCAACTATTCGTGGGAAGACTTCTAGGCAATAAAAAATAAAACAAGTAAAAACCAAGTAAACAAACACACATTCCTTACTTTCATTTGTCGTGGTTGTTTTAAAAAACCCAAATACTACTTGACATTTCCTAATGCCGCTGTGCTAAATAGTTCGTTATAGGGATTTCGTAATCACCTTGCAAATGCGCTCGCTGTATTATGACCATTCGCCCCAATGTAAACAAGTGACTTTGGAGAGCAGGACTGCACATGCGCAGATATGTACTAGCTTGTCAAACTGAGCTTGCGGCTAATTGCTACTTACTGTCTTATCTAGTCTATCTCACAAGGAAGTGCTTTAATGATCGCACGAAACAAAAGGGACGGAAGTGTGAGTATCACGTGTACTGTAAAACATACAGTAAAATATCAGCAGACGTATTCGGAAAGCTTTTTCTTTTCGAACTTAGTAAGCAAGCTAGCCGGGCTGCTGTGAACGGCTGGTGGACATTTCAGTTGATTAGCAACGGAACATGAACCCATCAAATCGTTTGAACACGCTTAAAAAGATGAAGCCGAACATGTGGGTTGTACAGCTCTGCAGCTCGACCCGAAAGTATTTAACACGGGTACTTACGCCGTCCTTGGTGGTTATTACTTGGCTGTTGCCCAGTCCCCGAATCTGGCTGAGCCTACGGTTTATTGTAGTGACGTGTCAAGTTTGTGCGTCCCTATTGGGTAGCCGTAGGAAACTTGGAACGCAAAAACTGTAATCCCAGGGTCTCAAAGCCAGTCAGGTTATTTTCAGGGCAAAACCACCTACATTTTAATTTTTTTCCCCGTGAGGCCAAAAATATAAATTTTATAAAATTCGTCTACTTTTATTTGTTCGAAAGCAAACTATGCTTCATTTTTCTCTCATTCTATTTTCCTACCAACTCTTCCTGAACAACGAGGAGAAAGAAGCTGGACTTGCCCACTGCATTTGTTAATTGATTTACAGAAAATTAAACGTATCGGTAAAAAAAAAAAAAAACCTACATGTACATTTAACTGTAAATAACCAAATAGAAAAGGTTCTGGTAGAATAATAATTTCAACGCATACATTTAACCTGTAATTGTTAATTTTTAACGATTAGATTTTTTACCGCCTTCCAACTGTAGATAGCGCTGTGCTGCTCTACTGCTTCTGAGGCGCCCGATGAAAAGACCCAACACACGCCTAGAAGAAGAATTCAGCTGGGGTTTTTTTTTCCTTCAGCTGCATCGTTCGATGTCACCAAGCAGCATCCCGTTACTGCGTCCCTACAATAACTTTAACCTAATATATTAAATCTCACATTTGGAGTATTAAGAGTACGGAATTTCTATGCGTTTCAAACGGTAACAAAGGTAAGAAGTGCATACTTGTTTTCCCAGGGCTGTAGCAGTGTGTGTTCTGTACTTATTTAGTTTTAGCGGTAGATATCAAAACCTCACATTTGTATAACCACATTCAGGAAGCCATGTGGCTCGAGAGTGCAGTGTAAATAATGTTTGTCTCTCACTCGTATGTTGCTGTTTTGTTCTTTCAGATGGCAAGAAGAGGCAGGCTGGTGTCCTGTATATGTTTTGGTCTGTTTGGCGTCCTGTGCTGGGTGTGGGTGTCCTTCGCGTCCTTCCCAGATGAACATGTCATGGTGCCCTATGATGCAGTGGGGCAGGCACATTTTAAGGCCCAGAGTGCTCTTGCAGACATGGAGTTTGCCCCGGGGAGTTCGTACCGTGGACCTGGCAACCAAGACCATCGCAGCAACAAGGAGTTGCCCATTATCCTGTGGTGGAGTGGAGTCTTATTCCCACATTTTCCCGGCGATACTGAACGAATTGACTGTGCCACATCGTCCTGTCTGGCCACAAGTAACCACAAGGTATCAGTGATTCTCAAATGATGCCTATTAGTCATTATGCTTTCATCTATGTTTTACTTATGTATTCTTTAAAGTAATTTGTGTGTTCAACATTGTGTAAGCACTAAGCTTTTGAATTTTTCGATTGTAAGGTCAAGCTGTACAAAAGGACATCGTCCATCATTTTCTACGGGACGGACTTCAGGGCCTATGAAGCACCGCTCCCCCGCCTTCGCCACCAAACGTGGGCTCTGTTCCATGAGGAGTCCCCCATGAATAACTACCTCCTCTCGCATGGGCCGGGCATCAGAATGTTTAACTACACCGCCACGTTCCGCCGGGAGTCCGACTATCCTTTGACCCTGCAGTGGCTGCCGTCTCTGAGCTACCTGCTGGAGCCGACGGTGGTGTCCCTGAAGGAGAAGAACCAGCTGAGGCTGAAAGGCTTGGCCCCCGTACTCTACATGCAGTCTCACTGTGACGTACCCTCTGACAGAGACAGATATGTGCGAGAACTTATGAAGTACATTGAGGTAATACACACAAGAGTACAAAATGACTAAATGATTTTAAAAATAACCCAATTTCCTTTCACCCTCGATATTGCAATTCCCACTGTGATTATTTTTTCCAGGTCTTCTGTGTATTTTTTAACAAACAAGCCCTGAATTATCCTGTATCCTGTCTGAATGAAGCTCCTCAACTCACTTTAGCATTTTTCCTTGGTACCCAAATGCCACAAGGTGGCGGCAAAGCAATGCAAATAAGTGGATTTTCCGCAAATAACATAAAATGGGTTCCACAAAAGATCGATGTGAACAAGTGTGGAAACTCTCGAAGGACAAAGTACGACTATTCAAGGGTTCACTGTTTTCTGTTTTCCCTCCTCAGGTGGATTCCTATGGCAAATGTCTGAACAACAAAGCTCTGCCCGCACATCTCGAAGACACGTCTACAGCCACCAGTGAGGAGGCTTCCTTCATGAGATTTGTGGGCCGCTACAAGTTCCACTTGGCATTAGAGAATGGCCGCTGCACAGACTACATGACTGAGAAGCTATGGCGGCCCCTCCACCAAGGCTGCGTTCCCGTGTACCGCGGCTCTACCGCTGTGGCAGACTGGATGCCCAACAACCACTCGGTCATCGTCATCGACGACTTCCCCTCACCGAAAGCTCTCGCCGACTTCCTCAAGTTTCTAGATGAGAATGATGATGAATATGGCAAATATTTGGAGTTCAAAAACATCCAGAGCATCACTAATGCTCGTTTGCTGAGGGCTTTGGAGACCCGCGAATGGGGGGTGAATGACATGACCAAACCCAACTACTTGAATGGATTTGAGTGCTACGTGTGTGACCAGGAAAACGCACGGCTGGCTGCGAAGCGAGCCCATAGAAAAGCCCCAAAGACAAACCTATCTCCAAAACCAAAGGTGGCTACCAACGCTCACATGGGATGCCCTTTGCCCAGCCCAGGCTACGGAGAAGTACAAGACCTGCCTGCAGATGATGGGTGAGTCACTTCAATTGATTTAATTGTTTTCCTAATTCAATACATATCAATATATTATCAATTTGGTTTGCTACTAATTTATTGATCACCTAATATCTTAATTTATTATGCCTGTATCTAATTTAAACATAATCTGTAAAGGTTCTAATTTAGACAAATCTGTCTGCAGATGGTTGCAAATGTGGCCTCAGGACTACTGGCAGAGTCTGGATCAAGCGGAGGGCCTAGAGTCTCTCATTAGAGCCAACGAATCGGATCCTGCGCTGTTGTGGAAGCACATCCAAAGAATCGCAGTGAGCCGAGCTAGAGGCAAACACTGACGTCGGCCTTAAACAGGCCAAGGAGGATGGAGGACATCCAGGAGTCCAGATGTGCTCCACAGACTTTTTTTTTTTTATAATGCGGGAACAAAGCATGGCCCGTATTTGCACCTGCACCCTAAACTGCTTTTTTTTATATATTATTTGATTTTGGTATCTCATAAGCCAAATATTTTTAGTTCAATCATGCCAGTGCTGAGTATTAACTTTAAACTGTGTGGCAAAATATGCTCTGTAGGGGTGTTATAATTCTCAGGGGCGGACATGTTTGCATTGGAATGAAGCCAAGCTCAAATTCTGTGTGCCAATGTTTTACGTGACAATGCAAAGAAAATGTGTTACTTGGCTGATATTTTACCAATTTGCTACCAATTGCATGACGTGGTGCAATATGTGCAATTGGTTTTAGCTGATTTTTTTTTTTTTCAGCACGCAAATGAGCACACTAAACTTGTTACATTTTTATACCAGGATAAATGTTTTATTTTGTATAGAAGCATCGGAAATATGAAACGTTTTGTTTTAAATCAGTGTGTTTAGAATGGTATTTTGTAAGAAGTCATATTTAAGCAAAGTAAATATAAATATATTGTACCCCATAGTGGCAGTGTTATTGAATTCAATTTGCAGTTAAGCCCAAAATGATCCATACTCTGACCAAGTTTTAGACCATAAAATGTAATTAAATTTTTTTTTTTCAATCCTAGAACAGTTTTATGAGCTATTATTTAAACATATCCTGTGCATCTACTGAAAAAGGATTTGAATTGGAATTGGACAAACAGTAATGGAAATGAGCAAACGGCAATTGCATTTTCTCTTAAGAGTTTTTTGCCAGTTGTGTTATTTCCAACTAAAAAGATACCCATTCAACAAATGGAAATTTTAGCACAAAAATTGGCCACGTACAAATAGATTTGGGCTCAATTGTGTTTGCTGTGGATACAAATCCTTAAGTTACACATTCACCAGTAGGAAGAAGTGCACAAACCTGTTTTGCCAATAGAAATCTTGCCTTGCGTGAAAAGAATCTAAAGTAATTATTTTTATTGCTCGTTACAGTCTCTTGGCTCACCCTAAACCTCCATCCTTCTTGCATTGAAGCCGTCCAAACTTGTTGGAAGAAGGCTGCTTCTCACTTTAAATGCAAATGAAGAGCCGCTGCAATCAATCGAAGGTTGCAGTGTAGCAGCTTTCACAGTGGACTTTGCCTCCATGCAGGAACATATTGTCGATGAGGTCTCCCATCGGCTTCCAGCATGAGGCACACTGAGAAATAGCCAGGGTGTCATTACAAAACATCTTTGTAAAAATATTTTAATCACTAATTTCTTCGCCTCAAAACACTCCTGACGACATGAATAATAAGCAGGGATAGATCAAGGTGCAATTAGTCACACTCACATGCACGCCTATGGAAAATGTAGTCCCCTCAATTAACCTGAGGAACCTTAGGTTAATTAATCTTACTAAACTGAACATGAACTGAACCACAAAACCAAGGTCCATACCGAACAACACATATTTTTAAACTATCTTAAAATGTTTCCAATCATTTCAAATTCTCCTCAACCGAACTATGATTTTTGATGTATCATTACACCCCTACCAATGATAGTTTTGTATATCATCATTATAACCGGCCCCCCGAGGGCAACCATAACTCGTATGTGGCCCGCAATTTAAGTCCCCGCTAGGCAAGGGCTGATTACCGGTTTTGTCGATTTACAGTGATTTTGAAAAGTCAAGGTTTCAATATGAGCAGAGGTAATGAGCAGATGAGACGACTAAGTAGAGTACAATATGATCGGCTGCTGGCAGAGTGGAGTAACCAAATTGTATCTTTGACGTTAAAAGGGGCCAGTTCTATTTTTCCCCATGTCTTCCAAGTGGTTCAACGGAGTTTTATAGTTGTATAACTCTGCATGTGCCACTTACTTGGAACCGGAATCTTACTGTGGTCGTAAGGTTGCCAAGCAACCAGCTGGGTCGCTAAGAAGATGAGGTCTTTTTTTCTCTTTGCAGTCTTTGTGTCAAACTGTGCTATGAATTCTTATTTATTGATTTATTCATACTTTGAATGATTCTTCTTTGCAAACATAGAATAATACGTCTTTTCCACCAAACATGTTTTTGAAAATAGGAAAGGCACATTCTTACAGTGTAAGACATCAAATAAATGATGCAAAAGTACCTTGAAACAATGCGGGTGGCAGTCAATGTTTAGGTGCTCGATGGTGATCTTGGCATCGTTGCCCACCAGCTGTCCACAGTACGTGCAGGGGGAGGAGACAGAGCTGCAGGGACACACACACACACGCACACAAAAAAATTGTTCTGTGACCATGCAGCAGAAAAAAATTTAATAATCATAGGAAGGACGGATAATAATTGGTTTTTTTTTGTTGTTTTTTTGTCCATTGACATTGTGTTGCTTCTTCTAGTGCATGCCTTGGCCACCGGGAGACAGTATACAACAAACACGGATAACAAGTTGAAGGCTCAGTACGTTACACTAATTTTAGTTTGCAGAAAATACTGTGGGTCTGTGAGTAATATATTATTTTCCTACATTACCTAGAGTAGGAAGAGGACCACCTGGACGAGACAGACAGAAGACATCAGGATGCAGGCCAAAGTCATTAACCAACAGTATTTCTGATCAATAGCATAAGAGATACTGTACAGTACCTATTGAGTGAGCCCGTGGCATTACGAGAGGACATCTCGGTGGTATCGACATATTCCTTCACGTACACAAAGGGCCTTAAACATACGCGGGATAAAGATGGACTCAGACAACATGGATATTAAATATCACTTTGATTGAAAGCATTCTCACTTTTTGGTGTCGGGTTCTGGCGAGGGGGTTCGCGGGGCCTCCACTAGCACAGTCCTGGTGTCAAAGAGGGCATCGTCAGTCTCATCGCTCACCCAATGAGTGACAGCGATTATGCGCACATGCCACATGCAAACACTGCATCTGCTCAGTGCAGCTCGGGAAGATAATTATTTTCTGTCAATGCGTGTTAATGTCGTGCTGCTTGATGGCGAGATGTTTGACAAAGCGACACCTTTAATTCGCATCAGTAATCTGACATCTGCGGAATTGTAATTGTGTGGGAGAAACGAGAAAAAAATGCACCATAGTAGGGAGGCTGACGAAAATTGAACGAAATTTGATTAAATACTTGTTTTTTTTTTTGCACATAGAATATTAATAAATTTGACAATTTTGCAAATAGGCTACTTGTCACTTTTTTATATATACAATGATCCCTTGCTACGTTGCGCTTCACCTATCACGTATTTGATATTTCGCGGGTTTAAAAGTGACGGGAAAACAGCGTTTAAATACACGCTGTTGGCACGGGGTGTTTCGCGTCACTGCGGACGTAACTGAGGAGGCGTGGAAGGTCAGCAGCCGGCCACAAGTGAGGGAAGAAGTGTCAAGGAGTCAAGGTAAACCATACTTCTAATTAACTTACAATACACCCATGCTCTCTAGCGGCCAACATGAACCACTACGTGTCAGAAATTTCAATACAATAGTGTTTAAATTTCTCGATAATACATATACCGTTTCTACTTTGCGGATTTTCGGAACGGATCTCCTAGGATAAACGAGGGATGCCTGTTTTTTGTTTATATTTTGGGTAATGAAAAAATCCATTTAAAAGCCTACCCCAGCTTTCTTAGGGCATACTCAGGGCTGGTTCGCAGCCAATCACAGGGCATTACAAATAATGATTTAAAAAGTTGTCCCAGCCCTGAAGTTTAGTGGGATTCCTTCACTTTATCCATTTGCAATGACCCAATACGTTTGTTCATTTTGTTTAGGAGAATTTGCTGATAGGAGAATTCTCAAAATAAATTTGACTCTAATGTGCAAAAGTAAACGTGAAATGATCCTTAAGAGCAAACATTGTCGTCCTACACAACACTGTTGTTCAGCCTCAGCAGACTGATAAAAGAGCTTTGACGGCAAGCGCGTACCAGACGACCAGCAGAGCAAAGAGACCAAACTTTCACAAGATCATGAACTCACCGATCCATCGTTGACCCCTCTTGTTCACCGTAGGTCTCCCTGGAATATGAAAGCCAGCCGGATTAGACTTTCACTGTCGGCCGGAGCCGTCAATATGCTGGTGTCCAGTAAACAGGGACTTTGTTTTTGTTTTTCTAAGTCTTCTCTGCAGAGGCCAGGGATTTATTGACCATGTGGGTCATTTTCACAATTCTGTTACTTGATCATGAACTGAGAGTTTGTCTTGACCCAAAGATGGATTTTGTTTTTTTTCTGAAACGTAGCGATAAATTACAACATGGTAAAATCCGGATTGTGCAAACAAAATGATGGAAGTATCTCAAAAACGCCTACAAAAACAATAAAGACATGTTTGAAAGCAGCATCAAAAATATGTTTCAAGACACGTGAATGGTTAAATGATTCAAATTTGCTTTTGACCAGCGCAATCCCAAGGTTGAAAATTAAACCCAGCTGACACATGCAGGGTGTATTTGTTTGATTTCAGTGTATTTCCCTTCCCTGCCCACTGATTCCCATTAATTCCCCTGGAGTATCCAAGTTTGAAGACTCTTCTATTTCCTACCTGATGGTGGTGATGGTTGTGACTGTGTGGATCTGCGAGTCCTCTGAGCTACAAAACACATCAGCATTATGTAAGTTAAGTTTCCACTTAGGTTTAGCTCGTTTTCAATTAAATGCTTGACAGCCTCTTATAATTTCCACACACTTATAAATCCTGCGAGAATGGCAAAAAGTGAAAAAATTGATTTAATTTGCAGCTAATGAGCTCCGCCATGGGGAAATGACTACCTCTCCTCCTCCTCTTCTTCCTCCATAGAGCTAGTGATGGTATACATGGACGGGGATGTCCACTTGTCCCATGGCGAGTCATTTTCTTGGGACCTAAAGAGACATGACAACAGGGATTCACATTTTATACTCGGGAGGAGGAAAAAGCCACATGTTGACCACGCTTGTGAGAAATACATATCTGATATCCAACCTGTTTTTATCAGCACGGCTGCACAATGTATTCTGGCTCATTGAGCAAAGGGGTCATGCCAAAAAAGCCTCGGTCAGTGGAAGAGTAAGATAGCCCCCAACCCTCCTTCAAAGGTGACTTACTTTCTCTCAAACATAACCAGAGTATGTTGTTCCTCCTGTTGGCCAACCCCCGGAGCCTCTTGTCTGAGTGAGAACACATACATACATTGAAAGGCTTTTAGTGCACAATGGGCCAGGGGAGAACTGAACGGAACACGCCAGAGTACATGGAGTGGAGGCGTGAGAGTAAATCGAAGTGTGTCATCACCTCTCTTGTGTGGTGGTCTGCAGAGGCGTTGTGGTTTCCCATGTGCGCGCCCACGACCGGTGAGTGCTTAGGCTGAAGAGGAGGCGAGCCGTGGTGGAGGAGTCGCGGCACATGGAGCGGAAAGACAAAAGTGCATTGTTTAAGAAATGGATTTGCGCGAGTCCCGGTGCTCACTCACGTATCCGTTACACATTCAGCGGGCGAATACCTTGTGGCGGTGGCGTCGATGGGGATGACTTCCTCCGCCAACGATTCCAGGATCCGGTTGTTCATACTTGTTAGCAAGCACACGCACAAAAATACAGTTAATGGATAAAACGAGACGTGTTGACGGGGGTAGGAAGCATGTCATCAACGGGTCTGTCTCACTGTCATATGTTCTGGGTTCGAATTTCAGTTCAGACCTCAGGGATTTGCAACTGGTGGGTCGAAACTCAACATGTGAGCCGAGGAGCCATTTGGGTGGAATGGTAAAGGTTATATTTTTCTCAAAAGGGACTGATCAATATGGGTTTTTGAGGCTAATGTCAGTTCCGATATTTAGCAGAATACAATTCAATACTGGATTAGTCAGACAATAAATGATAAATAAATGTAACGCTTCGGTGAAGAATGGATTGGTCATCCATTTAAAGTGCTTAGTCAGCTTATTGTCTTACTTACTGCATCACTCACAGTGTGACTGTGGAAAAACAGTTTAGGCAGATGATGTCACCCGTTCTTTGCTTTTGTGAAGGGGCATGACTGGCATTGGTGACATAATGACAGTGCCATAAATTCCCAACATTTTTAGCTAATGAAACATGCTTTTGGATCGTATGAAAGAAGTCCTAGATTGTGTGGTTGTTTTCCCATGACCTCAAAACTAGTTCTCCATACAATTATAATACTGGTAAAATTGACAATAATCACAAGAAAGGGCAATTATCAAATGTATTTATGTAACCATTAACTATGGTGGGTAACACAGCAAGCTAGCAGTGATTAATGTGTCTGTCTCACAGTTCTGCGGTTTGAGGTTAGAATCTCGTGGGTGTGAATCGTTGTTAGTCATGTGGCTTGTGACTGGCCGATGGGTGCCATATCGTTACAGAAAATGGATGGACAGATGGAATATAGAGAGGAGATCTTTATTTGTGTTATATCCTAGCCCTTGTTTAGTTAAATAACATCTTCAAATCACCTTAGAGGACAACAATTTAACTTGGCTTCTAGCACTGGTACACTAGGATGATTAATTATTTTAGCCATCAAAAAATACTGAATCAACTCTAACGGCCTGAAGTTATTTTGGTCATTAATCATTTCAAATTAATTTACTAATTTATGTCACCACATTGTAAAAAGATGTGATAGTTCAAAGAAATATGCATTTAATAATGAAAGTTATTGGATTAATTATAATAAATGAAGGCATACTTTAAGAGCTTGCTGGGTGTTGGCTCACTGTAGATTTAAAAACTTACGTGATCTCTGGCTCTTTCCTCTCCATGACAGTGTGTGATGAACTGAAGGCGATAACATTTGAAATGAAATTATAAGCACGATTGATTAAATTCTTACCCGGCAGAGTAAACATAAGTCTCACGAGAATTAATTGGATTTTCTACAATACGATTTTATACACGGATTTGATCAAAATTAACGTGCATTAGCCGAAAACTGTTCATTAGCTAGTTTTGAAAATCGAAATAAAATATACTGTGAAACCTCAAAAGTTTAACACTCCAAAAGTTTGTAGATCTCATTAAGCTACATTTTCTTCTATGCAACACGTTTTAAAAAATAATGAACAAAACTTTGTTTTGTTGTATTTTTATGATGTCACCACAGAAAGTACTAGGGATGGTAAAGTAAAATTACGAGCAGTAAAATTATGCAGCAATGATAAGATTTTACAAACCTCAACAATAACACAGTGGTTAGCTTGTGATAAATAATGTTTGTCCAGCTAATAAAGGTTTTATGTGACATTGGAAATAATTGATTAATTTTACATTATTATGAGTGAACCAACATCACTGAATGCATTGTGTTAAACTTTGAGGGTTTTCTCTGTAAATATAGTCAATTTAATTGTAATTATTTGATTAATTCCGATAGGAACATATTGGGGCATGATAGCATCTGATTACAATCCAATCCACAATGAAACCGCTGTATCGCAATCATGACACGTTTGTCTGCTCACAATAGCAGCACAAACAGCAATCCCAATAGAGAACGGCGGAATTTGTGTGATCCTTTCTGTACCTGTCGATGGAAATATCTGAGAGGGGCTGTAGCAGGTCAGAAGAGCTGCAGGAGAGAAAGGGGACTCGTAATCACATTGCGCTGCATAATGCATGACGAGAGCTGCAAAACTGTCACAGCTCCCAAAGCAATATGATTACCTGTTTGGGGATGTGCTCCCTATCGGGTGCGGATCAAATGGATCAGTCGAGCTGAAACACAATTTCACACTGATTTCACTCTCAATTGTTAGCATGATGCGTCTAGTGTCACACTGACTCTTAATGGAAAGATGTAATGCGGTATGAATTGTAAACAGAAACAGAAATGAACTAAGGGCTTGCCCGATACGGAAAAAATAATGACTTGGATTGATTTTGAAATCACGATTAAAAAACACAAGGCGGGGACCTTGGCGGTCTGATCCCCGGCTGCAGAAGCTGGCTCTTGGGACATGGAATGTCACCTCTCTGGCTGGAAAGGAGCCCGAGCTGGTGTGCGAGGCAGAAAGATTCCGACTAGATATAGTCGGACTAGCCTCCACACACAGTTTGGGTTCCGGTACAAGCCCTCTCGAGAGGGGCTGGACTCTCTTCCACTCTGGAGTTGCCCACGGTGAGAGGCGTCGAGCAGGTGTGGGTATACTTATTGCCCCCCGGCTGGGCGCCTGCACATTGGGGTTCACCCCGGTGAACGAGAGGGTAGCCTCCCTCCGCCTTCGGGTGGGGGGACGGGTCCTGACTGTTGTTTGTGTCTATGCACCAAACAGCAGCTCAGAGTACCCACCCTTCTTGGGGTCCCTGGAGGAAGTGCTGGAGAGCGCTCCTTCTGGGGACTCTATCGTTCTACTGGGTGACTTCAATGCTCACGTGGGCAATGACAGTGAGACCTGGAAGGGCGTGATTGGGAGGAACGGCCCCCCTGATCTGAACCCGAGCGGTGTTCTATTGTTGGACTTCTGTGCTCGACACGGATTTTCAATAATGAACACCATGTTCAAGCATAAGGGTGTCCATGTGTGCACTTGGCACCAGGACACCCTAGGCCGCAGTTCGATGATCGACTTTGTAGTCGTGTCATCGGATTTGCGGCCGCATGTTTTGGACACTCGGGTGAAGAGAGGGGCGGAGCTGTCAACTGATCACCACCTGGTGGTGGGTTGGCTCCGATGGTGGGGGAAGATGCCGGTCCGACCTGGCAGACCCAAATGCTCTGTGAGGGTCTGCTGGGAACGTCTGGCAGAATCTCCTGTCAGGAAGAGCTTCAACTCCCACCTCCGGCAGAGCTTTTCCCACGTCCCGGGGGAGGCGGGGGACATTGAGTCTGAGTGGACCATGTTCCGCGCCTCCATTGTTGAGGCGGCCGACCGGAGCTGTGGCCGTAAGGTCGTTGGTGCCTGTCGTGGCGGCAACCCCCGAACCCGCTGGTGGACACCGGCGGTAAGGGATGCCGTCAAGCTGAAGAAGGAGTCCTATCGGGCCGTTTTGGCCTGCGGGACTCCGGAGGCAGCTGACAGGTACCGGATGGCCAAGCGGAACGCGGCTTCGGCGGTTGCTGAGGCAAAAACCCGGGCGTGGGAGGAGTTCGGTGAGGCCATGGAGAATGACTTTCGGACGGCTTCGAGGAAATTCTGGTCCACCATCCGGCGTCTCAGGAGGGGGAAGCAGTGCAACGTCAACACTGTTTACAGTGGGGATGGCGTGCTGCTGACCTCGACTCGGGACGTCGTGAGTCGGTGGGGGGAATACTTCGAAGACCTCCTCAATTCCACCTACACGCCTTCCATTGAGGAAGCAGGGCCTAGAGACTCTGAGGCGGATTCTCCAATCTCTGGGGTCGAAGTCACTGAGGTAGTTATAAAACTCCTCGGTGGCAAGGCCCCGGGGGTGGATGAGATCCGCCCAGAGTTCTTAAAGGCTCTGGATGTTGTGGGGCTGTCATGGCTGACACGCCTCTACAACGTTGCGTGGACATCGGGGACAGTGCCTCTGGATTGGCAGACTGGGGTGGTGGTTCCCCTCTTTAAGAAGGGGGACCGGAGGGTGTGTTCCAATTACAGGGGAATCACACTCCTCAGCCTCCCTGGTAAGGTCTATTCAGGGGTGCTGGAGAGGAGGGTCCGTCGGGAGGTCGAACCTCGGATTCAGGAGGAGCAGTGTGGCTTTCGTCCTGGCCGTGGAACAGTGGACCAGCTCTACACCCTCGGCAGGATCCTCGAGGGTGCATGGGAGTTTGCCCAACCAGTCCACATGTGTTTTGTGGACTTGGAGAAGGCGTTCGACCGTGTCCCTCGGGAGGTTCTGTGGAGGGTGCTTCGGGAGTACGGGGTGCCGAGCCAACTGATAAGGGCGGTTCGGTCCCTGTATCACCGATGCCAGAGTCTGGTCCGCATTTCCGGCAGTAAGTCGGATTCGTTCCCAGTGAGGGTTGGACTCCGCCAAGGCTGCCCTTTGTCACCGATTCTGTTCATAATTTTTATGGACAGAATTTCTAGGCGCAGCCGAGGCGTTGAGGGGGTCCGGTTTGGGGACCTCAGCATCGCGTCTCTGCTTTTTGCAGATGACGTGGTGCTGTTGGCTTCTTCAGGCCGTGATCTCCAGCTCTCGCTGGAACGGTTCGCAGCCGAGTGCGAAGCGGTCGGGATGAGGGTCAGCACCTCCAAATCCGAGTCCATGGTCCTCGATCGGAAAAGGGTGGAATGCCCTCTCCGGATCGGGGATGAGATCCTGCCCCAAGTGGAGGAGTTCAAGTATCTTGGAGTCTTGTTCACGAGTGAGGGGAGGATGGAGCGTGAGATCGACAGGCGGATCGGTGCAGCGTCGGCAGTAATGCGGACCCTGTACCGGTCCGTTGTGGTGAAGAGAGAGCTGAGCCAAAAGGCAAAGCTCTCAATTTACCGGTCGATTTACGCTCCTACCCTCACCTATGGTCACGAGCTATGGGTCGTGACCGAAAGAACGAGATCTCGGATACAAGCGGCCGAAATGAGTTTTCTCCGCAGGATGTCCGGGCTCTCCCTTAGAGATAGGGTGAGAAGCTCGGTCATCCGGGAGAGACTCGGAGTAGAGTCGCTACTCCTCCACGTTGAGAGGAGCCAGATGAGGTGGCTCGGGCATCTTATCAGGATGCCTCCTGGACGCCTCCCTGGGGAGGTGTTCCGGGCATGTCCCACCGGTAGGAGACCCCGGGGACGACCCAGGACGCGCTGGAGAGACTATGTCTCTCAGCTGGCCTGGGAACGCCTTGGGATCCCCCGGGATGAGCTGGATGAAGTGGCTGGGGAGAGGGAAGTCTGGGAGTCCCTCCTGAAGCTGTTGCCCCCGCGACCCGACCCCGGATAAGCGGAAGAAGATGGATGGATGGATGGATGGATGGATGGATGGATGGATGGATGGATTAAAAAACACGATTACTCTGTGATTTCATAACTTTGTTTGACATATACTATTTTTAGCTCGAATTAAGATGATCCAACTGCCGTTGACTCCAAATGTGACCAAAATCCTCAATATTACATTTCATCTTCGCCACCGTACTATAAATAAAAGCAAAGAAAGATCACAGAGCTTTTCACCATATCAAATCAAACAAGCCCAGTAAAGGCAAGTCAAGCTACCTGAGCTCCGTTACTGTGGTAGTCACATGTGAGGTCAAGATGTCACTGCACGGTGATGACAAGATGGAGAGGAAAGGAGCGAGGAAGCGCATCCATGACGTGGTGAGCGGAGAAAAGAGGGCAGGCAAAGGTTACTGTGGTTCTTCTCATGCACTATTTACATTGAAAATACTGACAGACTTGCAAGCATTTGACAAGCCTGCAAACCAGGGCAGGAAAGATTTTGTGTATGTGTGTATTTGCCAATACCTCTTCTCAGGAACGGTTACAGTCTGGGTGGTTATAGTGACAGACTCTGTGGTTATAGTGACAGACTCTGTGTTGCTGATGGACAGAGAGACATATCAGAGTCAGTAGTCGTTATTGCACAAGTCATCAGATCAAAAGACATTTCCTACCAGGTAGCCCTGTGATTACATCTAACTGGATTGTTTTCAGTCTAATTCATGGGTACATCTGAGGTCGACGGAGACAAACAAAGCAGCGATACTCCATCAGAACAGAACACTCGCTTCTATTTTCAGTGGCGCAGGTAACATGTTCTCTTTTTGTAAGTGTCGGCTTCAAGAAACTTTAATTTCTGAATTTATATTTCATGCTCAGAGATGCCATGAAATACAAGACTAATGGGCTTCAACAAAATTTAATGGCTGTCATGAATTTTCAACAAGTATAATTCCATTTTCACTTTTCTACCTGTATATTTCCACCATGTTGCTATTCACCATCACATCAACATAGCCTCTCTTTAAGCTATTCCTTATTGCTTGCAGTCCATGCAGAAGTTGTTTGAGCACTGTAATTTACTTCACGACACAATACGTAATGACCTTTTTTAAGAATTGCACTCCAACTATAGTGAAAAATCCAACGCTATTGTAACCCTGATGCAGACACAGATGGAGACCAAAGGCTTTTGCAACAATTTCTCTCACTCCATGTTTCTTTTGAGATTGCATTCATTTTAGCTACCACTGGTTTTTGCCGGATATGAAATACAGAGCAGCGCAAAGCTTTGCATTCGACTTGCACAATATGGAAATACACTGCCACTGACAAAGAGGGCACTGATTTGGAACATAGTAAAAATTGATTTTCTTATTTTTTTCTTTTGGCTGCTCTTCTTGTACCTTTCAAATTCAGAGTGTAGATCCTGACTCCAATGTACAGGGCTGGGGGGAACAAGCTCTTCGAGGTCTTCTTGACTGTGGAGGCGGAAAGATCACAGTAAAAATAACAGCAAAAATAAATAGAAATCACTACGGTATGGAGTGTGTGTTTGTGTGTGTTTTTGTACTGATCCCGGCAAGTGAGATTGAATAAGAGAAGTTACCATACATACCAGAATGTGGAGGAGTAATGTTATGTAATGTTGTGTTGTGCAGCATTAATGCAGTAAGTAAACAGATCATAGATTTCAGAGCAGAGTGACAGAACGCAATAGTAGAAGTATAAGAAGCTCAACAGTGCCACCTTGTGATTCATCTTCTAAAACAACCTTGATGCCTTTCATTTTACTGACAGTGTGTTTTTAACAAACCCAGAACTGAGATTCAAGAGATCCTCTGTCCTTGCTTTATGGCTGCGGAGTTCTGGAATTGGATCCTGTTCTTTTCTATTGACATTAAAGAAATTGATTAGTGAACCTACTTTGACACACGCACGCATGCATATTTATATCTCTTGAGTCATGACTCGTGTCTAATTTGGAACTGACTCTTGACAGGTATTTTTAGCTAGCTGTAAAAGAGATTTGACTCCTTTGAAGTGAACACAGTGGCCAAGTGCCAACAGGTGTCTTCTTGCCAATGCGGCTATGAAATGAATAAGAAAGTAGCTTTAGTTGTGTACCCTTCCTCTGAGTGAATGTCCGCTGAGTCTTCCTCTTCCTCTGCCAGCACTGGCTCATCATCCTTCAGGCTGAAGGGGAAACGAAGAAAAGAGATCTCATCAGATGGCATGTGAAGCTTAAACATAACATGTTAGAGGCAAAGGAAAGTTTTTATTTTTTGTTTGTTGCTTCCAACTATAAACAGGTGACAAGTTTAGAAGAAGCAACATTATTATTTTTTTCTTTGAAGCCACTCAAACAAAGACTGCAAAAATATTTGCACATTACGTATTGAGGAAAGTGTTACCGCCCATACCTGGTTGAATTGAAGTCGTCTGGAATAAGGTTTTCATACATGGCGGTAAGTGTTTCAACTTTGGAGCTGTGAAGTTAAGATAAGATGGAATTCCACGTTAAAGTCTCCTTGACATGTTTGTTGTGGTGGAATGCAAGCATGCCACTGAAATACTGCACAGAAATTCCAATTTTACCCAATAAAGCCTTTGCAGCACAATACAAGAAAATATACTGTCTAGTTTCTCACTCTGAGCCCTGACACTTGGCAGCACAGTTCTGATTAGCATAACTACCACTTTATTTCAATTTAAACTTATCCGTGCTCCAATTCTTTCAATAATATTGAATAATTTTTTTCAAAATTGGGGTGTTGAACATCACAAGTAGCAAGGCCTTCTAAAATAACTGAAAAATACAATGCAATAATAATGCTCTGCATTATTACGCTATTCACAATAAGTGAGACATATTCAGCTTTTGGGTGTATTTTCATGATGAACCTAAATTGCACTTTGACCTTTAACCATTCAGTGCCATTGACGGCTATAGACGTCAAAGATGAATATTTACTACTATTGACATATAGGGTATGTCAATCGAAAGTCAATTTTAACTAGGCTGATAGTGAATGAGTAGTTACACGGCAAACTGAATTTGAGCTCCTCTTAAGTTATGAAGGCACATGTCTAGCTGTTAACATCTTGCTGCAAATACAATATTACATTGTATCTTATGACTATGTAACTACTTCTGATGTGCATAATATTGGAAACTGCTTTCAAGGCATTTTGACACCTATGCATGACAACTACAATAATAAAAACATTGTGAAATTAATCCTCAAGGGTTCTTATACTTATTTGATTGTGAAGGTGAGACTACGAATGTAACATTCAGGTTACTACTTCAAAGATGTTTTTACAAGTGACCTGTAGCTAGAATCTTAACTCATTTAGATTTCTGACCTCGAGTTATCCAAAAGTTCTGGCTCTTCAGTGATTGTGACGAGATGAGTGTCAGCAACCCCCGAATCATCGTGTTCTGAACGGGCGGAAACGTGAAGATAATCGGCGATGAGTTCAGGGAGGGGAGTGGCCACATTATCCATTTTCATGTCTTCAGACAGGTTCTTGTTCACAGCCAAAACCGGAGGGGGGTCTTGTTTGATGGGTTCAGGGGGGGCCAACTCCACCTTTGGAGGTTCATTAACAGTGACGAGGGCTGTCTTTTCACTTGATGTGGTGATGCTGTTAAAAAGACAGTAAATCAGACAACTTGACAGCAAGGGAAGACCGCTTAATGTAGACGCTTGGCCGAGTACATGTTTTGTGTCTTGGGTGGTTCTGGCATAGACGAGACAGATGTGATGGGAGGGACAGGGGGGTACACATCTGCAAGCTCCACCCTGAATATGTGAACCACACACATGGATATACATATAAGCATTTGAGGCAGTCATTGCATCTCTGTAATGTGATTTCTGTGAGACACACGTTCATACTCATGCTATTAATTTTTTTAAACTATCTTGGGACCTCCAAAGTTGAAAAGCATAATGATAGTATATTATTCTGGGGTGAAACATTTTTTGTTTGGAACCTTTATGAAAAATAAATATGCTCAGGCTAAGGCATCACTTTGGTTCCATTTTTGTGACAAGGGACTATGTGAGTTGAACAGTTTCATTTTGACAAAAGTAGTGCTTTGCTGCTATCTTGTGGCACCTAGGCAATTTCAAACTTGGCGGGTAAACATTCTCAAACGTCAATCAAAACTTGGTGTTCAAACGGTTGTCATCAGGCGTGACATGACATTAATATAATATCGCTCTGAACAAAGTAACAAAGTTCACTTTGCATTATGGGGGAAATGTACGTGGACAATTCTTCTGAAGAAAAAGACTTAAATGGATCGCATTGTACTTTATGATAGTTGCTATTTACCTTTTTGCCACATATGGTGGTGATTCTTTAGCCACTGAATTTTCAGCTGCTTGAGACCTGTGTGTTATAGGGTGAATACATAGAGACTTATGAGAGCAGAACATGCAAGCACTCCTTTCTCTAAGCTGCAGAAAGTCGGGACGTACTCAAATTTCTTAGCGGCAGAGAGCACATAAGACCGTTCTCTGGCTGCGGATTTGTTCAGAACTTTGCTGGCTGCTGCCGTCCTGAAAAAAAGGAGCCAATGCGGCGTTAATGCAATCTCTCAGCAGGTAAGGTTTAAATTGAACAGCGTGTGCATGTGTGCGCGTGCATGTCCTACCGTTTCAACTGCTCCTCGCTGCTAATCTTGCTGTCCACGTTCTGGGTGGAGGGCTTCACCGTGTGGAGAGTGCTACGGACCACACACACACACCCATCTCACGATAACATATTCACACTTGTTTACAGTCAATACAACATCTTAGTGAGTTTACTTGTTGCCTTCGTAATGTCTATTGGTGACTTTCGACGTCCCACTGCCAAAACACAACACACCAACAAAAAGCTATCATCACAAGATCCTTTACTGAGTACGTAGGAGTAGCAGTAGAGCTGTAAACAATTTTGCTGGCAAAAAGGAAGGTGCTTTTTTTTTTTTGCAGTACACTTGAAAATGTAATAATAATTTTATGACCTTCCAGGTGGATTGTGGCCCCACTAGTATGTACAGACTCTCAAGCTGGTCCGAAATGTTGGAATTAATTTCCCCTACGCCGAGTTTACTATACACAACGGGTTTGGAGAGGATGGGTACCTTTTACATTGTTGAATCAAAATGTTGACCCAATGTGGTGGGTCAAATCCTCAACCCAATGCGCTTGTTTTGGTTCAATCTCTTTGGAATCAGCACTGGGTTAGCTAATTCAGAGGATTTGCTGACTCTATGATGTCAGATCAAGAAATGGAGGGATAAAGTTCCCATCTTCTGTTTTCTAACAATTGAAAATACTGTAAGACTAGCAAACATAAGCCCAGTGATGGGAGGAAGATAGAGAAGTGACTTGGAATTAGCAGCATTTGCAGTCAACAGGTAAGTTTATTACCTTTGCTGAGTTTTAATTGATTTTACATCCTAAAAAAAGGATGTACTTTGTCAAGTGCTATGATTTGTCGTATTTTACATCTCTTGAGTATTGACTGCTATCAGATTGTGCCTGCATGATGGACCCAATGCTGTGACCAGTAAGTGTATTCATCAGAGCTGCAAGCCTTACCTAATGCCATTGGAAGTAGTACTTGTAGAAGATGAAGAAGTCTTGTTGAAAACACCTCTGTAGCAACAACAAAAATTGTGAGTCAATCAAATTTTCACAAATTGACCATCTAATTGTATATTTTTCATTAGTTCCGCCATATTTGCAGCTGTCTTTGACTTACTTGATCATGAATCCCGAGGATGGTGATCTAAGTACAAAACAGAGACTTGATATCAGTATCATGTCGTGTTTTCCAAGTAATGAAATGCATTATGGTAATTTACAATTTTTTTTTTTACTTTTGACTGTCAGACTTCGGTGGTGCAGTGGAAGTGGGTGAAGACACTGGACTGGTTGCCGCTCCATTTTGACGCCGGGCCCTTAATTCTGCCATCCTGCATGAACACACAATGACTTGTTAAGTTCATAGATGAAGTGTTGTATCGACTATATTTTATTTTGCGTTGATTTAGAATCTGCCTTTGTTTTTTCTTCAGCAAATCAGATTTTCAGAATAACAATAACATAATCATTCATATAGTAATAAGTTTCATAACATTTATAAATTATTGGCTAGGTTCAGCAACAGGTAAAAAAAAATTCTAAAATGCCATAGCTAAAAATTACAATGCATGATAAAATCTGTATTGCGTGATTTTAATTTAATTTTCATTTAAATAAATACCTGTATAATTAGAGGCTTATAACTTACCATGGTTTCTCTTCTGCAGGTTGAACCTCCTCAAGTTCACTGTTGCGGTTCATCCAGCTGAGGTCATCCTTCAGCTTTGTCCTGACTTTGGTGGTACGGAAAACAGTTGCTTTTTCCCCCTCTGAATATAAAACAAGAGACTTACTCTTATGTATTTATTATTACACTTCCCCACAGCATGATGCAATATGAGTGTATTTTTGCATCTAACAACACCCACTATCATAAACATTAACCTTGTTAAAGGAATGTCTCTCCAACTGTATAAATAAATGAAATAAAAATGGTCAATTGGTCTGTCAAAAATAATATTCTTCAATTGAAGATGGCGTGCATAGAGACTAACAACAATTCATCTCATGTTTACCCCAATGGAAAATTTTGTGTTCAATGAACTCATCATGCATGTTTTGAAGCCAAAGTACCAGGCGATACAAAACATGCAGGCCAGAATTAATAATTGAATCAGTGAGTTTATAAAACAGGCATGCTAACCAGAAGGCTACTTACAAGCTGCGCTTGCCTGTAATTCTTAACCGCTACATTTTTGTAAAACACTATGACCATCAGCCACTCTTGAAAATTAGTTGTCAAATCCTGCACACTGCGCCAGAAGGGCTTCAGATTACGAGGGGAGTCATTTTAACAAGAAGCGGCGTGGCAAAATTTATATTTACAAGTATTTATGTAAGGAAGGAAAGCCCAACTAACTTTAGAGAGTGTTAATGTGCTTTTCAAATGGAAGTGAACCTTGGAGCCAGATTCCCAGTTATTTGAAGAAAGTGAGAAATTAAACAGACAGAATATTGCTGAGGGTCTCGATTTGTGTGAGGTTTTCTGTTGAAAATTATGCATTTTGAATGTTAGTAAAATTTGTCTGTACACATGGCAGTGTGACGCAAGGAGGTAGACATACAAATGGTTAAGGTTACCAACAACATGGATTATAATTGCTCATGTTAAAAGGTGTTGGACCAAGTACAGAATCCTGTTGGACACCTTCGGCAACAAAAATCAAAATAATTCATAACTAACAGTATTTTACTTGTGAGGCTGGATATTAGCCAAGGAATGCATGTTCCATTTGCATACAATTCAAACAATGAGACAATACCATTGTCTGAGAGACACGCCCTGTGATGACCCATTATTGGGCAAGACACTTTCTTCCTACTCACCGGTTGCCATGGTTGGATTTTCTCTCGCGTCTTCACTGGTTCTTATCAGGCCACCTGAAAGATGCACACGACATTTTCAGATAAGGGAGGACAGAAACGAGAAATTATACAGATTAACCAACAAATGGCTGTTTTGATAGCAATCAGCCTTCCCACGCTTTGTTCTCTTCCCTTCCTCTGAAAAGAACACACTCGGAAAGGAATTCCTTACTCATCCTTTAGACATGAGGACGAGCCTGTCTTTCCACTTCCCCCCGAAAAAAAAAAAAAAAAAAACAACTGAAAAAATGCTAGTGACTGAATATCAAAGAATATTCTGCAGAAAAAACACGACAATGATGTGTTAAACGTCTTCTGAAGCGGTCAACCCTTTAACCTCATTTCCAGCCAAAATAAAAGAACATTTTCAAAAATGACTTGTGAAAGTCTCCTTACTGAGAAAATTCGGTAAAATTCCTTGAGCAAATACAACATGAAAACTTTACTCCGTCAGAATCTTATGTTTCCTGCCACACTAATTAGTGCAAGTAAATACACAGGGGCCTCAAAAGACATATTTGTCCAAGGTTTAAGAGACCTGCCCGTACAAAATCATCAATGATTAATGAAGTGTGCTTAAGCGGCGCAAAGGAACAGGACAGGCAACTTCATAAACAAGCATTCGTGGCAAGGAACAGCTAGAAAATTATGATGGCAGACTAAAAAATGGTACAAATTGACAGATGACTTCAATCAGGAAGTGATCAAAAATGACAGTACCGACCTGGTCTCACTTATTTATCCAGATGGGCTCGTAGCAGTGTAGTGTCCCGCTCAATGTGCCAGCTGGAAAGTGTGTGTGTGTGCCTATGTTTGTGCGTTCTTGTTTCTGACAGGTGTCTAGAGCTACAGGTACGGGTGTGAGCTCTAACAAGCTGAGCCAGTCAAGGAGTGTAAAATGTGTGGGGTGGAGCCCTGTGTTTGTACCGCTCTGACTAATCCAAGTTGCTTGGTATTCACTTTGTTCTTTGGGAGTGAGCAGGCAAATCGCTGCCTTGCATGTGGCCAACTATCTAAAGAGGGAAATGCTGATCTGACAACAAGGGCCGATGCATTGGTGACACGGAGCAACATCTCCAGTGGGAATGAGAAATTGCTTTCGTGCTCATTAAAGAGGAAGCAAGCGATGTAAGGTCAGCAGCAAACAATCACTTGAGACAAACACTGATAAAAGATAGCAAGGTGCCTTGGGTATTACTGTACTTAGGGAAGTAACTAAATACAACTACTTTGTTACTGTATTCTAGTAGAATTTCCAGATCATTTAATTAGGTACAGTGGGGGAAATAAGTATTTGACCCCTTGCTGATTTTGCAGGTTTGCCCACTTACAAAGAATGCAACGATCTACTATTTTAATCATATGTACATTCTAACAGTGAGAGACAGAATCCCAAAGAAAATTCAAAAAATTCACATCATATGAATTTATAAAAATTGATAACCGTCTGATGAGAAAAAACAAGTATTTGAACCCCTGGACAAACAGCAAGTATTCTGGCTCCTACAAGCCAGTTAGTCTTTCTTTAAGACACAGCCTCAATCCCAACCAATTATCTACATCAAATACACCTGCCTCACCTCGTTACCTGTATAAAAGACACCTGTCAACACCCAAACAACCAGCATCCAACATCACCACCATGGGCAAGACCAAAGAGCTTTCTATGGACATCAGGGACAAGATTGTTGATCTGCACAAGGCTGGGATGGGCTACAAGAGAATCGGAAAGCAACTTGGAGAGAAAAGATCAACTGTCGGTGCAGTTATCAGGAAATGGAAGAAGCACCACACCACCGCCAACCTCCCTCGGTCTGGGCCTCCACACAAGATCTCACCTCGTGGGGTCTCCCTGATCATGCGAATGGTGAGGAATCATCCCAAAATCACAAGAGGGGGAACTGATGAATCAACGGAAGGCAGCTGGGACCACAGTTACAAAAGAAATGGTTGGTAACACACTACGCCGTCATGGATTGAAATCCTGCCGTGCACGCAAGGTCCCCCTGCTCAAGAAGAAACGTCTACAGGCCCGCATGAAGTTCGCCATTCAGCACCTGGATGACTCAGAAGAGGCCTGGAATAAGGTGATGTGGTCAGATGAGACCAAAATAGAACT
Source organism: Syngnathus scovelli (assembly GCF_024217435.2). Taxonomy (NCBI): domain Eukaryota; kingdom Metazoa; phylum Chordata; class Actinopteri; order Syngnathiformes; family Syngnathidae; genus Syngnathus; species Syngnathus scovelli. The sequence continues at coordinate 6,453,117 of NC_090847.1, read as the reverse complement.
TTTTGGCCTCAACTCAACTCGTCGTGTTTGGAGGGCAAAGAACACCGAGTACAACCCAAAGAACACCATCCCCACCATCAAGCATGGTGGTGGCAACATCATGCTTTGGGGGTGCTTTTCAGCCAAGGGGACGGGACAACTCCATCGTATTGAGGGGAGGATGGACGGGGCCATGTATCGTAGAATTCTGGACCAACATCTCCTTCCCTCAGTGAGAGAGCTGAAGATGGGTCGAGGATGGGTGTTTCAGCACGACAACGATCCTAAGCACACCGCCAAAGCAACAAAAGAGTGGCTGAAGAAGCACATCAAGGTTCTGGAGTGGCCTAGACAGTCTCCAGACCTGAATCCAATTGAAAATCTTTGGAGGGAGATTAAAATTCGAGTTGCCAGGCGACAACCTCGGAACCTTAATTATTTGGAGGCTGTCTGCAGGGAGGAGTGGGCCAACATCCCTGCCGAAATGTGCACAAAGCTTGTCACCAACGATAAAAACCGTTTGACATGTGTGCTGGCCAATAATGGCTTTTCTACCAAATATTAACATGCTGTTTGTCCAGGGGTTCAAATACTTGTTTTTCCTCATCAGACTGTTATCAATTTTTATAAATTCATATGTGATTTTCCTGAATTTTCTTTGGGATTCCGTCTTTCACTGTTAGAATGTACATATGATTAAAATTATAGATTGTTGCATTCTTTGCAAGTGGGCAAACCTGCAAAATCAGCATGGGGTCAAATACTTATTTCCCCCACTGTACCTAATTAAATGATCTGGAAATTCTACTAGAATACAGTAACAAAGTAGTTGTATTTAGTTACTTCCCTAAGTACAGTAATACCCAAGGCACCTTGCTATCTTTTATCAGTGTTTGTCTCAAGTGATTGTTTGCTGCTGACCTTACATCGCTTGCTTCCTCTTTAATGAGCACGAAAGCAATTTCTCATTCCCACTGGAGATGTTGCTCCGTGTCACCAATGCATCGGCCCTTGTCAGATTTTTGATTTTGTGTGCACATCAGCGGTAATACAAAATGGACAACTGTTTCTACCAACACCCAAAACACAATCATGCTTTTTATTTACAGCAAAGAAGGTGTGAATTGATTGCACAACAAGTCCGCACTCGGGTGACAAGTGTTAATGCTCGCGCTTATTGTCATAGTTGGATCTGTCTCGCTTTTTACCCTCAAGCGACAAACCAGTTTGACAGCCTTGGGTAGTGACTGCAACTCCAGCACTCAATCATGATGATGTATGGTTGCTTGAGAAAAAAACCCAAAAAACCCACAAAAAAACCCCACTGCTGTATCGGGCCGGACGTGATGTTACCAACGCAACATGGCCAGATGTTTGATTTATTGGCTCTGGTGATCATTTCTGTTCCTAACTAGTCATCATAAAAACAGACAATTATGCAATATTACAGAGTGATTATTAGTGTTGCCCAGGTGGCACATTAGGAAAGAGACAAAGTGTAACTGCCTTGCACACTTACCATACGCCTAGTCTGGCTAGCAGATGTCATTGTTTGAGCGGAATGTCAAACTCAACTCACAAATGTGAATATCACATAGCACAGCAAAACTAAAGACTGCATTAGATTAGATAATCTGCATTAGTGCCACAAAGAAGAAAAAAAGCTAAACAACAATAACACTTGCCACTTAACCATTCCACCACCAACAATTACACATTTGTGGTTTCACGATTGCACAAACATCATTATGACCCAAGACTTTTTGGTTCACATTATTTGTAATAAATTCTGTTGTATTTTCTAACATTTTTTATGTGTTTGTTGCTGTTACGGCAATACGGTCGATTTTAGTATTTTTGGGTCCTTGGTACTCTTGAGCTGTATTTTTATTTAAAGAAAACTATATATTTTTTTAGACCGTCCAAGTGCAATTACTGAATTACAAAACTTTTTATTCAGCAACATAACAAAACAAGAAAAATCACATTTATTTCATTGTATTGAAGTATAGTACACTTTTGCAACAGCTTTCTCTCCTCGAGGAAGAAACTAAAATGATATTTGAAGCAGAGGTGCAGGGATTTTTAGCATTAGTGAAAATGGTCAATTAAAGATGAGGAAACTCGGCATTGTAATTCCTTACAAACAGTATCAGATGAAATTGAAGGCAGCATTAAAGGGCCACTTCAGTTCCTTGATGCAAAAACTACAAACATGCGTTTCTCCATGGACTTTTGCTTTGTGCAACACGCGCACTGCAATGCCAAATAGGAAATGGAATTTGGGTGCACATTTGTTATAATTCATGACATTGTTGACTGATGGCTTGCATCTGATAAGAAAATCCATGAACAATATTAAAGTGTTTTTTTTTTTTTCTCCATTGGATGACTGTGTGCATATGAAACAAGCGCTACCACTGCCTCCACACTCCCAAAATCTAATAAGATCCAACACATCAATAACTCAAATGACAATGCTCAGTTTTGACTGAAAACACGCATCATGCTTTTTGTTTGGAGAGGTGTCGCGTTGCTCTTGTAACCTATAATATATTTTGGCTTGTTTTGATATAGTAAATTGATTCCTAGTCTGTACACTTTGTGGAATTAAGTGCATTTTATTTATGCTATTGAAATAGAAGTACTTTGCAAATGCTTTTGAATAATTCCCTACGTATGGATGGGGAGATGCTGACATCTGCTGGAGCAAATATTACAGTACAGTTGAAAAGGCAAGAAGGCTTGCCACCAGTAACTGTTGCCTAGTTTGGAATGATGTCAATTTGGATTCGTCCATTCAGTGCATGTGCCTGAACTGTTATCATCATAACTCTCCTTTTATGCATTCTGTCTGAGATGAGGATAGCTTTGGACTGTGCGTTCGATCCCCTCCTTTAGGCTAACCGGAGGCTTATAGCCCATGTCCTGTTTGGCTCGCTCACAGCTGTAGTAGTGATGGGTTCCAGCCAGAGCCACTCTCATTGGCGTGAACGTAGGTTTGAAGGAGATCAGGGGGCGTAGCACCAGAGACAGAAGCCAAAGCAGAAGAGCCAGGCCGTAAACGAGAGTGTAGGGCAAATGATAGCGTGGTGCGGGGTAACCCAGGCCGACCAACACATCTGACATGAAGTCCCAAAATCGAACCGGTTCATCATTGGTGATATGATATGGCTAGTGAAAACAAAGCACAAGATTAATTTTCATTTCAGCAGCCTGACGCACACATGGTAAACAGCAGTGTTTCCCAAACGTTATTTAGTCAAGGCATATTTTACATTAGAAAGAGCTCATGGCAGATGACCAAACAAAAATAGCACAAATTTTAAGTATATTGAAATAATAACAAAATGGTGTCAGTTTCCTCTCAAATTTACTCATGTTCAATATGGGCCTATTTAATTGAACACAAATACACCCATCAATAATTATGCCAATATGTATATTAGAATAAACCTGAAGTTGTTGATTTTTGTAAGCATAAAGAGCAGTGTAACAGGGAAATGAATTTTAAATTGAATTGTTTTTAGCAAAAAAAAATTGACAGAACTGAATACACTCCTTGCTATGTGAAGACCAAACACGCGTGATTTGAGGGAAATATTTTTGTGGCTATTAAATGATAATGTTCTAAGGCATATAAGATGATCTATCACAACACATTGTAGTGGGAAACGTTTAAAATTGAATCCCACAGACCTTTCCACATATAGGCGAGTTGGGCCTCAGGTGTTCAGCGGCAAGGATATGTCCGTGTACGACGTTCTCCACAAAGGTGAAATCCACCAGGTTGGTGCCATCCCTGGAAAACACATGAAATAAAATGTCAAATCCGCAATAAATATATGTTTTGTTATTTTATTTTTAGAAAGCTAAAAGGTTTGCAGTGATCTTTAGCTGTTGCGCAGTTAAAGTCTCTTGTTGGACACGTCGGGTTGGCTCAACGGCTAAAACTCTACCTAAACATCATACACTAGAAAATACTACTTAAAATACGTGGTGTGCCTTGATAATAAAATAAGGGTGTGCACCTTTGCAACAGAAAGTCACCCAAAAATTCTTACCCTGTTACTGTCCCCTTTGCTGCAGTATTATGTATACTCCATAGTCTCCACTTTGCTGCAGCGGTCCATTTACTTGCTGCCCTCAGTCTCTCTTGAATGAAAAGTGTTTCTTCACGGTGGCCAACAGCCAAAACCCAGGAAATAAAAACAGTACGCCCTTGTTCGCCGTCATTGATGTTAGCTACCAGTTATTGTTAGTTATTGATGCCTTCAATGAGACGTGGAATTCATAGTATCTCACGTTAAGTGGAAAATCACTGTGGGCGATTTGTGTTTGGTCATGTGACTATGTGCCACATGCACACAGTCTAGTGTTTGAAATGGTGCCTCAACAAGCAAACAAATGCTCTTGTAAACATAAGTGCTGGCTTCTGTTTTTAACAACAATATTTTAGCCTTTGCTCCCACAATTGAAAGTCGCTCAAGTCAGAATGCCAGGGCTCTGCCCGTGGTTGTCATAGTAACAAAAGCCAGATTCTTCAGCAAGTGATCTAATTCTTGAACCTTGACAAAAGCGTGTCAGACAGGTGATTCGGGCATTTAGGAACTATATTAAAATGTGAAAAAATATGACTCCTTTAAATAATATCTTGTATAGAAGAACAAGCAGTAGCTCAGCTACATTGTGCTTATGCTAAATCATGCACGTTTTTGAGAATATTCAAGAAATTATTTTTTTTTCAGAAGCCTTGCAACAAGGGGTTGCAGTTCTAATGCATTGCAGACAACCATGCCGCTAACACAGCTATAAACACGACAGCAAAAGAACAAGAATCATTCTACGTGGTGCCATAATGCTACAGTCGCACACCGCAACATTTCACAGATCTACAAAGAAATTAATTCAGATCCATATCAAGTATGAATGTTGCCTTGGATGAGAAGTCTGCCTTGACTCAGACTCACCCAATGATGAACTTCATCTTGCCCCTGCGAGCTGTATCAACCAGGATGGGGATCAGCTGCGGGTCCCGAGGTCCAAAGATGCCATGGGGACGGATGGCAACGGTGAGGAAACCCTTCTTCTTGTCACATGCCTCCAGTACCAACTTGGACGCAAACATGCGAAGAATTATGCATTTGTGTGACAGTGTGGAGGCTGAAGGCAAGTGCTTTTTTTACTACAATGTTGTCAGGCGTTTTCTATTGAGGTTGGATGAAATGGGGCAGCAATACATGTGACTAAGCATTAGGGGTTAGGGTGTCCGGTTTCATAGTAGGGTGTCAAACTAAAGTCAGCTAGGGTCTAGGGCAGACATGGGCAAACTACGGCCCGCGGGCCACATCCGGCCCACGGGGCCGTTTAATCCGGCCCACCAAACGTGAATAAATTGTATTATTGAACTTTTTTTGGGGTCATTTTTCCTGCAATTAGTATGTTTCCCCAATAGATGGGGAAGCGCCCGCCCGCGCATTTATTCCCGGAAGCCGCGTCAAAAAGCTCGGTGCACACTCACAAGTGCGTGTACGTACTAAGTAGTACGGACCCGGCGCACTCCGCGCTCTATTTCCATCAGTGCCGAATTTCGAGTGTGGGCTGTGACGTCAGCATTCTCGTAACTCGCGCACTAAGCTTTCAGATACAGTTTTACGCTAATGCCACCCACAAACCTTCCCCTGGAATCCTTCCATTAAAATGAATGGCCCGAAGAAAAGAAAGGTGGACACTAAGTGCCGAATGTTAAAAAAGAGTGAACAATTTGGCTCGACCTACGTGTGTGAGAAGACGTTCAGCCACATGAACGTCAACAAAGCCTGTCACAGATCTAGGTTAACGGACCTCGACTCTATCCTAAGAATTACCACAACAAATTTTATTCCAGACTATGATGCATTAGCAAAAAAGCGAAACCAACAATACTATCGATTTCTTTATTACTTTATTTAGATGTAATCTTTAACTGATTCTTCAAGATGATGTATTTGGTCAGAATGTTTGCCGTTGGATGTGATTCCGCCTCATTAGATAAACATATTTCATAAATCTGACCTGCAGGCGCTGAAGTGATGGAAAATGTTATTCATCATAACTGTCGTATTTCATAAGAATCACTGATAGTAGTTTTTGGGTGAAATATTTTTTAATGCTGTTAATAAATGCATTTGTTTTCAAAAAGTTTTTTTAATATCCATGCTTTAGTATCTACTTAAAGTAAAAACGTTTTATGCAATGACCCTTACATGTCATTTATATTACTTCACACAAACACTAAATCCATCTGCTTCTGGTTCGGCCCCCCGGTCAAAATTTAGAACCCAATTTGGCCCGCAAGTTTGCCCACCCCTGGTCTAGGGTTACGAACTAGGGTCAGGGTTTCCAAGTAAAGTTTTAAACTAGAGTTCGGGTTTCATAGTAGGGTTTAAAACTAGGATTAAGGTTTCAAATTAGCGTTAGGGTTTCAAAATAGGTTTTCAAATTAAAGTTAGGGTTTCACACTAGGGTTGGTGTTAGGGTTAGTTTTCATAGTACAGTTTCAAATTGAAGTTATCTTTTCAAACTAGGGTTTTTAGGTAGGGTTTCAAACTAAGGTTTGAGTTTCATAGTCGCATTTAAAACTAGGGTTGAGTTTCAAAGTAGGGGGTTAGGTTAGGGTTTAGGTGTTAAGGTTTGCGTTATTGAGTTGGGGTGTCATGGTAGTGTTTCAACCTCAATTCAGCTCTTCAAACAAAAAGCTAAATTAAACAGGTCACTCTCCTACCTTTTCTTGCTTGATTTTTGTCTCTGTGTAGTAATCAATAGGCTTCTTGGCATAGGGTAAATCTTCTCTCCCATTCTTTATGTCAGAGCCCTCAAATACCACACTGGCACTACTCGTCAGCACCAATTTCTGACAACAGAAAAAGATGAAACCCTTCATCTGCCATCACGTCTGAGACGTACTATACAAATGACCTCTTATCCCGTCTGTCTCACCTGTACTCCGACTTCAATGCAAGACTGAATGACAGTCCTGGTGCCCTGAATGTTGACCCTCTCAAACAGTCCCCTGTCATCACTAGCTGGTGATGGAGAGGCACAATGAAACACCAGAGACACACTCTTCAGTGCTGGCAGCAGAGCCTGTGAGAAAATAAAGAATTTTGGGGGCGATTTCAGTTATTTATATAAGATACTGTAATATTAAATATGAAATAAATATAGCTATCTGGCTACCTATCTGCATATTGGAGAATAATTTTATCAGCTACAAAAAAAGTTGATTAAGTGATATTGATTGAGAGTGCTGGTTTGAAGTGTTCTTCTTAAAGCCCCTTGCAATCTGCAGTACAGGAAGATGAAGCCCTCACCTGCAAATCGCAGAGGTCTCCCTGGTGGAAGGCGACGCCGGGTATCTCGAAATTCTGGCGAATGTCAAACACCGACACGGTGTAGCCACGCTCCAGCAATTTCTCCACCAGGTGCCTGCCCAGGAAACCTGAGCCCCCGATGACCGCACAGCGCTTACTACTCTGAAAGACACATGGCGTAGTTTCGTCATCGCTTATGTTTCTACAGCAATGGCACAAAAACTTTTCGAAGATTGTGGGATAGAACTCACCGGTCGAACACGTGTGGCCATCGTCAGCTCAAAAATTGCAAATGGTGTAATTGTAAAGGTTACAACCGCGAGTGAGCGTGTGACGTTTTGTTCGTTTTGAACAGGTATCGTGAGTGCTGTTACCTGATTGACTGAATCAGCTGAGTGAGGTCTTATCATTGATAGGGCAGCAAAGAGAAGATGCAGTACATTAGCCAATCAGATACCGCTAACGTAAAAGACCACCACAAGTTCGTCCAATCAGATACGTCTCCTGTCTCTGCAGCTGAACCGGCCGCCGACAATTGGATGCTTTTCATTGTTCATTTGAATAGAAAATAGTTTTCATTATTAGTCACAACTGAGAACTTCATAAGAACAATAAACGTCAACAAGAGCGGAACACTTGTTTCGTTACTGTATTATATTTCCTAAATGTCTGAGTGTGAGTGAATTGGAAAAAACGACGGAATAAGTGCAAAGGAAAATCAAAATAAGCACATGGGCTAAGTTTTATATATACACATATATCATACAAGAAAACGATGTGATTCAAACATTTTGACTGTTCCGACATTCGCTCTTTCCGTCCAATCGTGTCACCTTTTCCCATCCCGTGACTATCAACAACCAATCAACTTTTTCTACGACTGGCGTGTTTGATTATAACACCACAAAAGCCCGAATTCCATGACTAAACCTATTTGGGTCGAGTGTACAGTATCCGGACACATACGGTAACCAAAACAAGCGTCTGAATGACAAACAGCTGCTACACAAACGACTGAGGAATAAAAATATAGCGCTCCGTTTATTTACTTTTTTTCTACTGTCCTCACGTGACGTTGTATATTCGAATTCGATATTTGTTTGTGTCTCGTTGGTATTTGCAGCGAATTTGATATACAACAAGCATATCATTTTATCTGCACAGGGCTTCTGCGTAGGGACAATAGCGGATTTGCTCAGCCTAGTAAATACATAATTGATGGTGAGTAAAAAAACTGACTCACACTAAAAATGCATATGACAATATACAACCTAATAGCATCTTGTTTGCGTGTCCACTAGGCGTGTGCTAAGAGACCATCCTTGCAGGGACCGGTGCCTCCCCCTCGCAAGAAGACGAGCCCCAAACCTGAGTTGACTGAGGAGCAAAAGCAGGAGATTCGGGAGGCCTTTGAGCTATTCGACACTGATGGCGCTGGATACATCGAGGTTAAGGAACTCAAGGTATAGAGAACAGCTGCCGAGCGGGTATTGGAAGAGAAAAGTTGAAATATGTTCAAGTTAGGCAGGAAAGTAAAATCCATTCTTTATTTTCTGTAACTTAATTTCAAATCATAACTCTCCAATTTTACTTGACATATTGTACTGTAAGAGCAACTGTTTATTATTTAAAAAAAAAAAACAAAAAAACATTTGTGCAAATAGGGCATCCACATCTGCAGTTGAATAATTAAAGACACCCAGACACTATCTGCAAAATTAATCTGATGGTATTTATTTACTGAAGTTGTATTTTTCCCCTCTGTTCCCTGTGCAAGGTTGCCATGAGAGCTCTGGGTTTTGAACCAAAGAAAGAGGAGATCAAAAAGATGATAGGTGAAGTGGACAAGGAGGGCACAGGGAAGATCTCCTTTAGTGATTTCCTCAGTGTCATGACACAGAAGATGGTAAGTCTATAAACCTGTTGCTGGTTGGTCGGATGCAAAATTCTTAAAATTTCGTGTCTGCTTTGTGACCCTTTGGAATTTACAAGAACCAAAATTGAAGATCATGATTTTTTTTTTCATCTATAACAGGGGACTTTGTATACTTTAGTAGAAATACATTATAGCAGTTATGGGTAATATGGATGTTCCAATAGTATGTTTTGGCTTACTTCCACAGAATAACACAGACATAATTTATATCAAAAGTGTTTATACATTGGTCAGTGTTGGATTTTGTCCACAATTTAGGGAGCGCGCTATCTGCGCCTCACGCCAAAAGCCATTGCCAATCACCTGTTATCCAATTTACTCACTGCGTGCTTGTTTGATTTCTTCAGATTTAGGAAAATGCTAAGACACTGAAGCAGAAATTAGACTTACACAGGTTGGTTGAGTTCAATCACAATTCTTGTCAAGAAAGCTCTGTTTTCAGGAAAGTACAATAGCGCTGGGCCTTTCAAGAGCGGAAAGTCTCCATCCAGAAAAGGCAACGTTCAAGGTTCTTTGGTCAGTTTATATTCAGTTGCACATGCCAGTGTGGGCCGAGTTTGATGGGTGATGAGTCTTTGGGGCGGGGCAAGTTCGCAGAAGAGTCTGATTCCATGGGAGTGGGTGCTGCTTCGGTGAGAGCTGGTTCCGTGGGGTTGGGTGCTGATTATGGGCGATTTGATGTGTGGGGGCTGTTGTTTTCCTTTCCTTTCCGTCTTTCAGCCTTGACGATCATCTTTGGCTGGGCTGTCTCCCTCTGGCACCTGCTGGTTTTATCTCCAAGTGACCTTCCTGTAAACATTCTCCTCCATTCTTGCACATACACTGTTCCACCTCATCCATTCATCATTCTTTCAATTTTGCCATTTTGTACGGAATTATGTGAGCCTTTGGCTGTGACATCATCTACGTATTTATTCATGTTCCCTGACTATGCAAAGTTTGTACTCACCACTTACCATGTTTGTTTGTTTGCTCTTTTGATCTCCATGTACTTGCTTACGTCATCATATTCTTAGTTTAATCATGCTTTCAACCGTATCTTTTCTTTGTTAGGCAAAATATTTCCCTCTGTCCAGAACGTTCAGTGGTAATCGAAAACTGGCGTCTAGCATTAGTCAAAACATATGATACAATCAAGTACTGAACATTTTTAGACGACTTTGGCAGTGTCCGTGATTTAGAAAATCATCAGGCATGTATTAAACAGTTCCTTAAGGGTCATTAAGCTATTCAGGCAATATGTCAAAAAACATTGGTTATTTCAAAGTGCTCAGAAATATATATCAGATCATAAAGTTATAAAAACCTTTCTCATTACCACTTATCAAAAATGTCTAGTTATGTCTTCTTTATTGAGTTGGTGTGTAGGTATAATTATATGCTTAAAATGTTTCTTTTATTTATTTAATATGTGAATATACTTGTCTGCTTATGTACTTTATTCAATGAGGTTTGAGCATATCTGTTTTTGTAGCTAGGCAGGACTTTAGGTATTTCGACCCCATTCCTTCATCAGCATTCCCAAGACATAAGCTAATTCCATAGAGAATGTCTCACATTGACATGACAGGCTTTAGTAACAACTGCTCTTCATTTTACTCGAGGCCGAGAAGGATTCCAAAGAGGAGATACTGAAAGCTTTCCGCTTGTTTGACGATGACGAGACCGGTAAGATCTCCTTCAAGAATCTCAAGAGAGTCGCAAAGGAGCTCGGAGAAAACCTCACAGATGAAGAGCTACAGGTAAGGCAAGGGCTGCAGATAGGGTGGAAACGGTTCTAGTAAACCTCCATGAGAGGTTAATCTGGGAGATTTTGGAGCACAAATAAACATTTTGTTTTGAAGATCCATGTAAAATAACACAATTAAAAAGAGTGCCATCGCAACCGTTTTATTTGCAATTCTTCAATGAAGAACATGAATGTTGAATTATTGCTGACCCATTCAAAAATTAACAAAATTCTACTCCCACCAAAAAAAATTACAAAGGACCAACAAGTAAATTTCTGTTTCAAAAAAGTTGGTTAGCCCTTCTTGAAATGATTCCACTTTAGAATCGTAATTGCTCTTTTTTTATGAAGAGGGGGATCATGTGGCATCGTACTGACAAGAAGTTATTTGCAAAACGGGTCTCAATTAGGCAATTGTTCGGTTGATACTTGCAGAGGTTACAAATCGATTATCTTAGTGCTCAACTGATGCATGTTCCCATTCTCTTATATAAAAGGAAATGATTGAGGAGGCAGACAGAGATGGTGATGGAGAAGTGAACCAGCAAGAGTTCCTGCGAATTATGAAGAAAACTTGCTTGTACTGATGCTAATATTTGGTTTTACATGGAAAGCTGCCTATAGATTTTGTCCTTTCTTAATTGTCTCTTTTAGTATCGTATATAGTGTCATATGATTAAAGGTGAATTGTGTTAGATCTTCCTAAGACAGGCATGTCCAAAGTCTGGCCCGCGGGCCAAATCCGGCCCCCGGTCAGATTTCATACGGCCCGCAGCTTCGGTCTTATAATCTATTATTTATGGGGCGCCTGCACTGTCAAACTGAATTTTAAAAAAAAAAAAATCACGAAACTTGAAACTGTAATTCCTCTTATTACCAAAAAGTGGCAGCACCACCCCTCTCCGCTCATTTCTGCCATGGTGACTGCAAAGAAAATGAGGAAAGTTGACATTGCTTTCAAGAGAAATGGGAATTATAATACTTCTTCACTGAAAATCAAGATAATTGTGTTTGTCTAATTTCTAAAGAGACGGTTGCCTTATTTAAGGATTTCAACCTAAACCTACTATCAGACTAAACATTCTAACACGTACGACAAGCGAAAAGGGAGTGACCGTGCTGATAAAGTAAAGCAGCTCCAAGCTGAACTGGCATCACAACAGTGATTCTCCACGTGGGGCTGTGAGTCAAAAGTAAATATTACTTAATATTAAATATTACAAAGTGGCCATGTTAATACTGATCATGTTATGAACCTGTAGATGTGACACAAACTATTACTTTCTGAAAGATATTGTAAATGACAAGATCAAATTCACTTGTTTTAATAATAACAGACAACTTTGCATTACTTATAACTCCTGTTTAAAATGTTCATGAGGCAAAAATAATTTGAAACTCATAAATTTAAGGAATTTCTTACAGTTTCTTCAATGTTATTTGACTCTTCTGAGATGAATGAAAGCATTTGCATGAAATTTTTGTAGTTAAAAAATGTCCGAAAAAACGATTGGCCCCCGAGCCCCTTCACTTTATCAAATCTGGCCCTCCTTGCAAAAAGTTTGGACACCCCTGTCCTAAGAGGTCCATTAATGTACAAGATGCTCTTGTTCAGGATGCTGCATACTTTTGTGAAGATTACATAGATGACAAACTCAGTGCCTGCGCTAATACTTTTGCTTTAATAGTTAATTCACAGTTTACACTTCATGTTCAAATTTCATGGAAATGCTTACTTGACCACCATTATAGTTACATGTTGTGAATGCCTTGCTTTGTTGTGTTTATCTGTGCTCAGTATTTTTCAATGTTTATATATTGTATAGTACATTTAAAAAAGAAACAAGAATAATACTATTTATGGTACAGATGTAATAAATACCTTTAAGCATTACTGTTGTTTTATTTTTGGTGAACAAATAATTAGCACACACAGTTCTGAGGATCTTTGTGTGGGTTTTGGTTCAACCACATTACAAAAACATGTTGGGTTAAACCACTAACTACATTTCCCAGAGGTATCAATGAGAAAATTGATGATAGGCTCCTGTTCATCTACAACATGGAAAACAAGCTCTATGGAAAATTATTGGATGATAATGACCCGTTACCTTAACCATTCCAGTCGAATGCACGATGCCATTTGATTTCAAAACAAACAATTCAAACTTTATTTGGAGTTAAAACGCAACAACGAATCTATAAATAAAATTAGCTGACATCTGTGTGTAAAACATCACAACCTCTTCGATACAAAGCTAAACCAAACAACCAGAGCGGAACACACAGATACACTGTAAAATGTATTATTGACAACCAATGTCTTGTAAAGTCATTGCAGATATTCAGCAGATATTCATTGTCGTTCCATTGCCGTGTTGCATTCAGTGGTCTGAATCATGAATGTCACTCAGTGTATTCTTAGAGGCAAAGTCCACGCTGAGTTTGCGCATTACTTCCCGATGGCTTTGGTCCGCCAGCTCCTGGCGTACACTCTTGTAATTCTCCTTCACAAAGTTGGCGAAAGGTGTAGGAGGACGAGGCTTGAACGGCGTGAGCAGGACGAGTTTGCCCATGCAAAGTGCACACACAAACTTGTGAGTGTCCAGGGACTTGGAATGACGACCGATCCTACAGACAAGAGGAAGTTTAGTGATGCACATAAAAAGCTCATTCCATCTAAAAAAGAGGAAGTATGCCACGTACGTATTCTGACATTTGGTGCACTGGTACTTGAATTTGAACTTGATGTCGTAGCTGTGGCAGCGAGTCACCATCGGCAGCTCGGGGTGCACCAAGGTGGACTTGCGAGCGTACGCCTTCCATAAGCTTCCGTGGCCATCCCTCACGCCGTTGATCAGCCAGGTGGCAGCGTGGCACATTTCGTGGATCAGTGTGTCTCGGAGGCGATCTAGGCGGGAGAGATGTTTTTAATCAAAATATTCTTCTACGCGTGACTACGTAACTGAAGAACTTCAGAGACTGTCACACAAGGTGATTGCGCAAGTGCCATCAGTGATCTCGAGAGGCTTGATGATGAATGTTACTGGGTTCATGTCTGCAGAGAGACTGAAAAAAAACATAGGCGGCAATCACAGCATTTTAGTGCTCAACGGTGAGGAGCAATTCTATGTTCCCAGTCGGCCTTAAAAACAAGCCTTTAGAGTTTTTAGAAAAAAAAAGATCACCTCAAGATGGGACCGGTTTGTTGAAAGGAACAATTGGAAGGATATGCTCTTTTATTAAAAAGGTATACGTGACTTATTTAGTTTAGCCAATTTCAGCAATTTAAAAAAAAAAAAAAAAAATCTTTAATTAGGTATGGGCAAGTACCGAGGCCAGGCTTAATTCCATATATCAGTACTCGCATTGGCAATACCGAGATCAGCCACTCCTCTTGTGGTTATTTTACAGCCGAGAACTAGAAATTAGATTAGGAAACTGACAATAATTTCCTATATAGTATAATAATTTTTGATTCCAAAATAGCAATTTTCCTTTAAATTCTAAAATTTAGATCTTTACTTAAAATGATTCATCATAATTTTCTGGGGCAAGTTTTATGTATTAAAAAAAACCTAATGGTATCAGCGCTTGGTATCTGTATCCCTGCTTACTCCGGAATTGAGTAGCCTACTCGTAATGGTATCAGTCTGGCAAAAAAGTGGTATTTTTAAAAAACTAAAAAAAAAAAAAAAATACTTTTTTTTCCATGCACATAGTCTTTACGTAGTGGCTAAAAACCAAAAATAATAATTTGTCCTGATGTCTGACTACACATCTGTTACATTTTTCAATTTTCATTTTTTTGTATATTTTTCTATGGATTTGAATAATGTTCCCAAGTCTAAGGAAAAGTACACATTTCAGGATTTTCACACAGTCTCAGCTCGAATCCATCCATCCATCCATTTTCTGAACCGCTTAGTCCCCACGGGGGTCGCGGGCGTGCTGGAGCCTATCCCAGCCGTCATCGGGCAGTAGGCGGGGGACACCCTGAACCAGCCAATCGCAGGGCACACAGAGACAAACGACCATTCGCACTCGCACTCACACCTAGGGACAATTTGGAGTGATCAATCGGCCTACCAAGCATGTTTTTGGGATGTGGGAGGAAACCGGAGTGCCCGGAGAAAACCCACGCGGGCTCGGGGAGAACATGCAAACTCCGCACAGGGAGGGCCGGAGGTGGAATCGAACCCGCACCCTCCTAACTGTGAGGCGGACGTGCTACCCAGTGCGCCACCGAGCCACCAGCTCGAATCCCTCTTTGGCAATTGGAGTGGGTCTGTCTGAATCTGGACTGGAGATGGAGAATTCACGTCCAAGACAAAAGTGTGCAAGAAAAAGTTCTCAGAAAATGGGCAAATATGGCCCTGACTGAGTTCTCTGCCGTAAGCGATGTTTGACTGATTTGTAGATTACATACCGCAAATAGCACCACCTTCATAAAAGAATTACCTGCAGAATCGCAGACTTTCTCGGATAGTTCGATGCGAGCGTAACGGCTCCCTCCACCTCGCTCTTGACCAGTAATACAGTAGCCTGCTGTTTTGCGCATCTTTTTGTTCCAGGTCACGGACATATCGATGGGGAGCTATAAATGTCAGCCAAGAAAACAACAGTCATTCAATAAGCTAAGCATCATACACATATATACATGAGTACGCCCATAAAGAGATGACACAACTCAGTACCTTCCTGTCAAAGACACTGCAGTTGTACAACTGATACAGTTTGCTCGACAGTTCTTCCTTCTTTTGCCTAAAATTGCGGCAGTAGCTGGAGGTAGGATTTGATAGGGACTCCAAGAAGCAACTTGGGGTTTTGCACAAAACTAGTCTGAAGGAAAGATAAACGTGTTAAGAAAGCAACTGCTATATGGCTAAGGTCGAGAAAACACTCAATAGAAGATGCACCTGCTGACGGGGCCATGTCGGGGTTCCGTCTGACTCACTTTCGGCTTCAGGGTGCTGCTTTTCCCAGGGGTCTTTACATCTGGATGTTTTTCACCTAATGAGGTGGCCCTGGGTTTCGCTGGCCCCTTTACGACTGGAAGTGACACAGGAGGGCCCCAACTGGATTCTGAATTTGAGAACAAACAGGAGACAGGTTTTAAATCAAAATGAATACGTCAAATCTAGTAATAGATGCAAGTGAAACATCTTATGTAATGAGAGTAGGGCCAATTTTTTTTTTTCTGTTGCACCAGTGTTGGTCTTGGAGGTAGAGTCAGTGACTATGTTCTTCTTTTTAAGCCTCTCCAGTAAGGACGTGAACTCGTCTTCAGATCCGGAAGAGTCGTCCAGCTTGAGAGGAGTTGAAAGCGTACACTTAGGAGAAAGCCAAGATGTCGCAGTACGGTGGAATGGCCGAGGACCGGTGAATGGGGAGGTGGGGGGCAAAAGCAGTGATGGCGGGCTGTCCTTTTGGTCACAAATCACTGGGTTGTTTTCATTAGGTTTTGGCAGAGATTTTGGCTTTGTGTGGCGAGTCTTCCAAGTGCTCTTGATGACAATGTTCTTATCCTCATCCCCACTATCACTAATGAACAAAGGAGAGGCAAACTGAGACGGTTGCAGTGGTCTCCTGAATGATTTGTGTGTGGCTGGAGTATTGGTCTTCTTACACCCTGGATGAAAAAATGAAGAGGGGGACATACTAGTCACAAAGCTGTTGTTTTAAAATTAAAGTCAATGCTGATTTGATCTATAATACCTTTAGAGGATGATTTGGCCTGAATGAAGTCATCATCTGATAAGTCATCATCCACAATAAAATTTTTAAGGCTTTAGGATAAAAACAGATTAAAAAAGCTTTTTAAAACACACTTTCAGCAACAGGAATACAGTAATGCAAATTTCGATGACAATTAAAATAATCACCTGTTCTCACTTTCTGATACTTTCCTGGGCTTGGTAGCAGGAGTTTTCACACGGTGCAGGACTTAAGAATGACACAGAAAGATTATCATTATGGTAGCATAATTGCCTTTACAATTACAGGGTTCATTTCATACTCAGCAACTATTTTAAAACTCACATTTTTCAAAATCGCCACTATCATCATCCGAGCTCACTGCACGAACACTGGAACTGTAAACGAATAACATTAGAAATTGTTTACAAGGTGAACTGACGAAATACGAGATCCTACCTTTCTATCTTCGCAACACTGCATGGTTTCTTTGGCTTAGTTTTAGTTCTTGGAGTGCTCCAGCTCACAAGAACTAAGGAATGAAAAGAGTAATATCCATGGAACCAGTGCAACGTTGAACTGGCTCAAATTCAATTCCAAGGTTACATCTCACTCACAATGGTCAAATTCGTCGTCACCGGAGTCAATCGAAATTGCGTTTTTGTATGCGTTGGCCTTGAAATGCTGGTTTTCTTTATCTTCGTCCTCAGGTGACACTGATCGGTCAGCAAAATTACCCCCACTTGTGGCACCATGACGTTGCTTCTCAATTGCATTAATCAGCTACAAAAGGAAGGATAAATAAAACATATTGAGACATCCATGAAGGCAATATAATTTGAAAACACACCGCAAACCTTCGTTTGTGCTATGTCTAGTCCATCGACCCCGGTCCAGTCCATCTTTTTGGAAACTCGTTCAAATAACTTGCGAGTATCATCGTTCATACTTTCCTCTATAAAACAGCAAGAAACAAATCGGTTGCTTCTCTTGTTAGCATTCAAGATATTTTGCTGTATTTTGGCAAAGTAGCGCTACTGAATTGCCTATTTTTCTAAGACTCTTTTGAGCATTATCAGAATGTAAACTTCGAAAAATTACCTTTTTGGTGGCAATCAAATGTTTCTCAACGGGTTTAAAAGGAACAACGAGAACGTGTAGATCGGCGACTGGAAATTCGAATCTGGTGGATCGTTGCGTCATACTTTAGGAACCAATGAGAGCAAGCTCGTTGTGGCGTAAAGACCCAATCACAAAAAAGTAGGCAAATGTTACGTCACAATGCGGGGTCCGATTGTTGTTGATAAGCATAGTAACTACTATCACCATCGCCCTACGCCAGGGGTGTCCAAACCTTTTGCAAGGAGGGCCAGATTTGATAAAGTGAAGGGGCCCGGGGGCCAATACTTTTTTCAGACATTTTTTAACCACAGAAATTTCATGCAAATACATACTGTTATGAAACAAATTTCATTGTCCCAATTGTCTTTCTTTTTTAAATGACAAAATAACCGAATATAAGCCACTCAGGCAGATGTGAACAACTTTAAAAACACAAATTCTGCCTTTCATTCATATCTAAAGAGTCAGATAACATTGAACAAACTGTATGAAATAATTTAATTTACAAGAGTTTAAAATTATTTTTGCCTCATGAACATTTTAAACAGGAGTTATAAGTAATTGTTAGGTCTAAATACGATTAGACATTAAATCACTCGCTGGAATGAAGAGGAGAAGACAACCAGAACAGGTTTACTCGCGAGGAGAACGATAGAGAAAGCAATCTCAGTTACAACCTCCATCTGTTCTGAGTCCTTACTCCACGTGCCCCTCTTTTTAATGTTATGGTTGCCCTGGTTACAGAGGCGTTGCTACACTAAGGGAGGGGAGATTGTGTCTGTAGCAACGCTGGTTAGCTAAAGAATGTAGTGTGGTGTGAATTAGCACTTCATTGCTGGCTCGTGACCCCCGGCAGAGGCCGTTCTCTTTCCTCAACCAGCCGTCTTCCCTCACAGTTGGCTGACTCGTCCTCGACTGTGATCAAATACCTTGAAGCACGTTGATTGCCGCTTTGCTGTGGAACAATTGCAACTAGACCTTTGCTAACTTTATCTACTTGGTAATTAACACATAATAATAATAAGTAATTTGTCCTAAACATTTCAACACACATTAAACAAATGTGAGGTAACCGGTATGCAGTTCCTTAAACAAACATTGAGTAAATATGGGATAACTTTTATGCAACTACTTCTAACTGTATGTAACCCTTAACAAAGAAAAACAGGTCTGATAAACTACAATCTATGAACCAAACCTACATCTAAATGAAAAGGAATGAAGTTCCTGTGAATCAAACAAAGACCATGTCACCTATGCAAATAAGCCCTGCTCATTGTTAGTGAAGGCCTCTTACGGGAACCAAAACACACAGACAACATAAGGACAGGAAGGATACAAATGGCTGACAGGGATCAAAAGACATCCCTATCACTAAAAAGGAAGAACCTAGATAAAAGGAAAGATAAACTCGTAAAGGCGAGGCCTCCAGGTCTGGCAGGCCAAAGCTTCATTTAAAATCATTCCAACAGTAATGCAAAGTTGTCTGTTATTAAAACAAGTGAATTTTGCTCTTGTCATTTACAATATTTTTCAGAAAGTAATAGTTTGTGTCACGTCTACAGGTTCATAACTTCAACAGTATTAACATGGCCACTTCGTAATATTTATATATATCATGATTTATGTCATGATGGCGCCGCGGATGGCCGCCACGGTGAGTTGCTCTCTGTTTCTTTGTCTTATTTTGTGTCTTTTCTGTGTCTTCTGCTGTCCATCCCGGATCACTTTTACTAGAGAAGCACTGTCAAACATCGGTCAGTCTTCTTCTGGTATTTTCTCTCCTGTTCTCTCTGATTCAGACTGTTTGTCGGAGATTTTAGCCGGAGCGGCGGTGCTATACAAGCTAGCGCGACGGCGGCTACGCAGAAAACGAGACGGAGCCCTCGTAAAGCTGAGGCAGAGAGGGTTCAGTTGTTCTGCCCTACTGTCAATTCATCCGGCGAATGTCCGCTCCCTGGCGAACAAGATGGACGAACTGCTGCTCCTCACTTCAAGGAACACGGACTTCAGCAGATCCGCCGCGCTGTGTTTTGTTGAAACGTGGCTTAGCGAACGAACCCCCCACCACGCCGTGGAGTTAGCTGGGTTTCGGCTAACGCGTGCAGATCGCAGCACAGAGCTCTCCGGAAAATCAAAGGGAGGTGGTCTCTGTTTTTACATTAATGAACGTTGGTTTACTGATGTCACCGTGTTGAAAGAGTTTTGCAGCCCTCTCCTAGAAACACTTTTCATAAACTGCCGGCCGTTCTATTCACCACGGGAGTTCTCCTCGATCGTCATGGCGACATTCTACCACACGCACGTGCGAGTGAAGCCACGCAGATGCTGGCTGACCAGGTGACAGACATGGAGAAACTTCTACCAAATTCACTAATCATTGTTCTGGGGGATCTTAACAGGACAAACGTCGCACACGAACTCTCCAAATACAGAAAGCACATAACGCGTCCCACCAGAGGGGCACAGACACTGGACCACTGCTACATCGTAATTAAGGATGCATACCACTCTGTGGCTCGTGCAGCTTTAGGACTCTTGGACCACTGTCTAGTTCATCTGATCCCGGCCTACAGACAGAAACTAAAAACTTCTAAGCCTGTGGTGAGGACTGTGAGGAAGTGGACAGTGGAGTCAAGGGAGGGCCTCCAAGCCTGCTTTGACTGCACTGATTGGAGAGTTTTTGAAGCTGCAACTTCAGACCTGCATGAACTCACTGACACTGTCACATCATACATCAGTTTTTGTGAGGATCTGTGTGTGCACACTAAGACCTTCTGCACGTGCAACGACGACAAACCTTGGTTTACACCGAACCTCAGGAGGCTGCGCAAAGTCAAGGAGGAGGCCTACAGGAGCGGTGACCGGGACCTGTTCAAGCAGACCAGAAACACACTGAACCGAGAGGTCAGGAAAGCCAGGAGGTGTTACGGGGAGAGCCTGGAGAGACACCTCTCTGCCAATCCTGATCTCTCAACAGTGTGGAAAGGTCTGCAGAGCATCACGGGCTTCAAGAAACGAACCCCCCGTCCTGTGGAGAGCCCAAGGCTTGCTAACCAGCTAAACAGGTTCTACTGCAGGTTTGATCGGTCCTTCCACACAACGGGACATCCTGCAGCACAATCTACATACTCACCTCCCCCCATAACTGCTCTGTCCACACCTCCATCACCGTGGTCACCGACTCTCTCTCTTGCAGAGGCCGCACCCGCACTCCAGATCCACGAGGAGGAAGTGCGCCAGATGTTCCGGAGACAAAAGATCAGGAAGGCATCGGGCCCAGACGGCGTGTCACCTTCCTGCTTGAAAGTCTGCACTGAGCAGCTGGCACCCATCTTTGCACGGATCTTCAATCGTTCCCTGGAGCTGTGTGAGGTGCCCTCATGCTTCAAGAGCTCCACCATCGTTCCAGTGGCCAAGAAGCCCGCCAATACAGGTTTGAATAACTATAGACCTGTCGCACTGACATCTGTGGTCATGAAATCTTTCGAGAGGTTAGTGCTGAACCACCTGAAGGATGTCACGGGCCCCCTGCTTGACCCCCTCCAGTTTGCCTACCGGGCAAACAGGTCGGTGGATGATGCGGTCAACATGGGACTGCACTACATCCTGCAACACCTGGACACCCCAGGAACGTACGCTAGGATCCTGTTTGTGGACTTCAGCTCGGCGTTCAACACCATTGCTCCTGACATCCTCCAACAGAAGCTCATCCAGCTCGCGGTGCCTGCCTCCACCTGTCAGTGGATCACCAGCTTCCTGACCAACAGGAGACAACGTGTGAGGGTGGGGAGCATCACATCTGACACCCGGACCACCAATACTGGAGCATCTCAGGGGTGCGTCACACAAAACACCTGCCGCTGATCATCGACGGTGCTGTGGTGGAGAGGGTGAGCTGCACCAAGTTCCTGGGGGTGCACATCAGTGAGGACATTTCCTGGTCCGCCAACACCGCGTCACTGGCAAAGAAAGCTCAGCGCTGCCTGTACTTCCTGCGGAAGCTCAGGCGTGCATGTGCTCCTCAGGCAGTCCTGTCTACATTCTACCGTGGCACCATTGAGAGCGTCCTCACCAGTTGCATCGCTGTCTGGGGTGGGAGCTGCACTGAACAGAACTTGAAGGCCCTGCAGCACATAGTGAATACGGCTGGTAAGATTATTGGTGCTTCGCTCCCCTCCCTGAAGGACATTTACACCTCCCATCTCGCCCGCAAGGCAACCACGATTGCGAGTGATGTGAGTCACCCAGCTCACTCTTTGTTTGACCTTCTGCCCTCTGGGAAGAGGTACAGGAACCACCAGACTCGCCAACAGCTTCTTTCTCCAGGCTGTTAGGACCCTGAACTCGCTGCCCCCTTCTGCGTAGCGTGCGGCGCTGTTGCGCTATTTTCTGGAATGTCTGCTGTACGCTCACTTGCTCCTTTTTTGCTCCTCTTATTTATTCATTTGTTGTGTTATTTATTCATTATTTATTCAGCACGCTGTTGTTTACTTGATTGTCTATTGTGGGCCATGTCTTGTCACCGTGGGATAGCGGGGAACGAAATTTGGGTTTCTTTGTGTGTCTTTGGCATGTGGAGAAATTGACAATAAAGCTGACTTTGACTTCTCTCTCTACACCAACGATTTCTCCGCAGGTGACTCTCCTGTGAAGCTCCTGAAGTATGCAGACGACAACACTCTCATCGGACTGATCCAGAACGGTGATGAGACTGCGTACAGACAGGAGGTGGAGCGGCTGGTCCACTGGTGCAGCCAAAACCACCTCTCTCCACAGAGACTTCAAGTTCCTGGGAACCACAATCTCTGGGAACCTGAAATGGACCGGCCACATAGACTCTGTCCGGAAGAAGGCCCAGCAGAGGCTCTACTTCCTGAGACAGCTCAAGAAGTTCAACCTGCCGCGGGAGCTGCTGAAGACCTTCTACACTGCCATCATCCAGTCTGTCCTCTGCACCGCCATCACTGTCTGGTTTGGATCGGCCTCCAAACAAGACAAGCACAGACTGCAATGGACAATAAGGACTGCAGAAAAGATAATTGGAATCAACCTCCCATCTATCCAAGACTTGTACCAGTCCAGGACCAGGAAACGTGCAAGTAACATCTCTACAGACCCTTTTCACCCAGGTTGCAGTCTGTTTGAACTACTCCCCTCCGGATGGCGTTATAGAGCTCTGTACACTAAAACCAGCAGACACAGAGACAGCTTCTTCCCCCAGGCTGTTGCTCTGATGAACTCACACTACTCTTAGAGTCTCAGAGTCATTACTGTGCAATAACATCCTGCTCTCCACACCTTTTTTTAATTGTCTACAGTGTTTGTACTATGTGTCCTCTCTACATCCATTGCAGCCTGGTCATCCTAGAAGAGGGACCCTCCCATCTGTGGTCTCTTCTCAAGGTTTCTCATTTCCCCTCGCTGGAGTTTTGAGTTTTTCCTTGCCCTCTTGGGAGTTTAAGATCAGGGGATGTTTGAGAATATCTGCCATTTTTCATATGTCCTGAGTGTTGTTGTTGGTCACCTAAATGTCGAAGAGAGGCTGTGATTTACCGAAGTCAAATTCCTTGTTTGGCACGCTCAAACATGGCAAATAAAAACTTGAATCTTGAATCTTAATATTAAGTAATTTTTACTTTTGATTTACTTTTGACTCACAGCCCCACGTGATGAATCGCTGTTGTGATGCCAGTTCAGCTTGGAGCTGCTTCAGTTTATCAGCGCGATCACTCCTTGTTAGCTTGTCGTGTGTTAGCATGTTTAGTCTGATAGTGTCTCTTTAGGTTGAAATCCTTAAACAAGGCAACAGTCTCTTTATGAATTAGACAAACACAATTCCCTTGATTTTCAGTGAAGAAGTATTGTAATTCCCATTTCTCTTGAAAGCGACGGTCCTCAATGTCAAATTTCCTCGTTTTCTTTGCAGTGGCCATGGCAGAAATGAGCGGAGAGGGCTGGTGCTGCCACCTTTTGGTAATAGGAAGAATTACAGTTTCAAGTTTCATGATTTATTAATTTTTTATTCAGTTTGACAGTGCAGGTTGGCCATGAATAATACATTATAAGATAGAAGCTGTGGGCCGTATGAAATATGACCGGGGGCCGGATTTGGCCCGCGGGCCGGACTTTGGACTGCCCTACGCTCAGGTGTGAAAACTCATTGGAATGGGTCCGACAAATGTGTTTTCCATTGCACATCTTGATCAGCAGTGACGTCGTCCCGTCGCGCGAACACTTCGACCGCTCAATGGAAGTATCGCGACTATCGGACATACATTATTGAGAAGGGGAAAAGAATACATGTAAAAGTATTGATGAGGAGGCAGGACCAAAACTCTCAAGGAAGTGAATGAAAAGCGCAAAACATGATGCTGCTGGTGTGATTAAATTCCTTTTAATTATAATTAATAAAATTCCTGGTACGGTGGATTGATTGATCGATCGAGTAATTCACTGTTTTTCAATTTTGTATTTTTATTGTCAGCCTAATATTGGATTGGGGGGGTGGATTTCAAATCAATTTAAAGGAGTGACTTTTTATGTTTAAATTAATTATTTAAAATGGAAATATTGATAAATACCCTAATTATTCAGCATTGTGGAAAGAATTCAATTTTCTCGTTTATCAGCGTCAGGTCATCACTGTTTCATCTTGTTCAGTAGAGGGCAGCCGAAACAACAAAATTGCGGTGTTGCAAAATTCATACCCGAAATAAAGTGCACGTTAAGATGACGTCAATTCTATGACGTAAAAATACAAGGAAAAGCGTTAATTTCCCTTGAAGTGATGACGCAGGCTAAACAGTCCTCAAATGAACTCTCATTTAGTCTGTTAGGACGTAGTTTGGCCTGCTAATGTTGTCCTCATGATTTTGCTTTTTGATTTGAAAGGAGGCAGCAACTCGGACATGGATGACAAGTCAGTGAGCATGGATGACAAGTCAGTGAGCAAAGAGTTGGACTTGTGGATTGAACAGCTCATTGAGTGCAGGCAGCTCAAAGAAAATCAAGTTCGAACACTTTGTGAAAGGGTAGGACGTGCTACAGTGTGTGTGGGGGGCATCTGCAACATTATTTTACACCAGTTGTCATTTTCAGCCCACGAATCATACTGTCTTTTTAAATAATATTAATATTTGAGTTACAATGTTCCTTCAAAATTCTATATTCCTTACCTGTAACCCTAATGATGAGAATCACTAGAAAATGAATTGATAAATTCAGTGCTGGATCCAGCCTGAATGGGACAGAATGAAATTGTTAGTTTCGCAGGCGCACACAGAAACAGCGTTTGCGTTTTTGTTGACGAGAACAAAGCCAGCTTGCTTCCCGGCCAATGGACGCAAATCCTCTCATTCACTTCAATCAGTGCAGGAGAGGTGTATAGCGGGAGCATAAATTGACTTGCTGGTCTATGCGCAAAATTGACAGTACATTTTTACGAAACAGCAAGAACCTCTTCACTTGCAGAGGATATAAAGTTGGCCAGGGCAATCAGTGATCATCGTTGTAAAGTGGGCACATGGCGACCGCCTTCCTATCAAATTGTTAATCTATAATCAAACGTTCATGATAAACCAGGAAGACGGGCAGTGAATAAATTTTAATGTACTTTCTTTGCCCCTGTGTCAAGGCCAAAGAGATCCTGCAAAAGGAGTCCAACGTTCAGGAGGTGAGATGTCCAGTGACGGTTTGTGGCGATGTTCACGGTCAGTTCTATGACCTCATGGAGCTTTTTAAGATAGGCGGGAAGCCCCCTGACACCAACTATCTCTTCATGGGAGACTATGTGGATAGAGGCTACTATTCTGTTGAGACAGTGACCCTCCTTGTTTGTCTGAAGGTATAAAAACGATGACAGCTTTTGCACAATAGGAAGAGAGACTTCCTGCCTACCTGGTTGGTTGGTTGAGCGGTTCAAATTTGGCTTCCAGGTCAGATTTCGTGAAAGAATAACCATTCTGAGAGGAAACCACGAGACGAGACAGCTCACACATGTCTATGGCTTCTACGATGAATGCCTGATGAAATATGGAAATGCCAATGTTTGGAAGCAGTTTACCGATGTATTTGATTATTTACCTCTAACTGCACTGGTTGATAACCAGGTGAGAATCTGTACATGAAAAAAATCCAGGCTAATCACATCCAGGTTGATGTGAGTAAATTCAGACTTTTTTTTTGTTTTGTTTTGTTTTTTGTTAAGATTTTGTGCCTACATGGAGGATTGTCTCCTTCAATAGCAACACTGGAAACCATCAGAGCATTGGATCGCTTCCAGGAGGTTCCTCACGAGGTACAAATGAAATAAAATGAGAATTCTTGATCATGTGAATGCGCTGTGTTCAAATTATTCTTTTAAATACTGGGTGACGTGTTCTTAATGGTCCTTAATCTTGGTCACTGGAATCTGAGCTTGCATAAAGAACGTTTCTTTTTCTTCACTTTTAGGGTCCAATGTGTGACTTGTTGTGGTCGGACCCAGATGAGCACTATGGTTGGGATATTTCGCTCCGTGGTGCCGGTTACACCTTCGGCCAGGACATCTCAGAGACTTTTAATCATGCAAACGGCCTCGCTTTGGTTTCGCGAGCCCATCAGCTGGAGATGGAGGTACCACAAAAGAGAGCTGCCATCTGCATAAATATTTTTTTGTCCAATAAAGGCTGATAACGTAACGCTCAAACTTCCCCATTCAGGGCTTTAATTGGTACCATGACAAAAATGTCGTGACGATCTTCAGTGCACCAAACTATTGTTATCGTTGTGGAAACAAGGCAGCAATCATGGAACTTGAAGACACACTGAAATGCTCCTTGTAAGTCATTTTATAATATTCACTCCATTCTATGGCATATTTAATAGTGATTATCAAATTCCATAATTGAGATTTACACTGACAAAAGATATCTCCACTTGGCAGCCAACAGTTTGACCCGGCCCCCCGCAAAGAAGAGCCCCAATCATCGTGGCGATTTCCAGACTACTTCCTCTAAATATCTCCAGATGGTCATCTAATATGTGCCACCGTATTTATAAAGAACCGGAAGCAGTAGCTCTACCATCTCCCTCTGCATGTCAAAATGAGTTTCAGTGCAAAACAATTGTCTTGTAGGACATTTGCATGATAGCCCTTAGGGCAGTGGTGTATAATTATCAGCGAGCTGAACTGAGAGTTTAACTTTCTGTCACACAGCAATGGCGGCAGACTTTGCGCAATCTACAAAAGTACAAATTGTATCAACGCAGAAAATGACTTCATATTTTGCAGGCAATAATGAAGCAGACGTCTAGAAATACATCGTCGATGTAGGGATGCCCAAGAATTTTTTTAAGACTCATACATTGCTGCATATCACAAACCACCAGATACCATGCAGATAGTGCTCATAGACTCTATGCCAGGGGTGGGCAAACGTTTTGACTTGCGGGCCGAATTGGGTTCTAAATTTTGACCGGGGGGCCGAACGAGGAGCAGTTGGATGCAGTGTTTGTGTGAAGTAATATAAACGACCTGTAAAGGTCATTGCATAAAAGATTTGGGCCTTTAGTAGGTAGTAACGCATGGATATTCAAAAAAAGTTTTTTGAAAACAAATGCATTTATTAACAACATTAAAAAAAAAAAAACATCCCTAAAAAACTGCTATCAGTGATTCTCATAAAATACGACACTGTTACAATGAATAACAGTCTCCATCACTTCAGTGCCTGCAGGTCAGATTAATGAAAGATGTATGTTTATCTTATGAGATCACATCAAACGGCAAACATTCTGACCAAATATATAATCTTGAAGAATCGGTGAAAGCATACATCCAAATAAAGTAATCAAAACGGCAACACGGTGAGGGGTATCTCAAAATCAGAGCAGAGTTTTAACTCACAAACACCTGGTAACAGAGGTGAGGAAACGGGAAACACTTCCTTAAAGTAAGCCTTAAGAACTTTACAGGTAAAGATTAGTCACAAACAGGTGGTGCATCAATGTCCTTGAGCATCCTGCATTGTTTGAAAATGAGAATGGTCGCTAGTTTCAATCCCTGGTATTTGTACAGCTCATATTCAAAATGCATTTTTTACAACAAACTTGAAAGCCTCCCCTTCATTTTCAGTGGGAACAGTGTTGTGGGTCTCCATTTGTTTGCTAGTGTGTCATAGTCTGGAGTAAAATTTGTTGTGGCAATTCTTAGGAGAGATCCGAGGTGTTGGTCCGTTTACCTATATCTGTGACGGGTTGATGCTGATGTTCATGTGGCTGAACGTCACGTCGCGTACGTCGAGCCAAATTGGCCACTCTTTTTAAACACTCGGCACTCAGTGTCCACCTTGCTTTTCCTTGGGCGACTCATTTTAATGGAAGGATTCCAGGGCAGGGGAAGGTTTGTGCGTGCGTGGCTTAGCGTAAAACTGTATCCGAAAGCTCGGCGCGCAAATTACAAGAATGCTGTCGTCACAGCCCACGCTCTAAATTCGGCCCTGAGACAAATAGAGCGCGAGTGCGCCATTTCCGTACTACTGAGTACGTACACGCACTTGTGAGTGTGCACCGAGCTTTCTGACACGGCTTCCGGTAGTAAATGCGCAGGCGAGTGGTTCCCCATCTACTGGGGAAACGCAGTCATTGCAGGCAAAATGACCGAGAAAAAAAAAAAGTTTAATACAATTTATTTAGGGTTGGCGGGCCGGATTAAACGGTCCCGTGGGCCGGATGTGGCCCGCGGGCTGTAGTTTGCCCATACCTGCTCTATGCGTTTGTCCTTTGGTGGGGCAGATGAGTACCAAATACTGTATACAATATGAAACACCCCAAAGCTTGGACTTTAACTGGGGTTTTTGATTTAAAAGAAATATGACTCAAACGTTAACTGCAAGATGTCATTGCTTTTATACATTTAGTTTTCATTTTATAACAATGATAAACTAATTGAGTTACTGTTAACCGATATAATACAAAACAATAAATAAAAGACTGAAAGGGTTTGTTGTGAATAACTTGTACAACATGCACACAAAGTTACCAAAGAACCAGAAGTGAGACTGAGCATGATGAAGAAAAGCTGCCCAGTAAACGGACACGAGGGGCATTAAGAACACAAATACGAATACAGCAGTTTTCATTGAAGTAATGGGGTCGAAATACAAAAAGTCCTGCCTAGCTACAAAAACAGATATGCTCAAACCTCATTGAATAAAGTACATAAGCAGACAAGTATATTCACATATTAAATCAATGAAAGAAACATTTTAAGCATATAATTATACCTACACACCAAATCAATAAAGAAGACATAACTAGACATTTTTGATAAGTGATAATGAGAAAGGTTTTTATAACTTTATGATCTGATATATATTTCTGAGCACTTTGAAATAACAAATGTTTTTTTATATATTGCCTGAATAGCTTAATGACCCTTAAGGAACTGCTTAATGCATGCCTGATGATTTTCTAAATCACGGACACTGCAAAAGTCGTCTAAAAATGTTCAGTACTTGATTGTATCTTATGTTTTGACTAATGCTAGACGCCAGTTTTCGATTACTACTGAACGTTCTGGACAGAGGGAAATAGTTTGCCTAACAAAGAAAAGATATGGTTGAAAGCATGATTAAACTATGAATATGATGACGTAAGCAAGTACATGGAGTATCAAAAGAACAAACAAACAAAAACATGGTAAGTGGTGAGTACAAACTTTGCATTGTCAGGGAACATTAATAAATTGATGTCACAGCCAAAAGCTCACATAAGTCCGTACAAAATGACAAAATTGAAAGAATGATGAAGGGATGAGGTGCGACAGTATGTGCAAGAATGGAGGAGAATGTTTACAGGAAGGTGACTTGGAGATAAAACCAGCAGGTGCCAGAGGGAGACAGCCAAGCCAAAGATTATCGTCAAGGCTGAAAGACAGAAAGGAAAACAACAGCCCCCACACATCGAATCGCCTATAATCAGCACCCAACCCCACGGAACCAGCTCTCACCGAACCAGCACCCACTCCCATGGAATCAAACTCTACTGCGAACTTGCCCCACCCCAAAGACTCATCACCCATCAAACTTGGCCCACACCGGCATGTGCAACTGAATATAAGCTGAGCAAAGAACCTTGAACGTTGCCTTTTCTGAATGGAGACTTTCCGCTCTTGAAAGGCCCAGCGCTGTATTGTACTTTCCTGAAAACAGAGCTTTCGGAACAAGAATTGTGATCGAACTCAACCAACCTGTGTGATCGAACTCAACCAACCTGTGCAAGTCTAATTTCTGCTTTAGTGTCTTAGCATTTTCCTAAATCTGAAGAAATCAAACGAGCACGCAGTGAGTAAATTGGATAACAGGTGATTGGCAATGGTTTTGCCGTGAGGCGCAGATAGCGCGCTTCCTAAATTGTGGACAAAATCCAACACCATGTAGAAGGTATGATCGCTTAAACCAGATTTTCTGAAAGGGTGTTGGTAGTGATACACAAAATAATTATGGCTTAAGTAGTTTGTTTTGTTCATTCAGGCACAAAAAAAAAAACTAAACTTTAAAAAAAAAATTGAAACCGTTTTCTCCCTATATTTAATCACAACATATTCTATTTTTAAGGAATAACACATCTCGTCTTTGATTAACACTTAAGCCTAATATGCTATTGTAATGTTGATCAAGGCAGAAATTTTAAGTATTTTACGTGGTTTAAAACGTTTAAGGGCCATTAATTTATACTTCATGTGCTCGTCTACCTGACAAAATAACCTGAATTTGAAAACATTCTTGATTCTTTTACATTCTCTCAGTCATCAATTATTTTACCCTAATTTAGTCTGAGCTATACAGTACCTACAAATGAATCCCCTTTACATGAATTCTATTCAAAAGATTTGAACACAAAACCTCTTGACTGTGAAGCAGATGTGCTGACCACTAACACTCCGTCCTGTGTCCCATTCTTGCGTGCACGTTTTTGGATTAAGCGAGGAAGCTGGAATACCCAAAGAAAACGCACACACGCACGGGGTGAGCAAAGTGCACAAGAAGGCCGTGGCGGACATTCTTTCCCGAAGCGTGGAATTGTGACAGACGTGCTTCACAATTGCACTCCAGATGAATCAAGTGAGCATGTGTGACGTGGCAGTACCGGAATCTACTTAAAATAAAAGGTTGTCCGAGCAACCGGCAAACATTTGTATGAAATTCACCCACGTGTGTTCGTGAACGACTAGGGTACCTTGCAGAGCAGAATTTAGATAGGATCCAGGCATGTTTCTCTTCACATTCGGTCTAATATTTCTTTAAGCTTTTAATTTTTAGTTTGGCTGCTTCCGGTGGAGGGAGTGTGAGATGTGGTCGCGTGTGTGTGTGTGTGTGTGTGTGTGTGTGTGCGTGTGTGTGTGCGCGTGTGAGTGACTGCTCGCAAGATTAGCTGGCTGCAGCCTTTCAGGGATTCCTTTCACGGAGCACCGGAGCCCCCAATGCAGTAAGTAAATCGTTATTCAAACTCCAAATGAAACGTTGGTGTCAGGTGGAACGGATACAACAAGCTCGCGTGCGCTGATGTGCTGTGGATGTGGCGTCTCCATATTAGTTGAATTCTGGACGCACAGCTTCTCTCATCTTCACATGCAAGGGCATACTGTATATATTTTTCATACATTTCTCCCCATTGTGTTGTCAAGACCTGGTCCAGATCAGACTGGTTTGGGTCAGGTTGTCACCCAGAGTGTGTTTAGCACTTCTCAGACCCATCCCCATCTCTATAAAATTCTTGAAAATATAAGAAATGGAAGGTCGAATATGATATTGATCTTACGCAAGCAATTGGTCGATAATGTGTAGCCACGCAGGCCTGCTGTGATTGGCTGAGAGTGGAGGGCACAAGCGGCCGTGAGCTTGCAGATCACTCGGTCCAAAGTTCATCCTCCAACATCACCTTCATTAGCAATTAAAAGTATTGATTAACGCAGTGTGAACGCTACCCACCACGGACTTCATATAAAGTACAGTATCAAGCAAACTGGCCTTTGTGCGCGCGTGTATGTGGGCTGCTCCAACCCGTGAGAGTTTAATTCAATTTAAAGAGACCGCACATGCAGCTAGACATTAGTCTTTCATGTGTCAGTCAATCCAGCCAGCAGCCATGTTTGGTGCAATTCCAGGAGGAGTTTCATCATCCTGCAGCAAATCCTCGCAGAGACCTTTTAAGTTTGGAATGAAAATGGTTAAAAACCAGATGTGACTGGGAGCAATGAGCAGAACATGTTCATGGCAGTGCCGGCCAGTTTTATCTGGTTGTCTGCTCATACCATGACACAAACTATAACGTATACACACACATCTTAAATAATGACTGTAATTTAACCCTTCAAAAGTGCTTGCAGCTATGAAAAGGTGATGTGGAATTGCAAGTGTAGCCATACTAACAGTGCACAGCACATACTACCCTCATGTAAAAAAAAAAAAAAAAAAAAAAAAAGATATTCATTTCAACAATTGTATTTAAAAACAAAACAAAAAAATGTCATTCTTTTTTGTAGTTGGAAATAAACTGGTTGTAAATAACCATGTGTCAGCACTGAATAGCGTCCGTCAGTTGCAATGCTGTCAACCTTAAGTTTGATTTAGGGCAGCAATGCAAGTCTGATTATCACCTAAACTGTTGTAAAGGTAGAATTACAATAAAAACTCTTACTATCAGTGAAAATTATGAAGTACAGCCGTCCTACGCTGCTGTGCTGGTACATTCGGGTGAGGTCAGGTGACATAAAAAAATGTCTTTTCACCAGATAAAAATGGCCGCAGAGCTCTCCACAACCATCAACATCAAGGAGCCCCGCTGGGACCAGAGCACATTTGTGGGCCGTGCCAAGCATTTCTTCACTGTCACCGACCCGCGGAACATCCTCCTCACCGACGAACAGTTAGAACGCGCCCACAAAATCATCACCGACTACAGGTAAGCCGGCCGCAGCTACCAAAGCCACCCCAGCGAACACCCAAACCGGGAATTCTTATCCAGAAAAGGAATCGTCTCCCCGGGGCTGACAGAAGACGAACTGTGGCGAGCCAAATATGTCTTTGACTCCGCTTTCCATCCGGATACCGGAGAGAAGATGATCCTGATTGGCCGCATGTCAGCGCAGGTTCCGATGAACATGACCATCACTGGATGCATGATGACATTTTACAAGTAAGAACTCGCTAGTTAATAATCACAGCGGTTGGAATGCTGCCAACTAGCACACAATTCACTACCAATCTTGTGTCAATCAGTATAGGTATTATTTTGAATTCCATCCATCCATTTTCTGAACCGCTTAGTCCCCACGGGGGTCGCGGGCGTGCTGGAGCCTATCCCAGCCGTCATCGGGCAGTAGGCGGGGGACACCCTGAACCGGTTGCCAGCCAATCGCAGGGCACACAGAGACAAACAACCATTCGCACTCGCACTCACACCTAGGGACAATTTGGAGTGATCAATCGGCCCACCAAGCATGTTTTTGGGATGTGGGAGGAAACCGGAGTGCCCGGAGAAAACCCACGCGGGCTCGGGGAGAACATGCAAACTCCGCACAGGGAGGGCCGGAGGTGGAATCGAACCCGCACCCTCCTAACTGTGAGGCGGACGTGCTACCCAGTGCGCCATCGAGCCGCCTTTATTTTGAATTATTTTATAAAATAAGAATTAAGCAGATGAATTTACAAAGCGGTGGCTCGGTGGAGCACTGGCTCGGTGGAGCACTGGTTAGCACATCCGCCTCACAGTTAGGAGGTTGCAGGTTTGATTCCACCTCCAGGCCTCCCTGTGTTTGCATGTTCTCCCCGGGCTCCCGTGGGTTTTCTCCGGGCACTCCGGTTTCCTCCCACATTCCAAAAACATGCTTGGTAGGCCAATTGAGCACTCCAAATTGTCCCTAGGTGTGAGTGCGAATGGTTGTTCGTCTCTATGTACCCTGCGATTGGCTGGCAACCAGTTCAGAGTGTCCCCCGCCTACTGCCCGATGACTGCTGGGATAGGCTCCAGCTCGCTCGCAACCCCTTGGGGACAAGCGGTATAGAAGATGGATGGATGGATGGAATTTACAATGTGAATGAACTTGTCAGGCCTTCTTTCAACGCTACCATGTCTCTCCAATTAAAGACTTCCGTAGCCAATATGATATCGCAATATACTGTATTTCAAAGTGGAACAATTTGGTTCAGTTCGGTGTACTCGTATCGTCAACCAATTTTCAGATTGACCATTGATGGAGGGATAGATAGACTGACATGATAATTAAAATATGAGAAACTGTTAGTGCTCATTGTCTTCATTCCACATGGTCCAGGACCACTCCAGCTGTGTTGTTCTGGCAGTGGATCAATCAGTCTTTCAACGCAATCGTGAACTACACCAACAGAAGCGGCGACGCTCCTATCACGGTCAGGTACGCCACCAGCCGGCCGGCATCATGACCTTCTGAGCCCTCCCGTTCACCGCTGCACTTCTCTCGTTCGCAGTCAGCTCGGCACGGCGTATGTTTCGGCCACCACGGGGGCAGTAGCTACCGCGCTAGGACTAAATGCACTATCAAAGGTATCAGCATCTAACTCCATTCTACTTCACATTTTAACGGGCTTGAACTCAAGCTCTCGGGTAGTGCCGACATGATGTTAGCTGCGCACAAATAGCCTCTTTGTATGAGAGGCGCCTAATTATTCACAGGGTCGTGCTCTGGAATCGGCATATCTCCCTGCCAGCTCAGTGTTATTCACGCTGATTTGTGCTCGGGAAGCTTGAACGCGTACACCATTTTAGAGATGGGATTTGTTCCCTGTTGCGTGTGGTTTTTTTTTCTTTTAAGCCTCTTCTTTTCCGCTGCAGCATGTCTCACCTCTGATCGGACGCTTTGTTCCGTTCGCTGCTGTAGCCGCTGCAAATTGCATCAACATTCCATTGATGAGGCAAAGGTAAGATGTCAGGAGTTCACCTAGAGACACATCAACCCCATTTTTGTGTGTATATTGAAAATGCCACACTTAAACAAACATTAGAAGAACATAAGTGTTTGAAGTAAAAAGTGATACCATCCAATTTTAGTTAATTTCAGCTGGTGTGAAAAGCATTTTTCTCAAGCTTATGGCAAACACAGCAGTTATCCTGGATTCACAGTTTAAAAAAAATGTGCCGTGGAACCACTCATGGAATTTTTTTTTTCAAAAATTAGTTGTGAATTTGAAGGCTTCTTACAAACACAAAAAAATCGTATCGAATTTGCCTGTGTTGCTTATATTAGTGAGCCTTTTAGCTTACTGTAAAACTAAAAAACAGAAGCATTGTTGTTAGGTCTAAATACGATTAGACATTAAATCACTCGCTGGAATGAAGAGGAGAAGACAACCAGAACAGGTTTACTCGCGAGGAGAACAATAGAGAAAACAATCTCAGTTACAACCTCCATCTGTTCTGAGTCCTTACTCCACGTGCCCCTGTTTTTAATGTTATGGTTGCCCTGGTTACAGAGGCGTTGCTACACTAAGGGAGGGGAGATTGTGTCTGTAGCAACGCTGATTAGCTAAAGAATGTAGTGTGGTGTGAATTAGCACTTCATTGCTGGCTCGTGACCCCCGGCAGAGGCCGTTCTCTTTCCTCAACCAGCCGTCTTCCCTCACAGTTGGCTGACTCGTCCTCGACTGTGATCAAATACCTTGAAGCACGTTGATTGCCGCTTTGCTGTGGAACAAATGCAACTAAACCTTTGCTCACTTTATCTACTTGGTAAATTAACACACAATAACAATAAGTAACTTGTCCTAAACACTTCAACACACATTAAGCAAACGTGAGGTAACTGGTATGCAGTTCCTTAAACAAACATTGAGTAAATATGGGATAACTTTTATGCAACTACTTCTAACTGTATGTAAACCTTAACAAAGAAAAACAGGTCTGATAAACTACAATCTATGAACCAAACCTACATCTAAATGAAAAGGAATGAAGTTCCTGTGAATCAAACAAAGAACATGTCACCTATGCAAATAAGCCCTGCTCATTGTTAGTGAAGGCCTCTTACGGGAACAAAAACACACAGACAACATAAGGACAGGAAGGATACAAATGGCTGACAGGGATCAAAAGACATCCCTATCACTAAAAAGGAAGAACCTAGATCAAAGGAAAGATAAACTCGTAAAGGCGAGGCCTCCAGGTCTGGCAGGCCAAGGCTTCACTTAAAATTATTCCAACAATTGTGTAGTTAAATACTGTATTACGTCTATTTGTTTAGCTAATCTATACATTGTGAAACCTAATTTATGAGCAAGCTAGAATTAGCATTAGACCTCACGGGAAGGGATTCACGCACAAACTCTAATGTAACACATACAGACAGGTAATACAACAAAAACTCACCGGCATATATTCTTTGTAGTCTCTGGAAAATGACTCAATAATAAGTTTAAGATGCAACTTTTTCTGCATCTCCGCACCGCCCCCTAGAGGCCAAGGCACACACAGCAGATGACATACCCAAAATTGACGAGAGGCAGTATTTCACTTCAAAAAACTAAAGCAACATTTGATTTCACCACATTCTACAGCAGCAATTGGATTTTTGAAATTGAGATATTTACAATACCATTACATCCCTATGAGGTTTAACACATACCTGTAATGGTGCATAGTCCCCACAGCAAGGCATTGTCCTTCAGATGCTGTAAAAGTAAGAAAAACAGAAAACCAACATTTCTTCATTTTGAAGAGTTTTGTGTCTTTGGATTGAATTGTCTTTGCTCTTTGTCCTCAGAGAACTGAAACACGGCATTCCCATAACAGATGAGAACGACAACAGGATAGGAGAGTCGTCCAAAGCGGCACAGCAGGCCATCTCTCAGGTTGTGGTCTCAAGGATCCTCATGGCTTCTCCAGGAATGGGTACGACTCAGAGGATCTACTTCCTTTCACCAGTCACATTCTAAAATGCCTTTTCGCTATATACTCTTCCTCTTTTTCTTTTCAGCCATCCCGCCCTTTTTAATGAACCATTTGGAGAAAAAGGCCTTTCTGAAGGTAAGATGCTAAAATCAACTAAATTGCTAGAATCAGATGTTCACACAGTGAGAAGAAGCAGGACATGAGGAATGTGCTACCCTTGTGGCCCTCATTTGTTTTTTCTTCTGTGTGTTCCTTTTAGAGGTTCCCATGGATGAGTGCACCAATTCAAGTCAGTTTGGTGGGATTCTGGTGAGTGGTCAACGTTGCTTCCATGAAACATGTTACACGGTATTATTTTCTATTTTGACTTCTAAGTGGAACTTTGTTCCCACAAACCGGCACCAAGTTAAAAATATGTACATGGTTATTCTTTGAACGAGAGTAGCTCAAATACAATTTTAGAGGAGTATAATTCCAGAAAATGTCCAATTCACCTCAATGCTTTCCTCATCACAACTTCATTTCCCTTTTCAGCCTGGTGTTCGCAACGCCACTGTGCTGTGCATTGTTCCCCCAGAAGAGGTGCGTGAAAGGCTTCAATCTGTATAAAATTAGAAAATACTCTCATTATAGTAATACTGTACATGTGCATCCACCAGCTCTATTTCAGTTAGTCGCCTGGAGCCCGAGCTGCAAGAGAAGATCCGGGTCAGCCACCCAGGCCTTGAGCGAGTCTACTTCAACAAGGGGCTATGAAAGACCCACCAAACGCCACTATGACCAGGTCACCCCCCCACCCCATTCAGTGTGCCAAAGTTAAGTTTGCGTCTGCTCATTTCACATGCAGTCTTTTCTTGATTCTTTCAACAATAGAGTGAATTTTATTTTCTATTTTAAATTGGCATTTTTGTGTCTGTGTGGTATATTTTTTAAAGTTGTTTAACTTAATTATTCGCAAATCTTTTAAGTTGTGCCAAATCCACATGACCTCCAAATGACCTCACCCAGCTGTTTCATAACATTCCTATCCCCCAATCGCTTTATTTTAGCCGGATGAGCGACCATTGAAAAAGGCTTCTTTATCTTCAGTTAGCCATGCTTTTAAAATGGCGGCCACCAGTAATGGACCGACATGGTGCTATTCAATATCCTTACATTTAACTTATTCAGCTTGACAAACAAGCACAAGCAATCACTCCTTATGACTTTCAGTAAAGTTTTTATTCTGTTCATCTTACCGTATTTTCCTCATATTGTGGCTGGGGGAGTGATTTTACCTGGAGCAAGCACCAGGCTGTTGCTGTAATGTGCTTAGTTTTAACATGCTGTTAGCATAAATATCATGTGGCTATATTTCAAGTATTAGAACTAACATCATTGTGCTAAAAACTCATTCCCGTTATTAAAATGAGGAATGTCAGTTAAAAGATATATAGTATATATATATAATTGAGGAAATTCAGTAGTAAATGTTCACTTAAAATATGTCAAGTTAATTTCACCTTTAATCCTGTGACATCAACGGTGAAATACCTCTACTCACTTTTATAAGAGTACTGTAGGTTTACTTTACCTTTTGTTGTAATTTTGAGTCCTTTGTAGTCTTGAGTAATTGGCAAAGGAAAAAGAAGGCAGAGAAGGCACTCTCGGTTCAAGCCGTACTTAATTGTTTTATATTTACGACCTAGAAGTGTTTTTCTACAAATATTTGCAGTATTTCTGACTCAACGACTGCGCTAGTGTCAATTAATGTCAGACTACAGGGTGTCTCGATTTGCATTAAAATTAAGATTACATCACCGTCATGAACACACTTGAGATGGTTTTGGTATCAGACACTGCTCTGACATGTTCTCATTATGTCATTTACCTGTAAAAACCTCTATCAGTGTCATATCAAGATTCAGACTGAGAGTACAATATTAGAAAAGGTACGTACCACTACCTGGACTGCGCTGGTCACTTTGTCATCCAGCACACGAAGATTCTGATACTGGCCAGACAACGATGTTTCTTTGGCCACTTCTAGAAATCGGGGATGACAAAATAAATAAACAACACACAGGCACAAAAATCATAAGCGAAGATGATGATTGAAATTCTCTATGTAGAATTCAAGTGTTGTAATGATTTAATCGAACAAATGCAAATGTTTACATAAAATGTTTGTGAACTTTGATTCCATTGCTCATCATCATGGTGTGATCACTGTAAAGATGTTTGATAGTCTCTAAATCTACTGTTGTTGTATTGTATGAGTAACTTGATTTATATAAGTGTTTCCAGATATCTGTACATGTTTCCAGCTGGTATGAAGTGACTTATGTTCTTGTCATCTTCAAGGTGAACTGAATGTAATGTTTTCCTGCTACAGATACGTATTGTTCACAAAAGCACAATGTTGGAATGCTGAGATGAAATGCTGCACTGTTTTGTTGCAATTTTGTCAACCCTTTGACCAAAGTTTTGTTTAGTTCATCGGTGACCAGCTGAGAGAGTAGCACAAAAATCAAATTTTTATGTTTACTGTCAATTCTTGTATTGATTTTCTTAACATTCAGTAAGAGCTCATCCCTCTTTATGGCTGTACATCTCAAATTACTACATGAGCTAATGGTAACTGTCAACTGGAAATGCAACCGAAGTGATCATGCGATGAAATGAGTTAAAAGATTTATGTATTTCTAAAAATGAATAGCGTTTGGTTGTGCATTTCACTAACTTAATGTGATCTTTATGTGGAATAATAAAGAGCGCCACTTTAAGGCACTTGACAGAAGACAGCACAGTGATGCCATTTTTTTATTCTTTATTTATTTTTTTAAATCCAAGGCACAATAGTTTAGAACGGGTGTAGATCCCATTCAGCAATTCAAAGCCAAACTACTTTTATGACAAAATATACAACATTAAATCAATGTTTATTAAATACAAATTAGGTGTCTTATTTTTGGACCGAGTTGCATGGCAGCCTGGATTAAAAATTCTTGTGAGCCATAGCCGTAGGCTCCCCACCCCCGAATTTAGAACATTCATTCAGAACATTGCTTCATTTAACCGTACATGGACACGTAATGTGGCGCTCTATGGGAGTCGCTTAGATAGGCCGACGTGATAACGCTCAGGGGACTTCAGGACACGCGTCATTTTCTCTTTAACAACTTCAACTGTCGCTTCAACAACTAAAACAAAACCAAAGTGAGGACTTGGACTCTTGTGTGACAATGTGCTGACAGAGCAAAAAATAAAGATAAAAAGGAATGTAGCCAGGCAGTAAACCAGCCAAGATTGAAAAATGCAATTAGGACCACAACTTGTGAAGACACAAAAGCTTGGAAGCAGTAACACACGACACTACACTACACTACTACCATACAATCAGTAGGCTACTGATGGCCTAAATGCACTTGCTTGAATAGTAAAGACAAACTGCACAGCAATGAGCGGCACAAATGTAACAAGATAACAGCAGATTGCGTCCCGTTAAGTGAAGGCCTGTACGTTGCCATGGCAACACTTGACGGCTGTTGTGTCCAAGGTGCTCTCTTTGGAATGTACTGGACTATGCCACGACGACATTTCTACTGGCACTTGGCTAACACCGTTTCCAACTTGCTCTCGAGCATCATTCAAATTTTTCACAGATTTGGATGAACGTGAGATAAATAAAGGTAAATATAAATACTCCATACATGGAATGAAAAAGAGCTCAAACTTAAAAAGGTCTTTGGGTACACAGGCACACTAAGACGGCTGCTGTCAGAGTGCAGCAGCACGCTCACATTGCCAAAATGGGGGGAAAAAAAAGAGAGGGAAGCGGAAGTGAGCCAGTTTGTTCTGAAGTGCTTGGTGCACACGCATTCTTGGAGTCAAGTGTGACGCCACAGCATCTTCCACCCAGATGGCGCCATCGGCAAAAGCCGCCCGGGGGAGAAAAACGGAGCTACCTTGGGCACTTGGTGACAATGGTCTTCAGCAGAACTCCTCGCCGCAGGGCGCCTCTCCCACCAGGAGCGAGTGTTTGTCGGGCTCACTGAGCACCTGGCTGTGGATCGAGTTCCTGTCGGAGCGCAACGAGTTGATGGACGCCCGGCTGTAATTGACGATGCGGTCGAGGAGGCTGAGCTTGGGTGAGGATCGCCGCAGCTCGCCCATGCCGATGTTGACGCTGACTTCGGACAGGCTGCTTTGCCGCGCACAGCGGCCCAGCCGCGACTCCAGTCGAGCCTCCAACTTTTCTGCGCTGGGCTTGGTGTAGCTATACAAAAGGTTGACAGTGAAAAAGCAGTGGATTTCAAGGTGAAGTTCATGTCGAAAAAATGTTACCATTTGAGTAGGAGCGAGGACATAACCACAGAGACGGACGACAAGGCCATGGCGGCAGAGCCCATCCATGGCTGTAACACCAAACCGATGGGAAGGAACACACCTAAGGATGCGGAAGTGTTTTTGAGATGCCACGTGATTTAAAACAGAGGTCATTTGATACGCAAAATTGATATTGCCAATGAAGAACCTTGTAAGAAAGTTATATCACCATTTCCTTTAGATTTTTGCAATACATTTCACATCTACAATACATTACAAGAGAGAAATAATGTAAATATGACAATAAAACCATGATTAAAAACATTTTGAGAATGAAGTAGATATAAATATGGCGGGGGATTCTGGAAATAGTAATATTTTACTCATTGAGGAACCAAAACAGCACTTTTTCGGCAGATTCAATCAGAATGGAGCATTATTTTTTTGAGAGCATGGACAAGACATGAAGATGTAACATGCAAACTTATCTTAGTTGTTTAATTTTACCATACTTCCTCTCTTTAAAACATTACCTTTTTTGGATTACATGGTACAGGTTCAAGGTTATGTTACAGTGATAGTGGAATAAGGTTTATCTTTTTCAGAATTTTATATCATAACTTCTACACTTAAACACACATTTACACGCACACACACTTACACACATGCAAACACCATGTCTTGAATATTTAGTGTAAAGATAAAGAGTGCTGAGCATCTTGTCAAGATTTTAGTGTGCAAATGACAAACTTTAGTTTCCAAAAATCTTGAGGCTCATTGCCAGCAGAGACACAACTGTGTTCTTTTACCTGCAGCGATGGGAATGCCAACCAGGTTGTAGATGAGAGCAAAGACAAAGTTGATCCTGATCCTCTTGACAGTCTTTTTAGAGAGGTCGATACTGCTGACCACATCCAGCAGGTCATTCTGTCAACGCGAGTAGAAATGAGTGACGCGATAGCACAAATCAATTTCAAACAATTTTGTTATTTTGTGAGAGCATTTGTGCGGAAGAGGCCAAAGTCACACATTCAATTCGCACCCTGATCAAGACCACGTCTGCTGCCTCGATGGCCACATCTGTGCCGGTTCCTATGGCGATGCCGACGTCAGCCATGGCCAGAGCAGGCGAGTCGTTGATGCCGTCGCCTACCATGGCGACCCTCTTCCCCGCCTGCTGCAGCTGCTCCACCTTGGCCACTTTGTGGGAGGGCAACACCTCCGCAAACAC
Source organism: Syngnathus scovelli (assembly GCF_024217435.2). Taxonomy (NCBI): domain Eukaryota; kingdom Metazoa; phylum Chordata; class Actinopteri; order Syngnathiformes; family Syngnathidae; genus Syngnathus; species Syngnathus scovelli. The sequence goes on along the minus strand of NC_090847.1, from coordinate 6,410,857 downwards.
TTTCCTGATGCCCACCTAATTCAGAAACGAGACATGGAAGCAGAATTAGGGCTGCAATGGTTAGTGAATTGGAAATCTATAGATTTTTTTTTGAGGGGGGCTTATCTATAAACGTGACTAGATGCAGGCCAATGCCCTTCCCTCTAGTTTGATGAGGGGGAGGCTAATGTGTGTTATTTAAGTTAGCATGGTAATGGTACCAACAACCCACACTGGTGCCAATCGGGCTCACCTGTGCAGCAATGGCCCGTGCCGTCTTGCTGTTGTCTCCCGTCATTAACACGACGTCCAAGCCCATGCAGGTCAGAGTTTGGACTGCCAGCTCAGCTTCCGGTTTCACTATGTCCGCGATGGCTATCATGGCACACAGCACATCTAAAAAGGCAGAGTTCCATGTTTTCTTTCATGTTTTGAACCAGTGTCACCCTCGTGTTTTGACTTCGAGCACTCACTGTTGACGGCAACCAGGACGGCGGTGCGACCCCTGCGCTCGTGCTCCATCATGGCGTCATCGATATCGTGTCGGATCTGTAGACAATTCCTCCTCATCCACTCTCGATTGCCAATCAGGACTACGTAGCTTGCAGTCTGGGACAGGCCTGCGGACATACGGCACTTGAGAAACATCCTGACCTAAACCAGAAATGAGTGTCGAGACCGTGGCATACGGAGTGGCTGCGGATCCATGATGAGAGAATGGGAGCTGGTTGACGTGATGGTGTCGCTGATCTGAACAAGCATGCTGTTGCGCTGGTTGTTGTCCTCATCGTCGCCATCCCCGTGCTTTGACAGCATCTCGGTGTTGCTGACCTGACACCGAATGCCGCAGCCCGGCACGGCCTGGAAGTCAGCGCACATGCCGAGCGACTCTGTGCCGAGTTCCTGCGGGCGTACGAGCGGTAATGTCTCATTACTCATGCTGATGCTCAGAAAACAGGACTTGGGTAGCTGAAGTCAAAACCAACCTGCTTGCAGTGTTTGGTGATAGCTACTCCCAGAGGATGCTCGCTGTTGTTCTCTGCTGTGCCCACGATGGCGAGCAGTCGGGAGCGAGGCATTTTATTACCCTCCACAACTATTTTGACCTGGACGACGTTTGGAGCGCCATATGTAATGGTCCCAGTCTTATCAAACACCACTGTTTGGACCTGTGAATGGATGTTTGCTTTGAGTCAGTTAAACCTCCTGTGGTGGTTGTCAAGGAAACCAGAAGCATCAGCAGTGTTGTTCAAAAGTCTTCCAACTATATTAGAAAAATTAGCGTACGTGTTGTCAACACACATGCATGAGCACTGTTATGAACATACAGTACCTTATGTGCCATTTCCAAAGGTTCCCCTCCTTTAATCAGGATGCCATTTTGGGCTCCGACCCCGGTGCCCACCATGACAGCCGTCGGGGTCGCCAGACCGAGGGAGCAGGGACAGGCGATGCATAACACGGTTATGGAGGCCTGGAAAGCAAAGCGGATCACTGCCTCCGCCCTGGAAATGCTTTTGTCATAACCCTGCAAGGAACAACGATTAGAAAATTTTGGAAAACATGTTTTCACAGACTGGGTGTTACTCTTAATAAAACAAAACATAAAGAACATTTTTAGTGGCACAGATTTTTTGTTGTTTGTTTTTGTTTTGCCTGGGATGGGAAAACAAGATGAGATGCAGTTTCTTTGTTCAATCAGATAGTGAATTGCCAATGTAGGATTTGAACAATTCAGTAATTTAATTTAAAACACTCACTGGAAAGTATTTTTCCACCAGGGGGAAATCCATGAACCCAATCACTATCCAGGAAATCAAAGTAAGAACTGACACGCCAACAATGAAGGGTACAAAGTAGCCACTGATCTTATCAGCATACTGCTGGATGGGAGCCTAAAAAAAAAAAGCAAACACTGAGAATCAAGACACCCAAAGCACATTGAAGAAGGATCATAAAGATCAATAACGCATGACACACCTTTGAAGTCTGAGCCTCTTCGACGAGTTTGACAATCTGAGACAGCGTGGTGTCCATGCCGACATGAGTAGCGCTGACCAACAGCGAGCCATTCTGGTTAATGGAGCCTGCAATCACAACACTCCCCGGCTTCTTGGTCACGGGCATGGCCTCTCCTGAAGTTCCAAAGCAACAGCGGTTCAGTTTTGAGCCCCAAACAGAGGTACAGAATTCTTTGGCCTCTGCCAAAGAATTGACCAACCTGTGATGAGAGACTCGTCCGCCATAGATTGCCCTTGAAGTACTCTTCCATCGACGGGAAATTTTCCACCAGGAACTACTTTTACCACATCTCCCCTCTGCACCAGCTCAACGTCCACTTGATTCTCACTGGAAATCAGTCAACAATTCACTCATGCTTATAAATGTATCCAATCAGACACTGAGGGATTAATTTAACAATACTTTATGCATATAGTTTAAAAATGATCTATATTTATTGACCTGCTGATGCGACTAGAACAACTAACTTTCAGTTCCATACAGTACAGTTCTAATGGACGCTGCTGCCCCCTTTTGTTCAAATGGAACTTGTGTTCCTAATTATGTACTAACAAAGAAAATCCTAATAAGACCAAATACGACTGTATTGTGTGCTCTTTGCATAACAAATATCCAAGATTTACAGTGTCCCCTGTGGGTCCTCACTAGGATAAAATAACTTGATTTGTGTGACATCTGGATATGACTGATACGTAATTCTATTAGGAATAGCCAATGAGGATTTCCTGTTGAATCACGTTGTTCTTATCTAGAGGCAATTCAAGAACAAACATTGACACAGCGGCCCAAAGGATCACAAGCGGTACCTTAGAATAGTTGAATCGCTACTGAGGATGACCACTGTGGCCTCGGTGGCTTGCAGTGACATGAGCTTGGAAAGAGCCTCCGACGTTTTGCTCTAAAACACGCAGAAAAGCATCTTAGTTTCTGCAGTTCCACATTGCACATTCAAAGCCTTATCAATTATTTTCAACCTTGGCTATCTGTTCCAACCAGCGTCCCAGGGAGATGAAGACAAACAGCATAGGCGGTGTGTCGAAAAAGGTGATGGGGTTGACTTTTGCTTTCTCCACCATGGCCACTATTAGGACGATGGAGGAGTATGTGAAGGCTATGGAGGTGGCCAGGACGATAAGCACATCCATGTTGGCAGATTTGTGTTTTACTGCTTTGTAGGCTTGAACGTAGAAGTAACGGCCGCCGATGAACTAAATAAAGGAAAGAATTATCCGGCAGTGAGCTACACGCAGAGGTGTAGGGGAGATAAGGAACCTCGTGACTCACCTGCACAGGCACACAAAAAAGGAAAGAGAGCAGGTTCATAACCGAGAGGCCTGGGAGCAACTGTCTCTCCAGGAACATGGTGGCGTGGTACAAGTTGCGGTCTTCGGCCGTGGCGTTGTGTTGGTGAGCAGCGTTCATCTGGTGGTCCATGATGATCATATATACCATCATACCCATCACTGGCACACAGAAGATCAGGCTCACCAGGAAAGATTTCCTCCACCTGAGAAAGCAAACATTGGAAGTTACTCAGAGAAATGTTTTGGGTTGATCATTCACATTTCAATAGCAACCGAGCACTACTACTAAAACTGCAGTACTAGTAGCCAAGTCAGCTTTTTGGCTGCTCAGAATGGTACACAACGTTAAGATCCAACTTTTAGACTTGCTTTTAAAAAGTTTAACATAATTATTGTGATTTTAATGTCACAATATTTAATGTACTGATAATTGCTTTCTTAGAGTTGTCATATCGGGGCGTGTGTGTGAATGTTTAATGATCAAAAAATGTCAACAAAATTGAGAGCAACATTCTAAACCCACTGCCGTTAAGCGGATACATTGGATAGGAGATTAGTTAGACCCTGGACTGGTTTGCCAGGTGGTCGGGAGATGTGTATAAAAAAATAAAATGCTTTTCTCACTGTCGTATCTCTGTACTATGGTCCAAATGACTGGTGGCACGGTCCTTCTTCACCAAAGATGCTTCAAAACCCAAATTCTACAAACGTGATAGAGCATGAATTTAGTTACAATTGTTAAAATAAATAAATAAAAAATCAGCCTGGAGCCTTAACTTGAATATAAAGTCATTTTCATACCGGTAGATAAGCACACAGATATAAATGCTAAACAGCACAGAGAAATGGATCACCCCAATCAACTTGATGATGTCGCGTGGTCCTATCACTTCGGCGTCATACTTAATGTGTGCCTTATTGGTTGATAAGGCCACAGAGGCATATTTGATCCCATTTTCTTTCGTAAGGCTGGATTCAATTTTGTGGACACAAGAGGCACAAGTCATCCCCCTCACCTGGAAGGAGAAGAGTGCATGAAATGATGGAAGTTGGGCACCTTTGAATTACAGTCCTCTCTTCTAACTCTAAGGATGTTTTTAATGGTGCATGTAATTGCAGTGTTGAATTAACAATGGACACGTAACGCACCACTAATTCCAAGTTTCCATCTGAACCTTCATAGTTCTCCATGACTGAGGCAGAGAAGCCCAGCTCATTCACACACTCCGCAATCTTCACAGGGTCGATCATTTCGGCATTAAAGCGCACCTCGGCCTTTCCGGCCATTAACGCGACCAGAACGGTATAGACACCTGCACAAGGAAAAATAATAATTTCTATTAATACACAAATGATTGCTTTGAAAACACGATCTTGAAAACATGTGAACTGACCAGGTTCATTTTTGAGGTTTCGCTCAATGTTTGCCACGCATGATGCACAGGTCATGCCTCTGATCTGGATGAAGCACTTGTCTGCACTTGAGAGTTTGTCCCTCTTGCCTGTTTTGTGATCCTGGGTGGTTCCATTGAGGGGGGTGATGTCTAATTCCTCATTTTTAACTGGCACGACACTTGGAGACTTGAGGACACCGGGAAGCAACACAGCGGGCAAGGAATTGGTCTCTGTGGGCAAAAACAACAACAACAATGTAAGTTATTAGCTCTATTATCACAATTAAGACAAGATTGTTTTTCAAAATTCCAGTAAGACTGATGATGATGAGTGTCTCACCAGATAAGAAAGCGTCAAAGCCCATGTCCTCTATGGCATCCCTAAGCTCAACTAAGGAGGTCAACAGGGGGTCATATTCAAAGAGGCCTTGCTTATCGACCAACGACACATGCGCTGACGTCACCCCTTTTCTCTGAGACATCACACCTTCTATTGACTGGACGCAAGAATGACATGTCATGCCCTCAATATGAATCTTAGCCATGGACGCCAGCGGTTGGATAAAACAAGGCTGGGGTACAGCACGGTTGGCCAAGGATCGTGCAAATGCTCGAGTTGCAGCTAAAGCAGGTGGGGATGAGGTAGCTGGAGGGCTGTGGAGCCCTGAAGACTCCCAGGGTTGAGTTTTGAAGTTCCCCGGAGGGAGTGCTTCAATTGCCTGTCGCAACTGAGGCACTGTGACTGTCAGCGGGTCGTAGCAGATGGAGGCTTTCTTGTCCTCGAGAGAGACCACCACAGAGAACACACCGGGCAGCGTAGAGATGTTGTCTTGGATATTGACCACGCAGGATCGACAGTGCATGCCTTTCACCGTGAGCGCCACTCGAGTTGTGTCAATAAAGTGGTCTGTCTCCTCAGAAGTGTCCACTGGTGAAGAAGCACCTGCTTTATGAGAATCCGCAAACCGCTCAACTTCGTCGAGGGAGAGTTGCAGGGGCCGTGGTTTGAACTTCACACAAGCCTTGAAGCCGGCCAAAGAAATCTGGTCGATGATGGTCTGCATGCTGATGAGGTAAGGCAGGTACACAATGGTAGCTTCCTGAGAATCCAAAATGACTGCGGAAAATTACAGATAAACAATTAAATAAAATACTATACTAATAAATAATGAGTATAAAATACTCATTGTTTGCAAAAGATAGAAATAAAGGTCAGTTTTAAATGACACTACTACAACGTTGTTAATTTAGTGTTCATGTACCGGTGTTACAAAAAGAGCCCGACTGATTGGGAGTTTTTGTGGCCGATGCCAATAGACAGAAAGTTTCAGCATGATCAGTAATCAGCTATTACCTTTGATCTTTTCAATCCCTTTCAATTTTCCAATCTTCCCCTCAATGGTGGTGGTGCAGGAATGACAAGTCATGCCTTGAATGTTCATCTTCAGGAGCGTCGCTCTGCTGTCTGTGTTGTCTGTGCTGTGAGATGGAGACACGAGCAAGTCTTTTGGCGCAGTGGTGCCAGGAGTGACGCTTTCCGATGGCGAGATCCTCAACATGACTTCAGTGATCTCCTGTGCATGCGTCGACAGGGTGACGTTGAGGCCCTCGTCTGCTGGACTCTCAGAGACCTTCTCCAAAGCCTCCACTGGAGCTAAAGGTGGCTGTCCTGATGTTGGGATCAGCGGGCTATCAGTTCTAACGGGTATGGCCGTAGGTAAACTTGATTCAAAGCCCATGTCATCAATGGCCTTCAGGAGGGACGCTGCGCTTTGTTGGCTGTCATTAAAAATGATCGTTGCATTCGCCTGCTCTAAAGAAACCTGCAAAATTAGAGCAAACACGTTTTAAAACCCTTTCGAAAGGATTTACATGATCACATAAACAAACATTACCCTGTGGATTGGACACTTTTGACTTTGAAATGCATGCCCCTTTGAGCCTACTGTGAGTTTCTGACATCGTGGTGACACTAAAGTTGGGTCTAATCTTATTCAAAGAGAGAAATCCAAGAAATTGTCCTGAAGGTGTTGCTGAGAAGAACACAGCCAAGCACGGAGTGTAATTACATTTACCGCTACTAATTCTGCAAGGCGGGATCAAGGAAATAGAAAAAGATTACCCTGCCCCAGTGTTTCATTACAGGTGGGATTCATGAAGTTCACAATCAGAACTGTTCTTGAAAAACACGCCTCTATCTTTTTGAGTGACACTAAATGAAATAGACTTCAATTCTTCCAGTCGGCGACTTGTTATGTTCTTTTTACATTTATATGACAATAAGGAATATTAAACGTGATGGAAATCACCATCATGTCAGTTAAATGTCATTTTAACAAATGTTTTAACTTGATTGGCTCACTTAAAACTTTGGCCATAGTTTATTTTAATGTCCATTATTTGCTTTGGGAATATTCCTTCCCTCAGAACAGAAACGGAAGCAATCTATCAATTGATTTATCACAACCTAATTCTTTAAACCTGTTAAACTCTTTGAGTTAGCCTTTTTTTTCTCTTTTGGTGCACTAAATGCATTTCAGGCTCAAATGAAAGTCTATCTAAGATACATTACAGTCTTATGAAAGACAGATAAACCGTGTCCACGTGATTTTAACAACATGCTTCCTTGAGAAAGCATGTGACACGGTGGAGGGGTCACTTGACTCAAGCAACGTGGGGGGGTGAGCATTTTGGATTACACAGATTGTACAGAGAACCAGTTGATCAACCAGAGTCAAATTCCTTGTTTGGCATACACAAACTTGGCAAATAAAGCTGATTTTGATTTGATTTTTGATTTTGATTACACATTATTTTTGTGCAAGGTCTGACAATGACTACAAAGATCACCATGAGAGGACTCAGACACCACATTCTGAAAAAAGACAAAGGCAAATAACGTTTCTTGTGGGAGTGGCGTATCGACTTGCTGTCAGAGTCCTGCAAAGGACAGAGCTCTATCTTGAACATACAATTGCATTATCTTTGTCATTTAACCTCAGCCTGAGGGGTAAACAACAACAACCACAGGCTTCAATCACTGCAATTTAGACTTTGTGGCTACATTCATATCACCTGCTTTCAAATCAAAATAGGCCTGGCAAGTAAAGATCATTTGAATCCTTATGTGTTGGGATTCAAAGAATTGTCACAACATGTGATGAAGATCCTGTTTTGAAACGGAAGCGTTTCGCAACATGTCTGCACAGTGTGAGAAAAGGAGAGAAGATGTGGAATGAACAAATGGGAATTACCTTTATGTGTTTCACCCCTGGCAGAGAACCGATGCGGTGCTCTATGGATTGGACACAGGAACAACAAGTCATGCCCCCGACACCAAGGGTCACTTCACACACACTGCCTTCCTGCGTCATGATTCTAAAACAAAAGGTTGACGTTTATCAGGGAAACAGTCACCTTCTGCCAGGAAGGCAGATTATAAACACGATTTTTATACAATATGATCTATATGATAAAAACACATCACACTGACTTAATGTAGAAAATCAAATGGATTTACAGATATGAGGATTTGAAATATTGGCAGTTGTTATTGAAAAGGCACTACTAGTACTACAAATAAAAATTAACCGATATTTTTCACACTTAATGTCTTCATTGTAATGTGTCCCAAATGAAATGTCATGATTTGCAATAT